>NC_141075.1:44030803-44625803 GCF_041138505.1 Cibotium barometz
TACACTATGGCACTTAATCCCATGCATCTGGATTTGCATTTAATGGCCTCACATGCATGGTTTCACACCATAGACGTGCCATGGCACGACAACGCGCACACACACACACACATCCCACTATGTGTGATATATATACATATATCTCTCTCTCTCTTTATATATATATTTATATATACGTTCAAGTAAAAAGCTTACATGAGCCTTGCAAAAGTGTGTCATTGGGTCTTGCCCTCGAGCTGTAAGTGTAACTTCCCATTGTGGGTGTGCTAACTTGTCCATCACATACTTACTCCATTGTCACATTGGAATGCTCCTTGCCATCAGAGACTTCCACCTTAGCTATATCAATCGGGGGTGGCCTAAAATAGTTGACCTTTTGTAACTCCTCTCCCCAATCATCTATAAACTTTTGATATAAGTATTGCGCCCGTGTACTAGATCCATTGGCCATGGTAGTTGTTCTTTCTTGCAGCCTTCTATGATGATTCGTTGCATAGTGTTTACATCTCTGCCATCTTCGGAGATGATCCTTGGTGCTTTAAAGAACTTCATCCCTTTCTTTAGATTGGTACTCCATATAAAATTCAGAGATACTTCCTATAGTTTCTTTTGATGTTGTTGGCTCTGTTTTTCTTGGGTGAGTGAGGAATTGGTGTCGCTTTTAGTCTCTATTTCAGACTCCTCACCACCACCGTTGGTGCTTGAGCTTGAGTCATCCCGTGTGGACTTAAGTTCACTATAACCAATCGCTCATGACATCAGAAGATAGATCACGAATCATTCATAGTGGCACAACCTTAGGGAGCTCCTCACCATCAGGTGTAACCCATGCAGATCCTCTAGTTACCTAGCTATTGATTGTGGCCATCATATGTATTCAGTTTAGATCATCTTCAGGCTCCATAGCTTGTTTATCTGCATCCTTGTGTGCTGGATCCTTCTCTGCATCAGTCTCTTCTCTTCTCTATAAGTATAGTAATATTGCAATGGGGCTGAATATGTGGTGGTGTCTAAAAGATTTTCAAAAAGTCCTCCACTACCCATAGGATGTATGCGGCCAGTCTCACAAGATCAACCCTGATGATGGAATCATCGAATTGGAGGTAGACATATTATTAAACTAGTCATGTACCATCTTTGCCTTTCTCCTGAATGGGCATCCTAAGATCATTTTATATGATTCAGGTTGTTTAGAAAAGTCCATAACAATGAAGGTGTGTTTACTTGATGTTTGAGAACCTTGATCTTTAAGTCTCATAGCATCCCAATAGGTTTGATGATAGTTCCGTCAGCCATCTTGATAATGATGTCTGAGACTTCTAGATGTGGCTTGGTCATCTTCTCCCAGCATTTCTTGGTGATTATGCTCACTCCTGCACCACCATCTAGGACTCCCATTACTATGATGCCCTTGGCAGGGTGACTGGTAGTAGTGCATTAGACTCATCACCTTCAAAGTATTGTCCCAATTTGTTAAGTGGAATTCTAATCATAGATTTGGTATTTTCTTCTTCCACTGGGATTATTGATTCGGGTACAACTCGAGGTGTCTCCATTGTATATTGGTGGGGACGTGCATTATGCATGTTAGAAAATGGTGGTAATCTGACATTGAGTTCTCCATTTAAGGAGAGATCTCATTGCTTCAAACTATTCAGAATCTCCACTCAATCAAGCGATTATAATTGTACTAGTTTGTGAGGCCATAAAGTCTAACAATTTGGGTATATTAGTGGTGTATTCATAACCTCCTTTCCATAAAGAGGTGGTGTCAGTGAGACTGGAAAATCCATCTCTGAGATGGGCTCAGGGTTTCCATATCATAGTTGTCCCTTCTTGCACCAATCAGGGATCAAACTATGAGAACTATTCAAAATCTCCATTCAATCGAGCGGTTATAATTGTACTAGTTTGTGAGGCCATAAAGTCTAACAATTTGGGTATATTAGTGGTGTATTCATGACCTCCTTTCCATAAATAGGTGGTGTCAGTGAGACTGGAAAATCCATCTTTGAGAGGGGCTCAGGGTTTCCATATTATAGTTGTCCCTTCTTGCACCAATCAAGGATCAAACTATGAAAGGTGGAGGCCTCAGTCTCATCTATGATGACACTCAAAACATCTAGAGGTTTGCAAATCTCAATAGTAAATGTTAAGGTACTAGGGTGCATAGTACCTAAGACTCTCACTTGCTTGGGTTTTGGTTTAAGCTCCTCTTGTGATTTTGTAATCTAATCACTAAATTCTTGGAGTTTCTCAATCTCCTTCTGAGGGTCAGGATAATAGCCAAGTTTTGTCATGTGTGATCTAGTTTCAACAATTATAGGTTCATGTGGGATCTCCTTCCCTGTGCTCTTGGTTTTGGAGGGTATTTCGCTACCTTGTTCAAAATCAGACCTTGTGTCCAAGGAGTCCGCCTCATCTAGGTCCCTAATGAAGGCTGGCTCTTGATGTATCCCAAGATTTGTCTTTTTGGTTTCCTTCATTTTCCCATTCTTAACTGACTTTTTTCTCCTGTTTTCCTTCTTCTTCTTAGATTTTGCTAGGCCATAGATCGTTTCTCAAGAACATGTTAGTTTTGGGCTTGTGCCAAGCATTCAAAGATGTGTGATCTAAATCTTGTAGGATCTGCCTTTGAGTTTGATTACTCACCCCAATCATGTTTAAGGGTGTGATGATGGGTCCTGTTTGTGGACTTGTCACACCACCACAATCGTGTTAGGATAGTCCTTAATCCAATGATCTATGCCACAACGGTTACAAGTAGCTGGTGGCATGTTTGAGGGCACCACTTGGTTGAGTTGAGGAAACTTCAAAGGGCATTCCAAAACTCAATAGGGACCTTGACAGTGGTAACATTAAAGAGGCATTCTTCTAGATGTGGAGTTGATGTCCCAGCTCCTTCCCAGCAAGTTGGTAAACTAGCATAAATCCCCCTCTCCCGTCCACTACATAGTAGGCCACTACATAGTAGTTAGGATGAAGCTTTGTGGGTTCCTCAAAAGAGGATGGGGTTAGGTTCAACATCCACCTCATATTCTTGGTGATGAATAGGCCCCTCGAAGCTTACTTGATTAAGAGGTGTCACCCGTGGTGGTTGCAGACTAGTGGAGGTAATGGTGGCACATTGGGTGCATGCCCTTTAATAGGAGTTGTTGCATGGGATGTTCAACCATTGCTTGATTTGTCTCACAAGACTCAAGGCTAGTGTTTGTTGTTTGCGGTTTTGGCAATGCTAGTTGTGGTCTCGTTGTATTGGCAATAGCCTGTAGTAAGGTGTGTTTGGAAATCTCGGACTTTGTGACCATAGCGCCCACCAAAGCTAAAGTTACCATTGTAACAAGCTCTTAAAATGGGACATTCGCTATGGTATGTCCATGATGTGGCAAATGGAACACTCAGCCCACCACAGAAGGAAACAAAATCATGAACTCGCACAAAATGAACGAGAGGCTAAGGCTACAACTGAAGCAGTTAACAAAGGAAAGGAAAATGAGTCTGATTTGTGCCCAACACCTGAGCATTACAAGTCATACACCATAGGGGAACACAAGTTAGTGTTTGATAATGCCAAATGCAATCCCACAAGTGAGCGTCGAGGAGCCTATGAGACAGGCCTGCAGAGGTCAAGGAAGTAGACTTGGTTGAGACCCCCAAGAAAAGATCCTAAGCTTATCTACATAGCCAAGGACTTAAATAAAGTTGAGGAGGTTGAACTTGTAGCTTTCCTCGAGGAGTATAGGGATTGCTTTGTGTGTACATACCATGATATGTAGGGAGTTCCCACACAGAGGTGGTATAACACACCATTCCCATGCCATTCCCATGGTACCCGATGCTAAACCCGTCCAATAGCAACCCTATCGAATGAATCCCAAATATGCAAGCATTTTTAAGAAAGAGATTGATAAACGCATTGAGTGTGGATTCATATATAAGATTAAATACTCATAATTGACCTCACCCATTGTGGTTGTGCCCAAGAAGAATGGAAAACTTAGAGTGTGTATTGATCTCAAGAAAGTGAATACTGGCATAGGCAGGGATCACTACCATTTCAAAACATGTGCTTGAATAAGTTGCAAGCAAGGAGGCTTATGGATTTTTGGATGGATATTTAGGCTAAAATCAAATTTTGATTACACCTGAGGACTAAGTCAAAATAGCTTTTGTCACTGAGCATGGTGTGTATGCTTACAAAATTATGCCATTTGGTCTAACCAATGCACCAGCCACATTCCAAAGACTTATAAATATTGCTTTTAAGGACTTCTTAAGAAAGTTTCTTGAAGCTTTCTTGGATGATTTGTCATTCATTCATCTTGGAAAGAGCACCTAGCATGCCTAAAAAGGGTGTTTGAAAGGTGGCGATTTTATCGCATATCCTTAAAGCCTTACAAATACCAATTTTGGGTGAAACACGGAGTTATTCTTGGACATAGTGTCCAAAAATGGGATTTCCACTGATGAGAGAAAAATCAAGGTCATTTTGGATTACCTCCACCAAAGAGAGTCCAGAGATTCATGGACCATGTCGGCTACTACCATCGGTTTATTTTTTTCTATGCAAAAATAGCTCATCCTTTGTACAAGATATTGATTGTATTTGTATGGACCGAGGAGTGTCAACAAGCCTATGACACATTGAAGCAAGCCTTTGGCTAGTGCTCCAATATTGCAAACCACCTAATTGGGATCTCATCTTTCATGTACACATTGATGCCTCTAATTTTACAATTGGATATGTCCTAGCCTAGCTAGGTGAACACAAACTGGAATACCCTATAAATTTTGTCAGTCTACAGTTATGTGAGGCTGAGATGAATTATACCACCACAAAGCATGAGGGTTTAGCAATGGCATGCCATAAATAAATTTTGACATTACCTTCTAGCTAATAAATTTGTTTTCTATGTTGATCACATCAAGCCTTGCTATTCCTTGTTAACAAACCATGCTCCATAGGAAGAATCACTAGATGGTTTTTGATTCTTCTAGAATTTGATTTCACAGTGGTGGTACTACCTAGCAAGAAACATTTCATATGCTAATCATATATCTTGTGTACCTAATGGTGAGCACCAACTGGAATAGATGATGATCTACCTGACACTACACTATGGAGGCTATACCAGAGTGGAGTGAGAGAGTCGTTAACTTTCTAGCTAATGGTTTTCCAAACACAAAAAACTTAAGGAAAGATCTAGCACAAAAATTGCTTAAAGAGGTAGAACCTTACTAATTGATTCTGGAACTCTTCATAGAGTGACATATTAAGATGGTGCCCCAAGGAGGATGAATACTTATCCAACATCGAACAAGAACACAGTGGTGGACACTTCGCAAGCAATGTTATGAGGCAAGAAAAATACTCCAATCGGGCTATTAGTGGCCCATGATCTTCAAAGATTGTGCACTATTTGTCAAAGGATGTGATGATGAATGCCAACATTGTGCAAAGCCACAGAAGAAGGCAATGATGCCACTACATCCTGTCAGAATCAACTAACCTTTTGAAAAATAGGCTTAGATTTTGTTAAGATATTGAGCTCAACTAGTGCTATGTGGACATTGATAACCCGCATGGGTGATAGATTCCACACTTATGCCACTGGCATGGTTGGTGAGATTATGGTTGATACGCCGATGACAAGCTGTGTGATAGCCACGTTGGAGTACTAGAGTTATGGCATAGTTATAGCACAAGCTCATAGAATCGGCTTCACACTATGGATCAACTGTTTGCATGTTATATAGGAGAGTACCATCCCTTTATGTATATACTCTTATCTTTTAGTTATATGGTTGTACAAAGAAGAAGATAGAAGAAAATTCAACCATCTATCTCTCTCTTTCTTGTGTCTTGCACTCTCTTATATGTGTGTGCTTGCTTGCACAAGGAACTCAAGCTCTCTCTCTCCTTCTCATTCTCTTTATGGTATCAGAGCTCCGGTTTATGTGAGAGCTAAGGAGGCAAGCAAGAGGCAAGAACAAGCTAGCAAACAAGTGGTACACGGTAAGAGCATCATCATCTCTTCCCCTTCTTAGTTTAGGTACAACACCCCTTGGTAGCTCTGAGAGCTACACATCTCTGATTGAGGATCTATCGTTGTACGCTTCAAGGTGTTTGTGTGGTACATAGAACTTTGTACTGAAGTTCTGCGACTAGAATCATGTTTTAGTCTCCGTTTTGTCACTGCAAGGTATTTTTGACAGCTTCGAGAAGTTCAGGTGGAGAACTTTCTTTGGTCCAAATCTGGTTATTGTAGTGCAATAGTACATTTTGGGAGTGCAGACAATGTTTGCACCTCTATTGGGTGTATGTACATGTACTCTGGTTAGATTTGGTGGCATACAGGTTGTGTTGAAGTATCACTCCACAGTCACCAGGCAAAAGATACTACTGTCTTATAGGTTGCATGTTAAATTTGCAGCAATGTGATGAGCTATGGTGGATCAAATGCAAGAATCAACATCATTAACAAAGATATTAGATGAAGATTAAGATGAGATTAGTGAGCAATTAACTGATAGCTTAATGTAGGCATGGATAATAAAAAACCAGCAAATCCTCATTAGGCCAATGCCTCAATTTATAGAGTTTACATCCAAGCATCTAATCCCACTGATCTCTCCTTGATTCACTCCACCTCTTTTGCTTGATTCTCTCCACCTCTTCACTTTTCCCATTATATCTCCACACATCCTAAATCTTCTCATGCTACCCTTTTTTCTCTCCCAGTAGATACCTCGCACCTTTTCACTGCTTCTCACTCATTTACAGCCTCTTGCTAAGGGCTTGTTCCCGCACACACCCTATTCACTTGTATATTTCAACACCTCCCCTCAAGTGAATAATCCTAGCACACCTGGACCCTATACCAAGTTTCCCTCTTACTTGGTAGTCCGCAACCAGTGCCTCAAGTCCCTAAACTCATAGTCCTTAACACTCTCTCTCTCTATGTGTCCAAGACTACTATAAGTGCCTGTGACCTTGACTAAAGTGCTCACACATACATCTACCACATGGCCTACATCATCGGTGGCTCAGAGGTGGTTTTACTCTGTTAGGGCAGGTTACATTGGGTTGTGGGGTTTCTCTCTCTCTCTCTCTCTCTCTCTCTCTCTCTCTCTCTCTCTCTCTCTCTCTCTCTCTCTCTCTCTCTCTCTCTCTCTCTGAAAAGATGATCTGACTCCACTTCCTTACGAGTCTCCATGAAGTTTGTCGATGTCGTTTCTTCTCCACTGGGTTTACTATAGCAGTCTCTTGCCATGTGTACTGGCTTCCCACAATTGTGGCAAGTGAAGGTCCTTCCTTCTACTCTGCCTCTTCCTCATCCTCGTCCTCGTGAGAATCCTCCTCGGGTGAAGAATGCTTTTTCCTCTCCAGCTGTTGAGTCCAGCCATTTCTTCTCTCCTTTGACCTTGGTCTCTTGCTCTATTAGAGCTCCTTCTATCTCATGCAGCTTCAATTTAGGTACATTCTTTAAGGTTGCTACAATGTTTTCATATTCACCTTTGTCCACACTCTTCAGAAGCACTGCTAGTGCCTCATCATCCTCTACCTTCTTGCCAATGGCTGCCAGCTCAATGCTTTTGTATTTATTCAAGTGTGTGATTAAAGGTTCACTTTCCTTCATAAAAAGTTTGTAGAATTGCATTATCAGATTTATCTTTGAATTTTTTGCTAGTGCCAAATAATTTATTTTCATCCCATGTATCTTTTGCCCATTGTATCCCTGTGATGTGATGAATGATTTCATCATTTAAACTGAGTGCGATGAGTCCTAATGCTTTCTCATTCTTGCTCTTCCACTCATTTTTCCCACTCACCTCTGGGGATTCATATCTTCCCTCAACTAGCCCCCACATATTTTTCCTCATGAGCAAATACATGGTTTTTGTTTGCCATGACATTGTATAAAACTGCTCCCCATTAAATTTGGCTATCTCTTGTGCCATGCTCATTGATGATGTAAAGGGGATCTTACCTCTTGATCCAATTTCAAGATTCAAGGGTAGTGTCTACCCTTTTACAACTCAATCTTGTGTTTAGGTGATGATTACAAAACAGATTTATCAGTATAACCAAAAATTACATAAAGCCAAGGGTAACAAATGTGTACAAAATGGTTGGAGTATCAAACCATCTCCGAATTGTAATATGAAGTTATAGGGATCTGTATCAAATACCCAATGGTAAATTTGAACCCTCAATTGCACCAAAATATAGTGATTAGTGCTGATTAATCACTAATTAGCAAAATAATCCTCTGTTTTGTGTACAAAAATAGAGTATGTAGGGAGGCTAGATTTGGGGCCTTAGAGTTCAAATGAGCTCAACTCCTTTCAAAGCCATCAATAACAGTTAGTCTAGTAGAGGATCAAGCTAAGAAACACAAGATTTGACCAGATATTGAATGCTTAATCTCTGTTTTACCAAAGTCACCTGCTCTACAGATTTGATGCAGAGCTTGATGCCACTTCTCCTTGAGGAATTTCACAAATCTAACATCACCAGCATATAGAGTACCCTTGAAAACCTCTAGGGCCAAGAGGAATTAGACCAATTGCTTTTGTGGAAGAGAAGATCTCAATTTTGCTTCAGAAAAGAAAGCGCCAACGAATTCGTGATTTCCTGAAGCATCCGATGGCGGTTTGGCGATTTGAGATGATGGGCTAAAGCATGGGCAGCTTGGCTAGATGTGGCTAAGAGGGTTTGGGCTAATGTTATGGCAAGAGGGAGATCAAGCTCCTCCACCAGCTGGGGGTATAAAGGGCTTGTTGAAATTTGACTAAAAAATTGATTATCTATTAATCATAATTAATTAGGTGATTAGCAAGATAATGAGCTCATAAATTTCATGGATTCCAAGCTAGGCTCTGATATAATGTTAAATTTGCAGCAATGTGATGAGCTATGGTGGATCAAATGCAAGAATCAACATCATTAAAACAAAGAGATTAGATGAAGATTAAGATGAGATTAGTGAGCAATTAACTAATAGCTTAATGTAGGCATGGATAATCAAAAACCAGCAAATTCTCCTTAGGCCAATGCCTCAATTTATAGAGTTTACATCCAAGCATCTAATCCCACTGATCTCTCCTTGATTCACTCCACCTCTTTTGCTTGATTCACTCCACCTCTTTTGCTTGATTCTCTCCACCTCTTCACTTTTCCCAAAATATCTCCACACATCCTAAATCTTCTCATGCTACCCTTTATTCTCTCCCAGTAGATACCTCTCACCTTTTCACTGCTTCTCACTTATTTACAGATTCTCTTTTATAGCCTCTTGCTAAGGGCTTGTTCCCGCACACACCCTACTCACTTGTATATTTCAACATTGCATACAAAAATTGTCTGTTTATGCAGATTCTTTATTGTTGCAAGCAAAAAATGTATGCTAACAGACTCAATTAGATTGTAAGTGAGAAGCTGGACAAAAACAACTTCCGTGTGCCTGGAAGTTTCAGAATGACCAAAAGGATTTTGGGACTATGTCGAAGGAGATAATGAGAAGCCTCCAGAGTTGTCTGCAGAGAATGCCACTCCAATGGATATAAAGTCATTCAAGGATTGGAATCAAGGTGCAAGGAAAGTCATATATTGGCTTTCGATCAAACACAATGATAGGACACATACAAGATGCCAACACTTTAGCAGTTGCATGGGTAGAACCTGGTGCAGATGTTCTAAACTAATACGAAGGCAAGGAAACTATAATAGGAAGCCCTTGCACCATAGAAAGAGTGGAAAAACTAACCAAGGTCATGGGGATTTGTCCAACCGCACTCGGGAGCATAAAAAAGCTTAACCGAGAAGCTAATCTTCCATAACCTAGCTCACAATTGCATGGACAAGGTATGTCACCCACCTCATGAATACATGTGATCGGATTCTTGTAGGAGACGATGTTGCCATGTAGCCACACTCCAAAGTTCCACTCCAATGCCTTTGTCGTGCTCCAAAGGAAGCTCGATCCTCCTCTCAATCTCTCTCTCTCACATACACTCACACATACACAATGAGCGTATAATAGCTCTAATTGAATCAGGCAAGACACACAAGAGAGCAAAAGAGTAGAGAAAAAGAGCACTCTATTAGTTGCATAAGAGAATCCATGGTGAGAATACAAATTGACCCTTATCTTGGCCCCCAGCCTTCACACCTTGGCTGGCCATACTTAAAATATAGGTCCATGGTTTTCCAAGGTCACTAGGCTTGTGAAAACACTTAATCTAAGCATTCAATCTCCATAATTAATCCTTGTGGCATGCCTTTCATAGACAAACGATGATCGCTCACGTAAAATATACAATATTAGCATTTTTAATGTCAACGACCAAATGAAGTGACGGTTATCAATGGATGGTGTTGACGTTGTCCAACGAGGGTTAACACGTCCCCCTTCTCGATGTAGATTCCATCCTCGGAATATGTTGGTGAAGACAAGTCGATGCCATGGATAGGAAATACAATCCCTTAAGGTGGTTCCTCATGGCATGTATATTTGCCTCCATGCTTAGTACAATCCCTTAAGGTGGTTCCTCATGGCATGTATATTTGTGAAGGTCGATGGGTGGAACCGAAGATACAGTGGAGATTCTTGCCTCGTTTAGCTTTGAAGGCTTTCCTAGTCCACCGTTGAGGGTATGGCATGAAGCAAGGATTATGACACGAAGGTTCCTTGGTGGATTATAATAGACATAGGCATACTGATCCAGCTATAGATACTTTTGCCTCCATTCTGGTTGAGTTCCTTCCCATCCTATTGGCCTTTCACCGTACCTTAGAGGTAGTTTATAACCACCTCTGTCCTCTACGGGATGGTGTTGGTCTCTGGCTTTCCATTTGTGTAATTTTACATGCTCTGTCATGTCATCCCTAGGAGGATGGGCCAAATAAGACCTCTTTTTTCATCATTTCTACCGTGGGTGTTTTGACACCTATAGTATCATAAGGGCAGTGAGGATAAGGTTGTTACCTGCATGAGTGCCTAAAATAGAAGCCGTGGCTTCAAATTCTCATTAGGCCAATGCCTCAATTTATAGAGTTTACATCCAAGCATCTAATCCCACTGTAAGGTCCCTCCCAAGCCATGTATGTATGTGTCTCTTTTAATATAGATTTCAATAAGAAAAGAGAGTGTAATTAGAAAGAGTGAGACAATAAGGCTAGAAACATTAGAAAAGTGTTAGAATAAAAATATTAGCTCCAAAAATCCTAAAAGAAATAAGAACATAAGAATAGTTCTATTAAGAGATAAGTATCTCCAAAAATTTAACCAAGATAACAATCCATTTACTCACTAAACCATATGACTAGGATCCATGTCACCTTCTTTAAGAAAACAATCTTTTTCACAAAGATTTTAGCATTTCAACTTGAGATTGCGATAAGTCATTCTTTATTAAGGCATATGCTATTGCTTAAAAGAATACAAACTTTAAATGGTAAATCAATCAAATAGATCACTATAACAATCAATAGAGAAGCCGGGGCCATACCTCAATCCCTAAGAATGATATGTAAATAAAAAACAAAATATGTATATACCTTATAGAAATTTGTCGTTTATCTCGTTGTCCTTGCTTGTTAACAAGAGCTTTAGAACTTGACATATGAGAATAGAGTCTTCTAATACCTTGTCCTTTGATTGAAATCATCCAATAATCTCCAAGCTTTATCTCCTCTTACTCATACTATGATTCTTCTCTCTTTCTAAGATCTATGGCAAAATAGCCTTCTCCTACAGGGCTACGGCATACTATTCTTTCTCTAAAAGAAAAGCTATGGAGTTTTGGTCTCTTCCTCCGAAAGACTATAGCAATCTAAGCTTCTTTTCTGAGATATTAGATAAGAATGAAGGGATATATGCATCTCAAACTCTAGGATTACCTTGAGGCTACTTGCTGTCTTCTCACAGTTTTCTCTATGTAGAGACCCTGACAGAAACAGCAAACTGTTTTGGCCATAACTTTCTGATAAAAACTCAGAATATAGTCATGTAGCCACTCAAAAGAACGGGAAGGCATCTAGTCTACAAGCCATCGCGGGCAGAATAGGCAAAAACGTCTGTATATAGCCACAAACGTACCATCTTTAGAAACGCGTTATTTTTCCACATTTTTAGTATGCATAGACTCTAAATGTGTAAAAGTACTCTAAGTATGACCTCTTATCACCTAAAATCGAAATTCTATTTTTGGAGATACTTATCTCTTAATAGAACTATTCTTATGTTCTTATTTCTTTTAGGATTTTTGGAGCTAATATTTTTATTCTAACACTTTTCTAATGTTTCTAGCCTTATTGTCTCACTCTTTCTAATTACACTCTCTTTTCTTATTGAAATCTATATTAAAAGAGATACATACATACATGGCTTGGGAGGGACCTTACAATCTCCCCCACTTAAAAGATTCGAGATGTCCTCATCTCGCGAGCTAGGGTAGTATCTAAGTAAATCCTCCTGTCTCTTTCAAATTGGTGTCCCCACCACTAGGTAAAAATCTTCTTTTATCTAAACATTGTTCTTAAAGATTCGTTTATTTCATGTGCTTGGCTCGTTTTGTTGTGCCTCCAAAAGATCTTTATTATTCTAATTTCATGTATCCATATACCTCTCATATGGTATGAACCTTCGAATTCCTTATTCTATACCCCCATATAATATGGTACTTAACAAATTATCATGGAAAAACGTAAGGAAATCAATTCTTTACGCAATCTAACCTATGATAGCAATTTCATAATTTTAGTATTGTCTTGTAGAATACCTCTATTCATCATGTACATTACTTCACATGAATCTTGCACCAATCCTCTTCTATTTACTCATAGAAATACTTGTTGAATTCGGTTATCTTTAACCCTGCTATCCCTATTTCTTGACCTAATTTTTTGCTTTAGCTCATGATTCCTTGTAGCCAGGGGTGGGCTTGACGTTCCTCTTGAATTAGGGGACCTCTTCTTGATTAACATGGAAGGACTCATGTTCTTCTCGATACTTTCTATAAAAAAACTTTATCACAGTCTCTGGCTATAATTATGGCTTCTGAAATAGAGGATAGTTTTACATTCTTGATGAGGTTATTCAAAGATAGATTAAGCTTCTAAATGAATCGATGGAGAGGAGTTACCTCATCCATCTCTAGAGCAAATTGGAGAAGTTTAACAAAAGTTTGGTGGTGTTCTTTTAGGGTCTTTCCTTCTTGGGTTAGCTCCAAAAATTCGTTCATTTTATCCTCTCGAAATTCTAGAGGACAAAACCTTTCACGAAGGTGTACTTTCATGGCATCTCATAACTGATTCTAGCTCCAGTGGTTAGATTGACAACAATGCTTCTAACTTTTTAGCTCCAATGGTTAGATTGACAACAATGCTTCCAACTAATTTGGCATTTCTTAAGGTACAGGTACAACTTCTCCCTGCCTTGACGCTGCCCCGTTCTTGTGCTTGTGTAGCCGGACGGCGGAGACGTTAGTAAGGCCCGGAGTTGGCCCATGGTATCCCTCATACCATCGGGAGAATGAGGTTTGCCGATTGAGGCAAGTGATTATGATGATGCTGCCTAGTTCTGAGGGCCCAGGCTAGTGCGGTGAATTAGCGCGCAGACATCCCTCTGAGGGACGGGAGGATCGAGCGATGGAGCCTGAGAGGGCGACAGGCCGGCTTGAGTCCTCGCCAGCGGCCGACGATGAGGTGTATAGTCCCGTAGGGTTTTGCCCAGCATGTAGAGGCTGGAAGGCCGAATTCTAGATCATCGACGGTATAAAGGAAAAGAATAAGAGAGCCGGTTTGGCTTGTATGAAATTGATTCATGTTTAAACTTTATTTTTATAAATCTTATCTTTGGCATTATTGTATTGTGGAAAAAGGCAAAGGCTGTTTTAATAAACCTTGTGAAAGGGCCTTAATTAAGGTTTATGTCAAACAGTGTGGTAGGATTAATTAGAAAACAAATTGACGCGTGAGTAGGGTGGAAAGTGGGAGGATGGAATGCCCCGACGGCACCATCCTACGGACGGGTGGACCTGATTAGTCGGGTAGCTTTCCAACAGATTAAGTGAAAGCCCTACGCTAGATAAATAGGTTCTCGGGTAACTCTATTCTAGAAGACTAGGCCAACGGCTGTGCCTTGCATGGATGAGGAAAAAAAGCGTTGCCTCTAGAAATCAAGTCTTGTAGTTGCCCAATTTATGTGATCAATTATCCTATGGGTGATTTGATTTTAGAAGACCACGCTCCCCCTGCGGGATAGAACTAGGTCTTACCTATGAATCGTATCCTTGAATCTCTGTATGGTCAAGGTGTCGATGAGTAGGAAATTTTCTCTAAGATAAGACTTAGTGGACTATCTTAAGTGTTTCCCCTATTTGTGGAAGGGGGGAACCTTACACCCACTGATCTCTCCTTGATTCACTCCACCTCTTTTGCTTGGTTCTCTCCATTTACAGATTCTCTTTTACAGCCTCTTGCTAAGGGCTTGTTCCCGCACACACCCTATTCACTTGTATATTTCAACACCTCCCCTCAAGTGAATAATTCTAGCACACCTGGACCTTATACCAAGTTTCCCTCTTACTTGGTAGTCCGCGACCAGTGCCTCCAGTCCCTAAACTCATAGTCCTTGACACTCTCTCTCTATGTGTCCAAGGCTACTACAAGTGCCCGTGACCTTGACTAAAGTGCTCACACATACATCTACCACATGGCCTACATCATCGGTGGCTTAGAGGTGGTTTTACTCTGTTGGGGCAGGTTACATTGGGTTGTGGGGTTTCTCTCTCTCTCTCTCTCTCTCAGAAAAGATGATCTGACTCCACTTCCTTAGGAGCCTCCATGAAGTTTGCCAATGTCGTTCCTTCTCCACTGGGTTTGCTGTAGCAGTCTCTTGCCATGTGTCTTAGCTTTCCACAGTTGTGGTAAGTGAAGGTCCTTCCTCCTACTCTGCCTCTTCCTCGTCCTCGTCCCTCGAGAGAATCCTCCTCGGGTGAAGAATGTTTTTTCTTCTCCTACTGTTGAGTCTAGCCATCTCTTCTCTTTAACCCTGGTCTCTTGCTCTAGTAGAGCTCCTTCTATCTCGTGCAGCTTCAATTCAGGTACATTCTTTAATGTTGCTACAATGTTTTCATATTCACTTTTGTCCACACTCTTCAAAAGCACTGCTAGTGCCTCATCATCTTCTACCTTCTTACCAATGGCTGCTTAATGCTTTTATATTTGTTCAAGTGTATGATTAAAGGTTCGCTTTCCTTCATATCCAGTGTGTAGAATTGCATTAACAGAGTAAAACCACCTCTGAGCCACCGATGATGTAGGCCATGTGGTAGATGTATGTGTGAGCACTTTAGTGAAGGTCACGGGCACTTGTAGTAGCCTTGGACACATAGAGAGAGAGAGAGTGTCAAGGACTATGAGTTTAGGGACTTGAGGCACTGGTCGCAGGCTACCAAGTAAAAGGGAAACTTGGTATAGGGTCCAAGTGTGCTAGGAGTATTCACTTGAGGGGAGGTGTTGAAATATACAAGTGAATAGGGTGTGTGTGGGAACAAGCCCTTAACAAGAGGCTATAAAAGAGAATCTGTAAATGTGAGAGGGTGTGAAAAGGTGAGAAGTATCTACTGGGAGAGAATAATGGGTAGCATGAGAAGATTTAGGAGGTGTGGAGATATTCTGGGAAAGGGTGGAGAGAATCAAGCAAAAGAGGTGGAGTGAATCAAGGAGAGATCAGTGGGATTAGATGCTTGGATTTAAACTCTATAAATTGAGGCATTGGCCTAATGAGAATTTGCTGGTTTTTGATTATCCATGCCTACATTAAGCTATCATCACTAATCACATCTTATTAATGATCTAATCTCTTTGTTAATGATGTTGATTCCAGCATTTGATCCACCATTGGGTTAGTTCTTAGCGCCTAGTGCAGATTTTTCAAGTCTTTTGGTGCTTAAGATGCCTTGCAAAATCTTGGACTTTCCCATACCATCGTACCCAAACATGCTCTGATTGGGGACCAAACTTTGCAAGAATGTAGCCACACCACCACATGCTTGCAAAGTTTGGTCCCCATCATCAGATCATGTTTGGGTTACTTTTTAGCGCCCAGTGCAGATTTTTCAAGTTTCTTGGTGCTTAGGAGGCCATGAAAAAACTCGCTCTTCCACATACCATCATACACAAACATGCTCTGATGGGGACCAAACTTTGCAAGCATGCGGGAAGGACCCACCCCCACATTCTTGCAAAGTTTGGTCCCCAACCATCGAACCATGTTTGGGTATGATGGTATGGGGAAGACCCGGATTCTGGATAGCCTCATAAGCACTAAGAGACTCTTAAAATCTGCACTGGGTGTTAAGAACTAACCCAAACATGATCCCATGGGGACCATACTTTGCAAGTATCAGGGGTTGGGTCCCTCCACATGCTTGCGAAGTTTGGTCCCCATCGGAGCATGTTCCGGTACGATGGTATGATTTTCCATGGCCTCTTAAGCACCAAGAGACTTGAAAAGTCCACACTAGGCACTAATTACTAACCCAAATATGTGACTTAACCATCATTCTAAAAGGCCTATAATAAGGCCCCATATCTCTATGCATTATGCTCTAAGCTTAAGAGAATAGAAAAATTGTGGAGATATTTTGGGAAGAGGTGGAGAGAATCAAGCAAAAGAGGTGGAGTGAATCAAGGAGAGATCAGTGGGATTAGATGCTTGGATATAAACTCTATAAATTGAGGCATTGGCCTAATGAGAATTTGCTGGTTTTTGATTATCCATGCCTACATTAAGCTATCAGTTAATTGCTCACTAATCACGTCTTAATTATCATCTAATCAGTTAATTACTCACTAATCATGTCTTAATTATCATCTAATCTCTTTTGTAATGATGTTGATTCTAGCATTTGATCCACCATAGCTCATCACATTGCTGCAAATTTAACACAACCAAGGGTTTCCCTCCTTGATTCCTTCCAAATATGTTTCCTCCGGAAACTACTCAAACATGTCTTACTTTGCAAAAAATTCAGCCACAATGTCAGGAGCTATGGGTACTGTGTGGTAGATATTGTACCTGGGCCACTCTTTAGCGTCTGAATTTTCAGTTAGATCTAAAAAATCATGTGCTTATTCAGTTTGTTCATGGGTGGGTACTTGTGATGCCTCTCCCACCAAGTTGTATCATCTTGAATCCATGCATTGTTCTCCTCGTGTTGTAGACCCTCATGTTGCACTATATCTACAATCCTCCAGAGTCCAGAACTATAGGCACGTCCCCATGTTAGTCCTCTTTACACAAGGCAATGATAAGTAAATTCTATAAGCCTTTGTGCATCTGCTTGTTGAGACTCCTGCCCAAGTTCCCATAGTTGGTTGTATTGCAAATGCAGATGTTGGAAATCTTGTAAAGGTAGGTCAAGATCTCCTACATGATTGAGTATTGTAGCTATAGCTTCATTACTGGTACCTTTACTTTGGCCTTTAGAACCTTCCGATGGTGAAAACTGTGGTTGATTATTCACTTAGAATGCATGGACATATGGGTGTGTCAATTTATCTAAAGCTTTTCTCGGCCCGTCTTCTTCCTCTAGGTTAGGTGGCTTGCCATTGAAGTGTTGTTTAAATCAACTTCCTATGGAATGATTTCAGTGTCATCAATGGAGTGGTAATTGATGTGAGGCAAATCAAATTTTAAAGAATTTCGTCTTTTAGGCTTTCCAAATGAGATGTAATGATTCTGAATCACTTCCATATGCCCAAGGGGTGATAAAGATTGCTTTGCCTAGCTTGTAAATACAAGTAGTCCCTAGCCTCACAAGATCCAAAAAGTTTCATCCAAGTATGGCTTTGGCCTATGTAGTCTGCAAATGTTTGGGCTTCAAAGGTTAAGTCCTCTAGTAGACCCACTTCCATAAGTTCCCCTTGCTCAGAAAAATCTTGAGAATTGAGAAGAACCCTAACCCATGCCAGGAAATTGATTACTATAGGATGCAATGGGGCATAGAAAAGATCATAAGGGCTTTGTAGACTAATGTCTCCATGAAGAATGGCCATTACAAATGTAGGGGAATTTTTTTAGGACATCTTTTAAAAAACCCACTACACTACCTCACTTGTCAAAGGAACCTCAAAATCTATGTCTTTTACAGTCATAGACAGTAAAAGGGTAGAGGTGAAAAAATTTTGGGTTTTTGTTGGAGTTCATGGGGAAACATCTAATGTAGCTAGAGCAGAGGCATGGTTAGAGATAGTGGCAAGAAATGTACCTGACCCTTGTTCTACTAGATAAATCTCATCCTCTTCATGCTGATTCTACTGTTGGTGGGTGGAGAGTAGACTCCAATTCCTTGGCTTTGTCCATAGCTTCAACATGATACTTTGAGCAATCTTCTCGTGCCTTTTATAGCTGCTAGAATAAGCTCATTTTTTGCCTTATGCTTCAGGTTGAGCATGACTTCTTCTTCATTCTATTTTTGAAGCTATTATACTAGGCTTTCCTTGGCTTCTTGTAGTCTATGCTCCAAGTCACTACATTGTTCTATTAGTTCTTTTACCTTAGCCATCTCCGCAGCCATCTTACTCTGAGTCTGATTCCTGTCTACTGTGACCAAGGCAAATTCTTTGCTTGAAATCTCCAGCTCTTTAAGTAGATCCTGCTTTTTTTGTGTACCTTGTCATAATGTTCCCTTTGCTTCCTCGCATCTATAGCCCCTTTTAAAGAGAACAGGTTTTCCTCTTCCAGATTGGCCACCAACCCCCATTGATTTTATCTGCCTGGTTGGATGATTCCTGGAGTTGGGCTTTGAGCTATGTTATTTGAGTATGCTATTGGTCAATTCTCACTCAGGTGAAATACATTGATAGACATGATTGGATAAACTCTCGGGCTATTTTTATTATGGCGAAAGGCCATGAGGAGGATTGGACACATATAATCTTTAACAACCTCACCTCTTATTGTGCATACCATAAGTATATGGTAATCCTTATCTTCTACATCAAGTTTTGGAATATGGGGCAAGAAAGGTCCTTAAAGAAGCAAGTGTCAACATTCCGACTCTCATAGGATAAGAGCTCAAAGGCAAGACCAGGGAGATCAAGGCTCTAAGGGCAGAACTAGCCAACATGTGCATAAAGAATCGTCATCCATGTGTAGGGAAATCCCTATTGCAATATCTCCACAAGCACGGTCCATGTCAGCGCTGCACCAATAGTTGACCCTAAAGGTAAGAGAAAAACGTATTCTAGAATGACCACTCCAATGCCTAAGGTAGTGTCAATACAATCTGACCTTCAGCCAAAGAAGCAAAGAATTTCAAAGGAAGTCCTAAACCCTAAAGTGCAACAAGTACAGCAACAGGTAGTCACTCTATTTGGCCTCGACATAGAACAAGCAGAGAAGGAATCCAGGCTACATCTTTTAGACTCACTGCTCTATAAGCTATTTCTACTATAGTATCCCTGATTTGTGCGCAAAGAATTCTCCATGCGGTTACTTACTCCATTTTTTCATGTGTGTATTGATGTTTATGGTGCCTGGGTTGACTTTTGAATATGACACCCCTGAAGGCAGGTCAAATGCTTCAATGATTAACTTTCTAGGTAACTTAATCTCAGCCTCATAGTCTCCTATGGTTACTACACCCATCGCTCTGTCTGCATCATAAGAGTTTAGGAATTCAATTATGAGAATAGGGTCATAGTAAGGAATCTAGGAAGTTGCCATCTTATCCAAGCTAGTTGCTTGCAATTTCTCCATTACACCATCTTTCTTAAGAACTGAGTAGCATTCTGGTGCATGGTAGGTAAACAACCAAGGCTCCTTTTCTGTATTTTGTTGGAACACTTGAACACGTATACGTTCTCCATTTGTGCCCACATCACCCAGCTACCTAGATGAAATACCGTGCTTAGTTACCCAACCTTCAGCATCATGTAATGACTTATCCGGTATCTTTGGTTTTCCTTTTAACCCCTTGTGTTGTCCTTGCTATTTTGACTCCTTGTTAGACATAGCATGTTTCCTTGTCATCTTTGCATTCGATTCAGTGTTTGCTTGGGTGTTCTAGGACATTTTTGCTAAAAAAAACCTCTTATTAGTAAGAAAGGTTTCATTTTCTCTACGTGCCAGTCTTAATCAATACGTAATGCAATACCCAAGTTTCTCGATGAATGACACTATACCCTTCCAGACAGGATTGGAACTTTTGATTGGAAAAATAATAATATATCCCTTTCAGGGCAAGTTCCAATGGCCCTTTTCCACTTTCTCGAATTTGAAAGTGGTGATAAAATCATGTAGGCTGAAAACCCTTAAGATGTCCCTCCCCCTACTACCTAGACCTAGTACACCCCTCCATGACCGTGTATACCCAAATGAATGCAATCATTACAGCTATAGAGGGTGGGTGGACAACAATAGTCAAATTTTTTTAAGGGTTAAGAATTGTGAAATTAGGAGTGCAGGTAGTCCATGTATAGTGACTTCCATACCCATGGGGCCTCTAAGTTAGGAGTTTATAACAAAATACAAGATTTTGCATATTGTGGAATTTTGGAAAAATTTCGGTAGTCTCCTTTGTATTTTGGAAAAAATTTCAATTTTGACTTGTCAAATAAGCATAAATATGTAATAGATGACAGATAGGGAAGGAAAAACTTACCCATTTGAAAAATAAAAGGATCACATACATACCACAGGGGTAAAGTTATATGATGAGTGGAAGCTCAAATTTTACTGATCTCTCACTCTGATTTGGTACAGTTTTACCTGATTTAAAACCAACAAATTTCACCAGTCTGAAGCCTCGTGGACACAGGTAGACCATTAGTAATTGAAATGAAGATGATGAGTATGTAGTCGTAGTTATCTATTGATACGCCCTTGTCTTGGCCAGATTGTAAATGTTGACTGTTGATGAGTATGTAGTCATAGTTATCTATTGATACGCCCTTGTCTTGGCCAGATTGTAAATGTTGACCTTAATCTGTCTGACCGAGAACGCTTTGGTATGTAGCAGTTTGCCACCAAACTTTGAATATAAGGCTGAGTGCTATTATCTATACTCGAAAGAGGCATGGAGATGGAGGGTAGGTTGCAGATAAGATCATCAATTATCTTTAGGTCATCACCTGATAACCCTTGATCCACTAATAGTTTACCCTTGTTTTTTTGATTTTTTGGGCATAGATTTTCCTCTTTATTCCAAGTATTTGCATAGAGCTTACATGTTGGCTCCCATCGTTGAATAGTGGTTTTACTATTGATGGCTCTGGAACTTGCTTCCTTAGACCCATCCTTGACCTTGTGTGCTTCCACTATCTACAAATCCATAGCTGATGCTCTCCAAGTAATAGGGCACAGGTTCCCTGTTTGGATCCATTTTGCAGACTTAGTGGCAGTAGATCAGCCAATAAAGTCTTTTTGCTGGACAAGGGTGGATTTTCTCTTCATTCCAGATGGAGTTGGTTTGACAGCATGTGGACTCCACTCATCATTTGTAGAGAGCTTATGGATTTTAGGCTTGGGTACCCAAAAGGAGTTCTTGTGGTGTGTGCCGAGGCTGGACATTTTAGGTCTTTTTTGGCAACCCATTTGTGTTTTTGAACAGCAGGTGAGGACACTAAGGTTGGAACTAAGGAATATTTGCTATGGGTAGGCCATTTGTTATTGCTTGAAATTTACCTTTTCTTGGGCAATAAGACTTCCCAGTCCGGTTCACGTGTTGCTTCCTCATTTGAAGAGTAGTTGTCTGAAAACCTTGCCCATTCAATGGGTGCACGTGTATGGTACATTTTGGCATCCGGCACCTCATTCGATAAATAGACAATCTGATTGCATGAGGGTAGGCAAGCCACGAATGTATGAGCTTTCCATTAAATGTCTAAGACATGTCTGGCCATCCAATTTCTACATAATATGACTTCCTCTTTTCATTTCCCCTGCATTCATGACATGAAAAATACCTTCCACAAGATCATTGTTAATATAATAAGACACATTTAACAAGCCAAGGCACTTAAAGACACAACCATTAAATGAGCGCAATGCTAGGCCTGAATCTTGAAGTGTTGGTTTACCCATTCTAGCCCAAGTTTCATAAGACATGAGGCTTAAATCAGCTCTCATGTCAAGTAAACATAATGAAGGATACAGTGTCTTCATGGCATGGAATCCTAGGTATGCCCGTCCTGGTGGGATATAATCATCATTTTCCTAGTTGTGGGTAGCCACATTATATTTTTGAATAAATAGCATGTTAGATTGTTGTTTTCTTTTCTCGAAATGAACCCTAGCTTCCAATCGAGCAAGCTTTTGTTTCTCTTTCTCCTCATGTTTCCTTAGTTTAGCTTCATGGATGGCTATAAGCATGGCTTCCGTGGTCCATAAAACCTATGCAACTTGCTCCCATTTACATAGGAGTTAAAAGGTACACCATGTAAGGTTTCCATTTACCTTCCTTGAAGTATTTTTTACTCAAGTGGTTGTCAAACCATTTCTTTCTTTGAAGTTTTTCAACATATAATCCATAGGCTGCACAAAGTCTGATGATTGCCCCACCTTTGGTAGTAAGCATAATAGAGAGTGCGTCGGGGCCTCAAATGTGGACACTCCATGTTGGTATGGTTAGCTCAATAAATTGGGAACCATACTAATTCCCTCTTTGGGTAAAGATGGGGTTACCCAGCTTGATCCCAGCCTTGGCTTGTTCTCTAATGCTAGGTCTTTTGCTACATTAAGGCTGCTGTGCTAGGTGTTCCACCTATTGTCCTAAAGAGTACTCTTTCCCTTTCCCTTCGTATCTTGTGCTAGTAGTTTTGAACGATGCCTCAAACTTGCCCTCATGTAATTCTCGAGAACGAGTTCCCTTGAAATTGTCCTCAAAGTCCACGGAACTCCTACAACATTCCTTAACAGAGGTGTGGGCTAGGGCGTATAGGGAGTTGTGCAAGGGTACATCTTCCTCTAGGAACCTCCTGATCAACCTCTTGTCTCAGCAAACTTGTCTCTATCGTTAGTGAATGGAGATATCTCACCCAGTTGATATAATCCCGGATGGATTCTCCATCCTTTTGTCTCTATTGTTAGTGAATGGAGATATCGCACCGGGTTGATATAGTATGGGATCTCCCATTCCATCAAACTAGGTGATCAATTTAGAAATGTGGGTAGGTTTATTTCTCTCTTATCTTGGCCCCTTCACTGGCTGAACCAGTGTGCCGGTGGTGTTATTCATGCAGCTACCCCCTCCCTATTTCCATGGCTATCCTCAACATTTATGGAATCAATCATGCCATGGCTGGGGCTGGTGCGGTTTGAGGCATGATAGGCGGGGGAGCTAGACCGAGCGGATAGTATACCATCGGTGGTCCTTGTCGCCTTAGTGGTGGACCAGTTTGTACTTCATAAGAATCCATATGGTATTCAGGATACGTTTAGTAAGGCGGGTATTGTTGGTACAAAGGTGTTGTGTGTTGATATAATTGTTCTGCATGGGCTTTGATAGGATGTTTCTTGACCCTGGTGTGATGAGTGGGTTCCTAACCTAGGTTTGGCATAGAACTGTGGTCTTAGTATGAGCTAGCCATTCCAGTGCTTAGCATGGCCCTAGACTGTTGGATTAATCTGGATCGGGTTACTCTCACTCCGTTCTTTTTTTAGTATGTGGTCTAGTGGTGGTGTGGCCTCTCTCTTTGGCTGGCATTCCATGCCCCTGTCCTTCCCTGGGATGTGGATTGTCTGATTGTGCATTTCCTAAGATAAAGTTTCTGAGTCTTGTAGCAAGACTTCTTTGCGAATGCATAGGGGTTCATGGTCTTGCTCGAGGGTCGGTGGTTTGTCCATGCACTAGGTTGCTAACTCTCCTATTTCTAGGTCAGGGATAGTGTGTCCCTTGTGCTGGGATGTTCTTCATTGTGTTGATCGAAGGGTCTAATCTCACAAACAATTGAGTGCATAGGAAGATTTTGCGTGATCGAACAGAGGGTTTTTTTGCACCAATTTCCTTGAACATAGGTGCATGAATGTGGAGAGTGATGGTGCTGGATCTCCCTCTAAACAGTTCTCTTTTTTTTTTGGAGGTATGGCCAGACGTTAGATAAGTTATGGGTGTGGCTTAGTAGAAGGTATGGGCGTACGCAACCCAAGGAACAGATGTGGCTTATTAAGGAACAGGCATGCACTCTAGTAGTGGTACATGCATGATTCGTAATAAGGGAACGAGCACGCTTAGATAGGAATGGATGTGCACTGATAATGGTATATTTGTTTGCTAAGGGAAGGTACATGCGTATGCTTTTTAGGGCTTGAAGATCCCCTAAATATGCCAGAATTGAAGATCCCCTAAATATGCCAGAATGACGTGTCTCTTGACAGCCGCCCTCTAATATTCTCCTAACTGTCAAATATTCACAATACTAATTTGAGCCAATACTATGAGAGAAAGAAAGATTTTATGAGGCTCCCATTCATAAGAGAAAAGAGATTTTGGGCTCTAAAACATGCAAAGACTTCATTCATGAAAACTAGCTAACACCATCAAGCTCAAAGCTCTTAACAACAAAATAGGTGCAGAACAGTAGAAAAGGCCCATGAACGAGCTTCAAAAATCAATGCTATAGGGTAGTTCACTAGTTCACTAGTGAACTACCCCTCAATTCCTTCTTGAGGGCTTCGCAATTATCCATGAGAGAAGCTCATGGTGGCTGAATGCCTTTGACTCCTTCTAGGGGGTAGTTCATCGGTGAACTACCCCCACGCATACAAAGAGACCGTCTGAGACAAAGATCTGAACACTTAGCCCATAGAGGAAAGGAGAGGGATATGTAAACTTATCGCTGCTTACAAATGATGTAGAACCCCTTTTTCTTTCTCCACACTTCATCTTTATTTAAAAGCCATTTTTTTACACAGCTTATTACTATGGACCTTAGTCTCATATGCAAAACTAACTAGACCTTGATCTCTTTGATAAACTTGGACTTAATCAAATTATAGAATAATAAATTCTAGGCCGTTGGATGTTATTTAATGTGTTTGGTGGGTTTGAGTATGATATTTGAATCAGTGATAGATTGAATTATTGTTATTTGATATTAGTTGATAAATAACATGGATATAATGTATACTTTTTAAATAGCTCATCATAAGTTTTATTTAATATTACTTTATAATTTAAATTGATATTATTTGCTGACTAATATATACTAAATAGATATTGAGAGGTACAAAGTATTGAATATTGTGCTAAACTTATTAAAGCTTGTTAAATTGTTCAAAGTGTTGGAATATTATATTTTATTGCATGCAGTATAAGTTTGCAGATTTCTTGCATGAGCTTGACATGGAGTATAAGTCTCATGTAATAAAATTGACTTTAGAATGACATTTAACAAGAACTATCTTAGCAAAATGTATATTAGCTAATTAGTTGTTGATATAAGATGTTTCATTAAAATGTATATTAGATATTTCACTCAAAAGTTTCTTTGATAAATATCTTAGCAAAACTTATATTAGATAATAAGTTTTCCATGAAAGATATTTTATTAAAAAAGTTTATTGATATTGAATATGTTTAAAATCATTTATGAGATAATTTATAAGTAAAATAGTTTGATCAAATTCTTAACATGCTTTTTTGAGAATACTTTTCAGTAAATGCGTGAGTAATGTTGTTGATGCCATATCTTTGCTGGCATCATTACCCATCAATGTACAAAATAATTTGATAGATTCCACCTCATTGCCGTTATTACTAATTCATGACTCAACTATTTATGATTAAACCTTTTTGTTGGATGTTTTGGCTGGAGTTTCTATCTTGGTTACCAAAACTATGGAGTTTGCTCTAATTAGAGATGAAAAAAAAAAGAGATAGAGATTACCACAGAACATGGTGCTATGGAGGTGTCTGCTAAAGAGTTGGTTGCTTTATTTTCCTATAATAAGCAAATAGTTTTTGTGCATCAGTTAGTTGGGGGGGAACAAGATGGAGTGTCCTATGAACTTCCTAGAATCAGTAGGATCTCTGGGGGTGCTTTCCACTTAGACATCCAATTTGGTAGGTGCTTCATTGTCTCTAGGACAAAGTTTCTTGTGGAAGTGATGGTTACAAGGCGGAAGCAAAGGAAAGTAGTAAGGATGAGGTAACTTTCAAGGTAGAGACTAGAGAAAGCAGCATTGCTGATTGGGTTTACAACTTTGAGACCAAGGAGAGTTTTAAAGCAGCATAAACATGAATGGTAGAAAATGAAGGATATTTAGAGTCATTAGAGAGGCAAGGAGTGAGTAGTGTGGGCGGTGGTTTTGAGAGTTCATTGGGTTGGTCATCTGTCTAAGGTTTGTCCTGTTGGTATGTCTATGGAGAACTTTGGAATTGTTAAGTGTTTTTTCTGCTGTGCCCCTCCCAAATGTGTGTGTGAGTGTCCTTGCAAGTTTATTCTATGCCACCTAGAGGACATTGGTGAGCAAAAAGTATCCCGTGGAGTCATCCATATTGGGTTTCACATGCATTCGGGGGCTGCCAAAAGCTTAATGAATGATTGAAAGAGTAGAGTAGAGAACCTGCTAAGAAAGAATCTTCAAGGGTGACCAAAGGCCATACAAAAAAAACTGACAAAAGAAGTCGTAATGGATTCAGATTTGTTTGGAGATACATCAAGTGGCAAGAAATTGTTTGATAATGTCTTGGCTGACAAACTTGCTAGGCTCATACCTCTTCTCGATAAAAGAAAACTGACAAAAGAACTAGTAATAGATTCACATTAGATACATTGGGTGGCAAGCAATTGTCTAAAAATGTCTTAGCTGACACACTTGCTAAGCTTATACCTTTGCTCGATAAAATAAAACTATCTAGGTGGAGGAAAGAGGAAAAAGTAGAGTTGAAAGGAATGTCATTCAAGCCAATGAGGACATGGAATTTCTAGTATCAACCTCGGGAAGTGAGGCTCGTGGGAAGACATACAAGGTGAAAATTTGTGCATTCCCATCACGTAGTTGTGAAGATTTTGAGTTTAGGATGGATAAGGGCAAAAAGTACATGCCTTGCAAACATCTGTCCTACATATACACGAATGAATTGGGACTTCAAGTGGCTACGCAAAGGTTTATTCTTCACAAGGCAAATTTAACAAAGAGGGAGTTGGGGCAAGCGCTCAAAAATTTCGTTGGACAGGAGAGAGTGATGGTGGGCAATGGAAATATTTTGGGGTGGTTTCTGTGTGGGTACACAAGTGCATTAGTCATGTGAGTATATAGTGGTCGAAGTCTATGCAAGCCTTAAATATTGTTGTAGGTTTGCCAAAGTTTAAGGTTGATGGTATAAATAAAGTATGTGAAACAGCATACCTGCTTGGTAAGCAAGCCAAACATGCTTTCCCACATGAAAAGCACATCAATGTCCCGGGGAATTCATTTTCCATAGAAAGGGGACGTCACTTGCATGCATGAAACTCATAAAACCCCCTATTTTAGTTTCTCTAAAAAATAAACTATACCCCTTTCTAAGCATGTGAGTCCCAATTATGAAATTCAAGTACCCCCTATTTTAGTTTCTCTAAAAAATAAACTATACCCCTTTCTAAGCATGTGAGTCCGAATTATGAAATTCAAGTACCCCCTATTTAAGGTTTAAAAATCAAATAGCAAATATTGATGTTATACATGTGACAAGTTAAAGCCCATGTAAGTAGCATGGATGTAAGTGCTAGAAGCACAAAGACATACATATACTCTCCAAAAATTGTTCCATGCGTGGTTAGCTTAAAAGAGTAGTAAAAACACAATATTAGAGAATTTAGAAAAATCCCAATTTCCATTTTACAAGATTGTAAAAAAGGGACTATGGTGAACCTTTTTAGGCTTTTATCAAAAACCCCTCATGTGATAGATCATTGGAAAGAGTTTAAAGAGTAGGTTTTAAATGCATATTCTTCTAACAACTTTTGAGTTTGTATGCTTAAGACACACCAAAAAGTAGATTGAAAAGAAAATTCTGAAAGTCTTGGGATTTTTCCAAATTCTCTAATATGGTAATTAAACTAATCAAGTTTTCACACTAGATCACATATTGTAAACTACAAGAAGAAACAAAACCCCTACTTTCATTCTCCCATGTTCCCTTGTCCCCCCTCCCCACTCCCCGCCCCTGCCAGCATAAATCCCTCTCATCCCCGAACTTATAAGCTTAAGCCCCCCCTTCCAAAACCCCCCCTCCCTTACACTCACATGATACCATAAGATATGGCTTGTGAATCCTCCATGATCAATGTAAGGCCATCGAGTTATATATTCATATATATGGGGATTGACCAAGATTGTAATAATTGTAGGTTGTAGGTATTATGTTAGATTCATTGATGATCACACTAGGAAAGTGTGGGTTTATTTTATAAAGGAGAAAAGCGAGGTGTATACACACTTTCAGATATTTAAAGCCTTGGTTAAGAAAGAAAAAGATATATAGATCAAATTCCTAAGATCGAATGGTGGGGGAGAGTATTTTTCCAATGAGTTCAGTGATTTCTTGAGAAAGTAGGGAATCAAGAGACAATTCACATGCAAGTACACTCTGCACAGAATGGTGTTGCAGAAAAGAAAAATAGATGCTATAAGTATCATTCAACATCCAAATAGATGCTATAAGTATTGTTAATTAATTTCTATACAGTAAGTCTCTTTACATTCTTAGGAAGCTCATCTAACCACTCTAGATTAATTCCTATCCGATTAGTCTCTCTATGTTCTCATCTACCTACTCTAGATTAATTTCTATACGATTAGTCTCTTTACATTCTTTGGAAGCTCGTCTACCCACTAGATTATCACTCATGCTAATACCCTTTTCGTAGGACTTGCTAGAACTTATGTGATGATGCACCAAAAATGACCCACTTTCTCTATCCTCACTAACATGGGTAACTAGCCAACTGAGTATTAGGTTGTTATACACTAAACAGGGTAACTTTAAGACATAATATAAATAATTAACCCAAATATCTTAATGTAGTCCTTCAATTTCTAACTAATTATTTTGCCTTCCAATTTCATTATTAAACTAATTTTGATTATCACTTATAATCCAACAATTATCTCATATCACTTTAAACTAAACACTTAAACTTATTTTCTTAAATCATTCTTATGATTTTACGTAGATAGCTAAGGTAAACATGCCACTTTTGGTATTTAGCTTCTGAGGAGTTTCCCACATCCCCTAGTATTGAAACCAAAAGTAACTCCTCTCTTTCACGAGAAGAATAGTAGGAAAATTGAGGACTCCCTTAACACTTCCTACCTACTTGTGGATAATTACTCCTAAACTACCTTAGATAAGATCCTAAGTAGACTCAAGGACGCTAAATTCAGCCATTTCTACTTTAGATTAGGCTCAATCTTCAAAGCAACTACTAATAAAACAAACTCAATAAACCTCAAACTTTACAAGCTCGTTCCACTAATAACAATAATCATTTTCTCTTTTCAAACCTCCCTAAACTCCTTATAGATTTTTATTTATTAATCCTCTAGTAAGATACTATTAAAGCCATTCAAATAAGGGGACATAAAAATTTACCCTTCAAAAGAAAAGCAAGATTTTGAAAAATCCTTTAGTGTGCCCTTTTTTTGGGGAACAATAATACATTGATATATTAATATCTACAAACTTACAATAGTCCTTTACAAAGAGCTTTCAGCCACTTGCATGTTTGCTCTAGTCTCAATCCCTATTAAGAAGATCGTATATTAGTTCCCACTTCTCATTTGTTGATTACTTGTATACAGTTAGGATTCCATTTTTCTTGGGAAGTGTCCTCTTTAGGGTGCCCTTCTTTGATAGAAGGAAATAAATCTTGAGTATTATTAAATGAAAAAATAGGGTCACCCTTAGATGGATACCCTACAATAACAAGAGAAAACTAGTTAGATATTTGGTTGGATTAGCCAAAGAGAGGGAGTAAGGAATTGCAAGGACAAACAGTGATGGGAATGGACAAGAGCTAGGGGATATTCATAAAATTGCTTTGAAGTGGGTAGATTTCTTGGGTGCTACTTTAAGTCTTAAAGAAGATGCCTCTCAGGCAAGGTTCCACAAGCAGAAACCAAACTGCCAAATATGGTCAATAAAAGCATTGAAGCTAATAGAGCGAGATGGCTAGATAGGGACATTGAGATTTAGAAATAATGGGAGGCCCTTAAGAAATTGGGCAGGAGAAATCCCCAGGGTGGGATGAGCTTTCAATAGAGTTTTTTATAGCCTTCTGGGACTCTTTGAAAGACTGGATTTAGGCTACATACAAGAAGGCCTTCTCCATAGGGGAGATGAATAATGACTCAAGAGAAGGAATGGTAAAGCTAATCTCCAAACAACCTTCTTGTAACCAATTCAACCATTGGAGACCTATTACCCTACTCTCAATATTGTTATCCAAGGTAATAACACTGAGAATCAGTCCTTCCTTTTGCAAGAGGTGATCTCTGACAAACAACATGGATTCACCAAGGACAGATCCATCTATGATAACATTTTATGAAAGAATACATTGGTCTTTTATGGCAAGAGTGATGGAGAAACTAGGCTTTGGTAACAAGATTTCTACCTGCATATATAGTCTTATTACAGCTGGGGAGCATACTCTAAGTTGCTGTTAAATGGGAGACTGGTTGGGAGATTTGAGATTAGAAGGTATGTGAGACAAGGCTATCCTCAAGTCCCCTTGCTATTTATTGTGGCCTCTCATCCCTTTTTAATAGCCTTAGAAGATACATGCTGGTGGAAAAGGGAGGGTTAAAACCTAAAAATGGGGAATAACTGATTATCCAATGCTTTGCTGATGATTCCTTGTTATTTTTAAAAGCTGACAACAATGAGAATGTGAGAAATGCCTTGCAAATAGTGCAGCTCTTGCTAATGCCTCTAGGTCCAAGTGTAACATTCATAAATCTAGAATCATTAGCTTGACTGAAGAGGACAATTTTGTTATGGAAAGATGGGGTTGTGAAGTCATAAATGCCATGCAGATAGTGCAACTCTTTGCTAATTCCTCTAGGTCCAAGTTTAACATTCATAAATCTAAAATCATTAGCTTGACTGAAGAGGACAGTTTTGATATGGAAAGATGGGGTTGTGAAGTCATACAAAAGGGAAGGATTAGACATCTGGGAGTGCCTTTTGGGGTTGGCGTGAGTAACCAAGGACTTGACAAATTGGCCCATTGAAAGATTCTATGACAAACTTAGAAAATGGGAAGGGATTAGAGCGTCATTTCATGACAGGATAGCTATTGTGAATACAGTTCTTAATGCTTATATCTTGTTTCTCTGCCCTATGATAAATTTCAAGAAGGTTGAGAATTGTTGGTCTTCCACAACCTTCAATAAAGCCTCTTGGCTTCAGGATGATTGGACCTAGTTCAATGGAGTCAGATTGGACAAAATTACTACCAAAGCATTATATGATGAGATAAGTAGTAAAATTGAAGTTAAAGTGAAATATTGTAACAAAATTTGGAAAGTTAATTGGTGCTTGAACATCTATAGGAAGGGGTGGAATTTGATTTGGAATTTACTGATCCTAGTGAAAGCCCAAACCTTCCTTTGGAGAATATGCTTGCTAGCTCTACCTCTTGGTTGTAAACTACTTCAAAGGAACTTCACTACTGGGATATGCCCTAGATGCAAATCAGCAATTGAAGAGGAAAAACATACTTTTTAGGATTGTCCTGCAATAAGGGGGATTTGGGGGAAAATAGGTGAATGGGTAGAAGACAGCTTGGGGTTGAAAGGATATTGGGGGGATTGGTTATTGGGGAGAATAGTCAAGGAGACAGAGGAAGTAGATCTAATATTTTGTATTATAAGATACTGTTGTTTATGGGAGATTTGGGGTTTTAGGAACTGTTTGATATTCAATAAAGGGACTGCTCAAGGGGTAGAAATGATAGAGTTGATGTTCAAATGTGTGCATTTCTGTTGGTCTGTCTTTTATGTTAATAAGATGAATAATACTATATATGCTGAGGTAGCTCAGGCATTGCAAGCATGGATTAGGTGATTTTGGCCTCTAATGTGATGAGATATTAATACATACTAGGGTTTCCTAATGCTATTTGATTGATGGGGCAGGTATATACCTGGAAAGATGTCAGAGCCAAACATCCCAAGTTTGGGCCAAGATCCAAAAGGCGGTACATGAAGGAAAAGCAACCAATGGACATCTTTGTGGCCTTGATTGAAAACCCTTTGGGGAGAAGACCTGTGGTGAAGATTTGGTCAAAGGGAGAATATTTTGACGAACAGACCCCCAAGGGGTTTACCTCTGAAGTGTTATTGATTGCTTGTATGCAGTTGGGGTTTCATATTTCTTGGGGGATGTCCTCTTTTGTCATGGAAGATGAGAAGTGGGAATTGGTTAGTGATCTTCTTAATAGGCAGTGGGACTAGAAGGAATATGTAAGTGGTTGGAAGTGTTTTTGTAAAGAGGTGGTGTAAACTTGTAGATATTAATATAAATATATTATTGTTTTTTTTTGTAATGCGAGATTTTTATTTGTACCAAGCAGTGTCCTTACGGATGAGAGCTGGAAGTAAGACTCGATCACGAGACCTTACCCCAAACACACACACACGCTTCACCAATTGCTCTTAACTTGTAGATATTAACATAAATATATTATTGTTCCAAAAATAAATATAGGGTCACCCTTTAAATTTGAGGCCTAGAAGGAGCGACGAGAAACGTGGAAGTAATCTTCACACCATGATGGGCTTTACGACCATCAACCCGTCACTGCACAGCGGCCAGTTTGTGAGGGAGCGTTTTGCCTCAGCATCATCGTTATCAAGAAGCAAACTTGCGTCTTTTACCTCCACAGCTTCGAAGCAAATGCCTCTGTGCAGGGCGTCAAAAGAAGCCGAGCGTTCCTCTTCTTTGTCTTCTTCAACAGGAACACAAGCAGAAAATGAAGGGATTCCTCTGTCTAATATCAAGTTCTCCCCTTCTAGAAGTCCTAATTCCTCTTCGCCTGCAGAGTTTTCTGAAGCTCCCTCCGAACCATTGACCACAGGGAAGGGTGAACTCGGCACTTATGAGCGGCTCTTCTCTAACCTGAATGAGGCAAACCTCCAGCATGATCCAGGTATGCCGAGTTATACTAACCCCGAACTTATTTTGAACCTTATACACCCTGTTTTTTTCTTTGTAAGTTAACAACAAATCCAAATGGTGCCACCTACTCAGTAGAATTTCCCTTTCTGTTATAATATGTATATTGAAAAAAAGAGAGGAAAAAACACAATGCAAGAATCTTACATGTGTTGCTGCACCGTCCAGAACATCATCCATTGATTTACATACATACATACATACATATATGTATGTATGTATGTATGTACATAGTATGTATATATACATACATACATATATATATATAGAAACCTGCCTCTCCCAATAGGTTAGGTCTGAAAAAGATTTATGCTTTCACTGTTACAGTTTTTCTATACGGCTTTTTTTCGATTACCACCGTCTCGAGGGTGGGCCTATTTAAAAGCTCTAGTCGATCAATTCTCAGTGTGCGATTATGACAAGACTCGAAGAAGAAGCCCCGGCTAACTCCGTGCCAGCACCGCGGTAAGACGGGGGGGGGGGGGGGGGGGGCAAGTATTATTCGGAATGACTGGGCGTAAAGGGCACATATATATATATGTATGTATGTATGTATATATATGTATGTATATGTATGTGTATACATATACATATACATATACATACATATATGTATACATCATATATATATGCATACATATATGTATACATATACATATACTTATACATATACATATATGTATACATCATATATATATACATACATACATATATGTATACATCATATATATATACATACATATATATATGTGTATATATATATATGTGTGTATATATATATATATATATGTATATATATACATACATATATACATATTCGACCTCTTCTTCTCTACCTACCGACTTGCTCATTCACGAGGTATGCTCCGATACCACTGTCAAATCCCCACGGATCCCCTCATGATCGATCTTGGTTCGAAACTCGAATCCTGCAAACAAACGAACAACAAACAAGCAAGGGGGTGCAGGCCTGACTCACCTCCCAACCATGACAGCCGTGGGCAAGCCCACAGTCCTGGCTGTCCCCACCGAGCCACGAGCTGAGCTAACTAGGTTGACGTACCTACCAATCTCCTCCTCGCGACGTCCCATACCGCCACGAAGCTGCCCTCGCGGGCCTCGAGACTGCTGCCGGCCTCGGCTGCATAAAGCAGGTGCACGTCTGCACTAGATTCAGGCTCCAAGACCATAGAGCTCTCACAAACTCGCGAGACTCTCTATCCTCCAATAACTAACCTTGGCCACCCTTTTATAGGCTCTTGGCCGGTCATCGGGCGTCCACACTTGGTCGCCGCCCGTCCATACTTGGGTGCCCGCCCGTTAGTATATCCCTAACTCAGCTCGTCAATCAGCCTGCCTAGTTCCAAGCTTTCCCAAGCCTCGAAACTAGTCTTGCATGCGTATAGCACACGGTAGATACCCACTGTGCACATGACAGTATATATCTATATATGTATGTATATGTACATATACATACATATATAGATATATACATACATACCTATATAGATATATATCTATATATGTATGTATATACATACATACATACCTATATAGATATATATCTAAATATGTATGTATATAGTACATACATATATAGATATATATCTATATAGGTATGTATGTATATGTATATATATGTATGTATATGTATACATATACATACATATATAGATATATGTATGTATGTAAATATATACATACATATTATAGATATTTACATACAAATATCTATAATATGTATGTATATATTTACATACATACATATATCTATATATGTATGTATATGTATACATATACATACATATATATACATATACATACATACCTATATAGATATATATCTATATATGTATGTACTATATACATACATATATAGATATATATCTATATATGTATACATATATATATATATATATATACTATATACATACATATATAGATAGATATATATATCTATATTTGTATGTATATATGTATGTATGTACATACATATACATATATATATATACATATACATATATATATACATATATATATATATGTATGTATATGTATATATGTATGTATGTACATACATACATATATATACATATGTACATACATATACATATACATATACATATATATATATATGTATGTATATGTATATATGTATGTATGTACATACATACATATATATACATATGTACATACATATACATATATATAGACATACATATATAGATATATATCTATATATGTATGTACTATATACATACATATATAGACATACATACATACATATATCTATATATGTATGTCTATATATATGTATATGTATGTACATATGTATATGTATGTATGTATGTACATACATACATACATACATACATATATACATACATATATAATATGTATGTATATATACATACATATTATCTATGTATGTGTATGTATGTATACATATACATACATATATAATATGTATATATATATACGTACTTATTATATATGTATGTGTATGTATGTATGTATGTGTATGTACATATTATATATGTATGTGTATGTATGTATGTATGTTTTACACATACATACATACATACACATACATATATAATATGTATGTATATATATATACATATATAATATGTATGTGTATGTATGTATACATATACATACATACACATACATATATAATATGTATGTATATATACATACATATTATATATGTATGTGTATGTATGATATACATAATATGTATATGTTTATGTATATCATACATACACATACATATATAATATATATGTATACATACATACACATACATATATAATATATATGTATATATACATACATATTATATATGTATGTGTATGTATTATGTATGTATGTTATATCATACATACACATACATATATAATATGTATGTATATATACATACATATTATATATGTATGTGTATGTATTATGTATGTATGTATATCATACATACACATACATATATAATATGTATGTGTGTATATACATACATATTATATATGTATGTATATGTAGACATATATAATATGTATGTGTGTATATACATACATATTATGTATGTATGTATATACACATACATATATAATATGTATGTATATATACATACATATTATATATGTATGTGTGTATGTATATAATATGTATGTATACATACATACATATTATATATGTATGTGTATGTATGTATATAATATGTATGTATATATATACATACATATTATATATGTATGTGTATATAATATGTATGTATACATACATACATATTATATACATACATACACATACATATATAATATGTATGTATGTATACATACATATTATATACATACATACACATACATATATAATATGTATGTATATACATACATATTATGTATGTATGTATATACACATACATATATAATATGTATGTATATATACATACATATTATATATGTTTATGTATGTATGTATATACACATACATATATAATATGTATGTATATATACATACATATTATATATGTATGTGTATGTATGTATATAATATGTATGTATGTATATACATACATATTATATATGTATGTGTATGTATGTATACATATACATACATAATATAATATGTATGTATACATATACATACATAATATAATATGTATGTATACATATACACATACATATATAATATGTATGTATATATACATACATATTATATATGTATGTGTATGTATGTATACATATACATACATATTATATATGTATGTGTATATACATACATATTATATATGTATGTGTATGTATGTATATATACATACATATTATATATGTATGTGTATATACATACATACATAATATGTATGTATATGTATGTGTATATACATACATACATAATATGTATGTATATACATACATATTATGTATGTATGTATATACACATACATATACATACATATTATGTATGTATGTATATACACATACATATATAATATGTATGTATATATACATACATATTATATATGTATGTGTATGTATGTATACATATATATACATATTATATATGTATGTGTATGTATGTATACATATATATACATATTATATATGTATGTGTATGTGTATGTATGTATACATATATATACATATTATATATGTATGTGTATGTATGTATATATACATACATATTATATATGTATGTGTATATACATACATACATAATATGTATGTATATACATACATATTATATATGTATGTGTATGTATGTATACATATACATACATATATAATATACACACACATATAATATACATACATATATAATATACACACACATACATATATAATATACATACATACATACACACACACACATATACATACATACATACATATATATATATATATGTGTGTGTGTGTGTATGTATGTATGTATGTAATATATATGTATGTATGTATGTATAGCTATATATATATGTATGTATATACATGTATGTATACACATTATATATATATACACATATGTATATATATGTATATATATATGTGTGTATGTATGTATGTATGTATGTATATCTATATATATATGTATGTATATACATGTATGTATATACATATATATATATACATGTATATACATACATATATATATAGATATACATACATACACATATATATATACATATATAGATATATATATATACATACATATATATACATATATATACATATATGTATATATATGTATGTATGTATCTATATATGTATGTATATATATATATCTATATATGTATGTATATATATGTATGTATATATATATATCTATATATGTATATATATATGTGTATGTATGTGTATATATATATATATATATAGATGTGTGTGTGTGTGTGTGTATATATACATACATACATACATACATATCTATATATGTATATGTATATACATACACACTTTTTTTTTTTTTGGTGAAAACCACTGTTTCATTATAAATACAATGTACATTCATAGCTGCCCCAACATGGAGCAGCTACTACCGAAAACTAGAAACAGTGATAAAACACTTCCAACTGGGCTGTGGAAAGGTCTCCAAGAAAGTGGGCATCTTGGAGAGACTGGGGCAAGGAAAATCTGAAAAAGGTGAAGACATTCACCGAAAGTGTGCCCAAACAATTGATTGTTGTGGGCATGGTATAAACTTCATAATCCCAATAACGGCACCACGAAAAAAAGAGAGCATAATCAGGGGTAGAGGCATATCTACCAAAAAGCTAAAAGTGCCTGCCAAAAGAAAGCCTGGGAAACCGGGCATGGAGAAGAGTTGTCAAATGAGCCAGGAAATCTCGAGCGGTAGGACAAGCCCAGAGAAGATGTAGAACCGTCTCACATGGATGCGAATAAGTATGGCAAACCGAGGAGACAATATGCCGGGCAGCCAAAAGGTTGTCAAATGAGCCAGGAAATCTCGAGCGGTAGGACAAGCCCAGAGAAGATGTAGAACTGTCTCACACGGATGCGAACAAGTAGGGCAAACTGAGGAGACAATATGCCGGGCAGCCAAAAGGACACCCATTGGAAGGGCCCCCACCAGACATCACCACAGAAAGACCCGCTGCTTGAGGGGAAGCTTACTTTTGCATATACGATGAAGACATGTTTTCCACCACCCAAGTGGCCTATCCAAATGCCAGAAACGATTGCCATGCTCTTGAATCCATGGTTGTGGAAGAAGAAGACGGTAGGCTTTTTTGGCAGACAGATCATCAAAAGAGAAAGTGGAATAACTTGGTAGCCCCCGATCAAACTTCCAATCAAGCAGTGGAAGAGGAGAAAACATGCGAGGCACCGGTTGGAAAGGCTGTAGCAAATCAGCGATAGCATGCCATATAGGCCGGTGATGCATCCCCAGATGAAACTGTGTCCGGGTTTGTGGAAAAGGGAGTGTGCAGCCACTGTCATCCACTACATCATCCACGAGAGAAATGTCCAAGTGATGCAGAAAATAAGCCTTACAAGGCTGAAAAAGTGCCAAAGGGGAATCAAAGACCCGACTCCAGTGCACACACACACACACACACACACATGATTTGGGCGATAGTGGATTGCCTTAGTAAACATGCATATTTCATTCCTTGCAAGAAGACATAAACATCTCAGCAAGCCCCCCCTTGTAGTATTGGATTTTTTTCCACATTGGTGTATGCGTGTTAAACAAAAATGCTCTATGGTCTTTTGTACTATTCTAAAGAAAAGCTTCAGTGTGCTTCGTATCAGCTCCAAAGCTATTCAAAGGGTTCCAACAATGGATTTCAAGTCTTCTAATGGTGGAAATGTCAAGGTGCTTTTCTTGGAGTTTACAATTGCAAGGTGAAGGGCGCAAGGGGGGCTAAGATAGGTGCGCAGGGGGAGGCGGGAGCTCCAGCTCGATGAATTGTGTGTGCAAGAGAGCAGCTCTTTTACTAGAGCCCTGCTGTGCAAAGCGGTTCTCACTTATCTTTTGTAGACCCCTTTAGAGAGCAGCAAGTAGAAGAAGATTTAAGCCTTCCATCTCTGTGTTTTTCTTCTCCATTGTTGTGAGAGTGTGTGTGTGTGCTTGCAAGAGCTCTCTCTCCTTCCCCAATCTTTTCATCCTCCTCTTGGGTCCAGAAGAAGTTGGTGATGCTTGGCTAGTGAGGGAGGGGTCAGGGTGACTAGGGCCGAAGCTCTCTCAAGAAAGTTCCTGTTGTTTGCGGAGCTTGAGTAAGAAGGGCCCTAGGCAACGCTGGTCTGGGAAGTCAATGATCTGGGAGAGTGGGCCAAATCCCTCATGGAACAAACAGTGAAACCTCTTGCGGATTTCATATTATACTGGGCAGTGACATATGTAATGCTCCTTTGTCTCAACCTCTGTGTAGCATAATCGGAAGATCCTCTCCTCCCTGGGTCTCTATACGAGCTTCTCGACACTCTGAAGACATGCTCAGCTCTACCCATCTCCACATTGAGGTGGTGGGATGCATGGGACATGTGAACACTCAGGTGGCCGGCTGCTGTACGAACCCATCCTCAGTGAGCGTGAGGAAGTGATTTCTGTAGAAGTGCATCTTCGGTGGGAGCACCGAAGGCGTGATCCATGTGTAGTGGGTGTCAAGGTTGAGCAGATCTAATCGGATAACCCGGGAAGTCAATAATCTTGGAGAGTGGGCCAAATCCCTCATGGAACAAAAGTGAAACCTCCCACGGATTTCATATTATACTGGGCAGTGACATATGTAATGCTCCTCTGCCTATCATAATCGGAAGATCCTCTCCTCCCTGGGTCTCTATATCAGCGTCCTGACTCTGAAGACGTGCTTTGCTCTACCCATCTCCACTTTGAGGCACCCGGATGAAACCCATATCAGGCCAATTGCAATCTGCATGGCATGGGACATGTGAACACTTAGGTGGCCGGCTGCTGTACGAACCCATCCTCAGTGAGCATGAGGAAGTGCTCTCTCTAAAAGTGCAGCTTCGGTGGGAGCTCCGAAGGCATGATCCATGTGTAGTGGGTGTCGACGTTGAGAAGATCTAATCGGATAACCCGGTTGGTGTCCTCATGAGAAAAGAAAGAAAGAAATATATATAAATGTCTGCAAAAGACCGCGAGGGTCAATGAGACCAAAAGTTACAGCGAATCCATGAAATAACAAATCGAAAATGAAATAAGAACCAAACTAACACTAAGCTATCACTGTCAAAATTGTCACAGAAAGCCCATGTGCTACACATAGGCTCAACTGTAGAAGTGCAATACATCCTCTTGAGATACAAGAGGAGTCCAAACTGCATTGAAGGGGTGGGGTGTGGTCCATGTGGAGCCCATATCCTTAGAACCAAATTGGGCATACCATACTCTAGGGTGGCCCTCCAATGCTAGCTGTCTCAATGTCATGTGCAAGACATGCACAGGCATACCTCAAAGCTAGTCTTGAAGAGGCAACAAGATAAAGACAGATCCGAACCTGACTTGGAGCATAGGTTGTTGCCTTGGCAAAGGATTTAACTGAAGGTGGACATGGTGAGTTGTCGGCCAGTGCTAGAAGACTTGGAAGACCTGTCAGCTGCAGCTTATTCTTGGAATTAATGTCTTGGTCCTGGCCGACCAGCAGTCGGCCAGTCCATAGGTTCTCTCCCAAGCCTATAAAAGGCACCAATGCTCATTGTAATGAACCATTCAGTCCTTGTTGGCTGGATTATTGCTATAGGCTTAGATTTAGTGTTTCTACCTTTTCAAGAAGGCTGCAAGAACAGTTGTACCTTTTTGTACATATATGAATATACTAAATACTCAGCTATCTCTCTCTCTCTCTCCTCTCTCTCTTCTTCTTGTGTTTTGCATCAATTCGTTCCCCGATGGTGTTCAGGGCTGAAAGAAGGTTCCCAAAGCTTCCGCATGTAACATTGGTATCAGAGCATTAGGCTCAGCAAGGCTAAACATTGATTCAGTCCCAGATGAAGGTGCATAGGTCCAAGGCACAGGAAAGTGCACAGGTACGAGGCCCAAGGCAAGGAACACAAACTCCCAGGAGGTTTGTTGGGGTAGTTCCACAAAGCCCAAGGGGATGGCAGTCCTGTGAGTTGGGTGCCACTTGGGGCACCCAAGAAAGGCTTTCAGGCAACGGTTCTAGGGGAGGTTGATCCTCCAAGGGGTGGAGTGAGAGTTCCAAGCTCATTTCTTAGGAAAGAAGACCAAAGACAGTGTTCAGGGACGGGGCAAGAATGGAATGGGGATTGGATGGAACAGATGCATGGATCTTCATTAGAGTTGAGAGTGGATTTGGAGACCGGGCCGGGTGTTCAGTGAAAAGGTTGCCAAAGTAGGAAGGATGATAGGGGGACTTCGGGAATAGAGAATGGGATGATGACAGTCATCCAAGAATATAGATTGGAATCCAGTCATTAAGTTTAGCAGAGGGGGATGTCATGTGCAAGACATGCACAGGCATACCTCAAAGCTAGTCCTGATGAAGAGGCAACAAGATAAAGACAAATCAGAACCCGACTCGGAGCATAGGTTGCTGCCTTGGCAAAGGATTTAACTGAAGGTGGACATGGTGAGCTGTCGGCGAGCGCTAGAAGACCTGTCATCCAGCACTAGAAGACCTGGAAGACCTGTCGGCTGCAGCTTATTCTTGGAATTAATGTCCTGGACCTGGCCGACGTCGGCCAGTCCATAGGTTCTCTCCCAAGCCTATAAAAGGCACCAATGCTCATTGTAATGAACCGTCAGTCCTTGTTGGCTGGATCATTAGTCTAGGCTTAGACTTAGGTTAGATTAGGTATTTTACTACCTTTTTAGGCATGCCTAGGGCTGCCATGACTTGTACTTTTTTGTACGTATATGAATATACTGAATACTCAGCTTCCTCTCTCTCTCTCTCCTCTCTCTCTTTTGTTTGTGTTTTTGCATCAGCATGTTCCAGGATTTGTTTAGGGCTGAAAGAAGGTTCCAAGAGCTTCTGCATGTAACACTCCAGGACTCAAGGGCAAGCCTCGGGTACCTGTGGGGATCCCTGTGACGGATGCGATGGATGTATGGAAGAATGCATGCATTACCATTAGGGCTGTAGCAAACTCTTCTTGGATAATTTGGTGTGGGACTGATGTCATGATGGGGCCTCTTAACTCGCTGCCAATCCTCATCCGGCGGATAAATCTGGCCCCATACATCAAGGCTGGTGTGACGAGGGTGTCAAAAAGCCAACCCTTCGTCTTGGGCTCTTTGAAATGTGCGTGGAAGCACTGCTGCTCAAGTAAGCTCAAGGCTCCATATCCCTGTGTCACTATGGCATGTGTTGTGGGAAGCATGGTGAAGCGTGGGCCACTGAAAGTGACACCAAAGTAGAGACGAGATAATCTCCACTATATGTGGGGTCAACTGGATGTGACGGGGCGGGAGGTATTGAAGACCATTACCATGGTTTTACCAAGGTTAACAGTGAGGTCCCGCCGAGTGCGAAAATCTTGCAAGGCATCCAAATGTCTCTGAAGCCCCTCAGCTGAATCTGAAAGGAAGATGATGTCATCTACATAAAGTAATAGGATGATCAATATGCCTGCCAGCGTGGGACCAGCCCCGCCTGATCTGTTAATGAAGCTCGAGATCTCATCAATGTAGAGGCCAAAAAGAGTGGGTGACAGAGGGCAGCTGTCACCAGCCTGGACATTTCCCAGTATGAAAGGAGTCTGGTGGACTCTAGGATGTCTAAATATTTGGAAAGTACAAGCTTTGGGAATGGGGGATTATCCTAGAATACAAAGGACCACACTCCTAAAATTTAGGAGAGTTGCTATTTTTGGCCCGACTCCGATGGAAATTTTGTTCACGTCATTACATCTGGAATTGAACAGATACCAGGAGTTGGCAAAGTGCCTATGACAGAATGTCTACCAGTTGGGATATTTTTAGAGATAAAGTTTATGGAAGGACCCATCTCTTAGATTGAGACATGTGGCAAGAAAGTGGACCAAAGTGAGACAAGTGGCCTGACACTTGTTAGAAAGTGGATCAAAGTGAGACAAGTGGCCTCACACTTGTCACTTCAGCTATTGTGTGGCTCTCCACTTGTCATTGTAGCCTTCTCTTGCCATTTTAGCTCATGGGAGGTCCAAATCTATAAATTGGAGCCCTCTCTCTTCATTAATAGAGGCTCTCTTGTTGCACACTAGCCTCTACCACCGTTACAGGCTGCCCTAATGATGGCTACTCTCTTTCTCTCTCTCTTGAAGGCTGCCCATGAAGAATACTGGCTGTTGAGGACTGTTTTGGAGGCTTCTATCGCGAAGAAATACTGAAGGCAAGGGTATTTAATCATTTATTATGATTTCTAGCCATTGTGCTTGTTGTATTAGCCCTTGTACCGACTGCACCAGCTATTGTACTTGTTGTACCTGTTGTACCAGCCACCGTACCGGCTGTACCAGCCACTATACCGGCTGTACCAGCCATTGTACCTACTGTACCAGCTGAATGGAGAGTTGTACTTGCTGTACCAGCTCTATTGCATGAAGACCCGTGGTTTTTGGAGAAGAATCAGTACCCACACGGAGGTATATGGATTATGTTGTTGGCTCGGCATTTCTATAGCTTATGTTCCGGCTTGGTTGCCTCGTGTTGGGCTGTGTTATGGCATTTGTATATGGATAATCCGGCATCTCCCGTGGGGAGAGTAAGGCCCTCAAAGCTTGTACATGATATTATTCTCCTTGGGTAATAAAATACTCCAAGGGGGGGGGTCAGCCCATTCCGGCCTCTATGCGGTGTCACACGTGCAAGCTCCACTTTCAGCATTTGTGGATGTTTTGTCTAGCTTTTATGTTTCATGCAAAGTGATGATGATGGATATATGTTAAGGCTGTGGCCATGTTTAAATGTTTAAATGTTTTAATATGCATTGATGGTATCAACAAGTGTGTCAAAGGCCCTAGTCCCCCGGGCACCCGCCGCGAGTCACATTGGTATCAGAGCATAGACTTCCTTGGAAGCAGAGGCTTCCTTCTATCAATAAGGAAGAGAAAAGATCACAAGTGGGGACCACATTTAGCATCATTGCTGTTAAGCATGGCCAGCCGCTTCATAGCTTATAAAGCAAGAGCATGAGCAGTAGACAGCTTGTTGATCTAAGGATTTATGAATTCACAAAATTTATCTTGGAAGTATGGAGTTGGCTTTATGTGCACACGTTTAGCACTCTTTCCATATGGATATTGTGGATTATATTATCAAGCTTACAGGCAAGCTATATGGAGATATATCTCAGGATATCTTAAGGATATGGTGACGAGATATTTCTTTTGGCTTCATGACCAACTTGGGCACTTCAAAGGGTAGTGACAAGCACAACACACCCTGTGTAGTGTTCTCTTGTCCTACGTGCTCTTTTGAAGATTGTTTCCACCATGTGTGGGTGGAACAATAGAGAGTAGATGGAAGGGAACATGGGCACTTGAGAGGGTAGTGTGAGTTGGTGGCCGAAATGCCTACAAACTATTGGTGGCCGAAATGCCTACAAACTATTGGTGGCCGAAATGCCTATAAACTATGTGTAGCAGAAATGCTTATGGAACACCAGGCTATCTATGCCTACGAGTGATTATTTTATCTTGTTACTTGAGCCCACCTCTCATCCAAGGTGTGTGGTCAGAGTACCAACACGGAGTGCAAGCGGTAAAGTGGACATGATACCTGGTTGGCAAGGGACTTATGTGTACGCCCAGGGTCATGTGGATTGGCACATGTTTGTGTGCTTTGAGCTTGAATTATGATATCTCGACTTATGGGACTGTTTTGTCTCGCCCATTTATTTGGGACATGGATTTATTAATCTTTATGCCATATTAGAATCACTATCTCCCCATACAGAGGCCAAGAGGTTCATTGTTCATCTCACCATGCATGTGGATTCATGTTGGGGTTATGAGAGGGCAATTCAATAAACACTCCACCATACACGTGGATTCGTGTTGCGATTGTGGAGTGAGTGTTTCACTGTTTCCACACCATGCTTGTTGATCAGAGTTGGGATTGTATGGGAGAACATGGGAACTGTTGGGATTGGGAGAAAGGATTGCGAGAACTATGGAGAACTAGCTTTTCTGTCACCATGGTTTGTGCTCTTGAATGGCACTAGTTTGTGTGCATAGCACATGTTTTTGTGCGAGGCACTAGTTTCTTGTGCATGGCACTTATTTAAGTGTCTTAGCACCTGGTTCGTGATTTTCATTGGCATATGATTATCTCATTGATATTGGTGATTGAGACACAATTGGCTCTTGTGCCTGTGTCTAGCATACTTCCATACAAAGGACCACACTCCGAAAATTTAGGAGAGTTGCTATTTTTGGCCCGACTCCGATGGAAATTCTCTTCGCGTCATTACATCTGGAATTGAGCAGATACCAAGAGTTGGCAAAGTGCCTATGACAGAATGTCTACCAGTTGGGATATTTGTAGAGATAAAGTTTATGGAAGGACCCATCTCTTAGATTGAGACATGTGGCAAAAAAGTGGACTAAAGTGAGACAAGTGGCCTGACACTTGTTAGAAAGTGGATCAAAGTGAGACAAGTGGCCTCACACTTGTCACTTCAGCTCTTGTCATTGTAGCCTTCTCTTGCCATTTTAGCTCATGGGAGGCCCAAATCTATAAATTGGAGCCCTCTCTCTTCATTAATAGAGGCTCTCTTGCTGCACACTAGCCTTCTCTTGCCATTTTAGCTCATGGGAGGCCCAAATCTATAAATTGGAGCCCTCTCTCTTCATTAATAGAGGCTCTCTTGCTGCACACTAGCCTCTACCACCGTTATAGGCTGCCCTAATGATGGCTACTCTCTTTCTCTCTCTCTTGAAGGCTGCCCATGAAGAATACCGGCTGTTGGGGACTGTTTTGGAGGCTTCCATCGCGAAGAAATACTGAAGGCAAGGGTATTTAATCATTTATTATGATTTCTAGCCATTGTACTTGTTGTACCAACCCTTGTACCAGTTGTACCAACTATTGTACTTGTTGTATCAGCCATCATATTGGTTGTACCAGCCATTGTACCTACTGTACCGGCTGAATGGAGAGTTGTACTTGCAGTACCAACTCTATTGCATGAAGACCCGTGGTTTTTGGGGAAGAATCAGTACCCACACGGAGGTATATGAATTATGTTGTTGGCTCGGCATTTCTACAGCCTATGTTCCGGCTTGGTTGCCTCGTGTTGGTCTGTGTTATGGCATTTGTATATGGATAATCCGGCATCTCCCGTGGGGAGAGTAAGGCCCTCAAAGCTTGTACATGATATTATTCTCCTTAGGTAATAAAATACTCCAAGGGGGGGGTTCGGCCCATTCCGGCCTCTATGCGGTGTTACACGTGCAAGCTCCACTTTCAGCATTTGTGGATGTTAATGTTTTGTCTAGCTTTTATGTTTCATGCAAAGTGATGATGATGGATATAGGCCATGTTTAAATGTTTAGATGTTTTAATATGCATTGATGGTATCAACAAGTGTGTCAAAGGCCCTAGTCCCTTGGGCACCTGCCACGAGTCACATCAGCCATGTTTCACCTCAATAGTGTTGGAAATCTCTTGGGGCTCTCATTCGTCTGATGGTGACGGACTTATAGAGGGCGATGATGTTCCAAACCATGTCAGATGGGACTCATGCCTCTTGTAGACGTTGTAGGAGGCGGGCTCGGCGTACAATATCAAAAGCTTTGTGGAAATCCACAAAGTAATAGTAAATCCTCTGATGTCGTGCTCTACCCTCCTCGATGATGGCATAGAGGTTGAAGATGTGGTCAAGGGTAGAGTGGCTGGTGTTAGTGGACCAAGAGGGTGGAAATCCTTCACAAAGGGCTCTATTAAACATGTAGGCTAGTAGGGGCGCCAGGGTATCATCGGCATGTGAGATGTACTTGGCAGTGAGTCGGCTGTGATCCTAGGCCCGCCCATTACGTAACGGACAATGTGTTGTTTGTAAAGAGAGAGAGAGAGAGAGAGAGAGAGAGAGGTTTATAAAGGACAATGTGTCGTTTGTTTGCAGGAAGCTTGAGTAGTGCTATTCTCTTGATTGCGGGCACCACAGTGGGTGACTTCATATTATTCTTAAATGTCGAGTGAAGAAATGTCAGATGCTGAGTTGTTCACATAAATCCATGCAACATATAATTGGTCGTATGCAGGTTGGTGCCGGAATTCTTGCTATACCAGCAGTTACACAAGAAGCAGGGTTTTTAGCATCATCATTCACATGCCTTATTAGCTGGTTGTATATGGTAAATTTTCATATTTTCCCATGCTGTGCATGCCATATGTCGTGATTGAATGGGATTGATGTGATGGGTAAGGTATCAAGGTGTTGAAATCTTGCAGGTCACAACCGGGTTGCTTATTGCAGAAGTGAATGTTAACACCATGTGTGAGCTAGGATCGGGTGGCGTTTCATTGGTAAAATGCTACTTCTGTTGCTACTTGTTTTACCCTATAACCCTTTTAAATAAGTAAAAGGTCCACTGTGCAAATATTCATTCATTTGAAGACATTTTCTCTCTTTTAAAGGTGTCAATGGCCATGCGTACCTTGGGAAGAAGAGGAGTTTTGGCTGCATGGTAAGGTGATTTCTTGAATGCACTTCTCTAATCTGTTCATAGGCTATTAGTTTTTTAGAGGGTTGAGATCATCATGTGCTTGTTGCTCTTATCTATCATCAAGGATTACATACTCACAGGTATTACGATTTGTCCTTTTTTGGCAGTGTATCGTACCTTTTCATCCACTATGCATTATTGGTGGCATACGTTGCTCGATCTAGTGATATATTGACAGGCACACTGGGCATCCCACAGTCTGTTCGTGAACCTTTCAATATTTTTCTTGGTTGGATTTGCTTGAGTTTCATGCCATTGTGCTGTTATTCTGGTTTTTTCAAACAAATGGGTTGGCAATAAATATTGATTTATTCAAGAACTTGGGCCACTTCTGTACTTAACACTTAATGTCAGGCTATCAAACAGACCAAGCTTGCAATTGTGTTCAAAAGGGCACCATCCCCTAGGCCTGAATAGGGGATGGTGTAAGACTAGTGTTGCAAAAGTGTTAAGAGAGAGAGAAAGAAAGAAAGGAAAGTGATATTAATGTCCCAAGGGTGTAAGATTAGTGTTGCAAAAGTGCTACGAGAGAGAGAGAAAGAAAGTTGTATTATCGTCTTCAAAAGGCCAAAATGACCTATGAGACCAAAATGTTACATCATGTCCATGGAATACATCATCATGGTACTGAAAGTAAAACTAAAAGAAAATATCCACAAAAAAACAAAGAGCCTCAAGCTCTTGCATCAGCCAAGAATATCTCACATAGGGCGCTGCAACATGGTACCCAATGTTGTGAGGCTGAGCCAGTGGGAGAAAGTCCTGCGGTGGTGGGAAATGATGGCTCTGATCCTCCTGAGGTGACATGAGTGTGGGCGGCGGCGGCCACTATGTCGGGGGCGTCGGGCTCTGTATACCTCGGTGGCTCTGTCTAATGTCACTCCTCTCGGCCGCGGGCTCTTGCATCAGCCCGGAGGTCGGCGAGAGAAAGAAAGAAAGAAAGGAAAGTGAGATTAATGTCTATGGAAGACCCCAAGGGTGTAAGACTAGTGTTGCGAAAGTGCTACAAGAGAGACAAAGAAAGAAAGAAAGCAAGTGATATTATTGTTAGGTGTAAGACTAGTGTTGTGAAAGTGCTAAGAGAGAAAAAAAGAAGGAAGGTGGTATTAACGTCTACTGAAGACCCCAAGGGTCTATGAGAGAGAGAGAGGTGCAGCAGGAGACTTGCAAACACAATCACACACAAGTAGACCTAACCTAATCCTTGTATTATATACAGCAGAACTAATGGTCTTGAAGTACTAATAGTGGTCAAGCTGCTGATCTCAGCCCAAGTTGCATATAATCAGTGCTGTTCTGAGAGTGCATAGTATCTTGATGAATTGGGGGGGGGAAGGGGCACCTTTAAATAGGGCCATTGGGCTGGTTGGCCTGCTTGATTGCCTACCTGCCTGACAGCCTTGTTTGACCTTCTTGACTGCCTTGCCCGACATGTGTTCCCACATGTGCGCTATCTGCATGCTGATTTTGGGTGGTGGTGGGTCACATTTCCCTCTACTAGAACTGTAGCTGTCCTTGGTTGCATGGCCTTCTGATTAGCTCTCAACAATGGGCAGGATTCGTATGTGAATTGGTTCTCATCAAAACACACCGCCTAATGTATCGAATAACCCTTCAACTTGAGAAGGTACTAGAGTTGCTTGCGATGAGAGCCTCATTTATGCTGGTGAAGAATTGGTTGTTCTACCACCACACCTCCTGCAGTACCCATGATCAAGCAACTTTGGTCCTCATCCAGCAGAGCCCTCAACTCAGGTCCATGGTACTCTTCAAGATTGCTTGAGTGAAACACTGGATGCATCTTCCAATTGCTCGGTTCCTCCAGCTAGAAAATGTCATCTTTGAGCATCTTGATAATCTTAAACTGACTTGGAGCTTGGTACCTTTGGCAAAAATGTCTTCCCATGGCAGCTTGGGGACTGGTGAAGGATGAAGCTTGCCGATTGGTTTCTCGGTGTATGGCTTCGACTTCTGACACGTGGCAAAATCACATATACTTATGCGCATCTTGCTTAATCCGAGGTTAGGACAAGAGGCGAGTCAATGTCTCCAAAGTTAGGCCCTCATTGCAATGTCTTGAGACAGGAACATTGTGGGCTTTGGGCAGAAGCACCTGATGGAAATTGCCGTCCTTGACCGCACTAAGGTGGTCCTTGTAGTACAATCATCCATCGCGCATGACATATTTGGAAGCAATGATTTGCATGCATTTGCTTCATGGTGCTTTAAAATTGGCATCCTTAGCATACATACCCTGCATAGGCACAAAGTAATCACGGGGTGACAAGTCGTCATAGCTTGTACTAGGTGCGACTTTTTGCTAAGGGCTTTAGGCAACCATGTTCTCCTTATCGGGCACATATTTGAGCTTGAAGGTGAATTGCAAAAGGAAATGCTACCATTGAAGTTGATGAGGAGACAAATCCTGGTTATGCCCTCCACCATACATGCCTGCAAACAACATGAAAAGTTCTTTTCGTTGGTTATGCCTGCAAACAAGGTGGTCCTTGTAGTACAATCATCCATCGTGCATGACATATTTGGAAGCAATGCCTTGCATGTATTTGCTTCATGGTGCTTTAAAATTGGCATCCTTAGCATACATACCCTTCATAGGCACAAAGTAATCACGGTGACAAGTCGTCATAGCTTGTACTAGGTGCGGCTTTTTGCTAAGGGCTTTAGTCAACCAGGTTCTCCTTATCGGGCACATATTTGAGCTGGAAGGTGAATTGCAAAAGGAAATGCTACCATCGAAGTTGATGAGGAGATAAATTCTGGTTATGCCCTCCAACATACATGCCTGCAAACGACATGAAAAGTTCTTTTCATTGGAGAAAAAAATTATTGCTCAACTACTCCACTATTTAACCTTGCTCTGGTACCAATATCAGATGTAGCTCCATGGAAGCGTGACTTTCATAACACCTAATGCACAAATTTGAAAATATATGGAAAATAGGAAGAGAGGGAGAACATAATGACAGCGAAAGACTTGCTTCTCTCAACCTAATCTACTGTATTACATCAATACAAAACATGATTATTCACAATGAACTTGCTGAAAATGGAACTCTCTCTCCAAATAGAGCATGAAGCCAATCTTGGACTGATTTGTGTTAATGTTGCTGTCGGGCTGAATCCACTACTGATCTTAACTTGATCTTCTCTTTCTATCTGGGCTTCTTCAAAAGATGTAAAATATGTTTAGAATGGGGATTTAGGGATCCTATTAATTGGAAAAATCATTGTCCAAATAATTCCAGTCAGCCAACCTTTTGCAAGCCCAAAAATAATGTCATAAAAGTCACTAAACGTGTTCAAACTGGCCTTGACCAAGCTGGTTTACACATGCTTAGGTGGCCCAAAACTGGTTCAAAACTGCTCCAAACTTGCACATTTCTACACCATATTGATTTACTATTGATCCTACCCTAACACTAACACTAACCCTAATTGGTAACACACACATATCTAAACTACCTTGTACAAGTGTCCTCATCTGTCATGGCACATGCGTTGGAGGATAGATGCAAGTGACATTAAGTAAGTATGGAGGACAATGGCTTTCAGTGTGGATTAGAAACTCAAGATTGATCAGGAAGTGCCGCCAATCCTGAAGGGGGTGCACAACCGCCAGAAGCTTTTGTTCGTATGTTGAATACTACAACTTGTTAACAGACCTTCCAACTTTCATAAACAATAATAAATATGAAGGCCATGTTAGTGCAACACCACTGCAAGTTCACTAGCACTGTTGTTGCAAAACAAAATGAATTGTTAATTCAAATCTGGATGTGAGAGAACCTGAGCGGACAACATCAGAACCTTGAGCTTCTCGATAGAAGCAGGTTCCACTAGGGTCGAGCAAAACGCTCCACTAGGGATGAGCAAAACACTTGATCCTCCTTTGTAGCATTTGTGAGAGGATTGCATAGTGCTCCACAAAGCATTGATATAGCATGGTCAAGCCCAAAAATCCACAAAGCTCGTGTATTTCTAGCGAGAGTGGTCATGTCAATGGCCTCCTCTTTGTCGGATCCATCAAAATCCCATTGGTAGAGATTAAATGGCCCATAAAAGTGATCATAGCCATGTAGAATTCCATGTTCTTTGATGAAGCTGATTGGCATTTATCAACCGAATGGCCGGCTCCGAATGCCAATGATGTTTCTCCTTGTACTTGCTGAAGACGTGGATGTCATCCAAGAACACAATGGTAAAACATCCCAAATGTGGCGGAAAAATTTATGATATCATCCTACTTAAGGTTTCCGAGGCATTGGCCAACCCAAATGGCAAAACCAGGATCCAAATGTCACGTGCACACCTAGTCGGTGTACAAGTGACATGACATTCTTAGCACTCATAAGCATTAAGCAGATAGCATTCACGAGCATCAAGTATTATCCAGGCATTTACAGCATGTTCCCCAAGCATGGCATTTCAGCATTAAGCATGGCATTCAAGCATTGAGCAAGTAATGTGGGCAGCCGACTGGTATGGACAGCAGTTTACACCAGCCAACAGCACTTACCCAGCCAACAACATTTTTAAGGGCTTTTTCTAGCATTTATGAGTCGTGGAGAGCTGGTCGACAGCAGCCTTCTGCCCGACCAGCATCAGTATATCATATATAAGCAAAGCGCATCATTCATTCAGATCATCTTCTCTTCTCAGCGTTTCTGGCCTGAAGAGCAAGGGCATCATAGGCAGCATACAGTCGTAGACAGGAGATTCAACATACCGTAAAGCATTCAGTTCAGTCATCTCCTGCCTCCTACATAGAGGAAAGCCAGCATCTCAAGGGTGGACCTCAGCATTGGAGAAGGGAACAGTCATTCATCATCAGCATTCAGCATCTCTCTCTCTTCCCGAGATAGATACTCATCTAGGACAAGCATAGATCTATTTATATATCTTCATTGTAACTCATCCATTTAATATAGCTGCATTGCATTGCATTGACACAATTGCCTATCTCTTAAGTATAATTAAGTGAAGTTTAGTTAAGCCTAAGGTTGTTTTACTACGATCAATCCCCCGCACGTCACACCAAAAGTCACCGGAAACACGGTCTTCTGAATGTTGTCTAGTGCAATCTACACTTGATGATAGTGAGACTTCAGATTTCAGATGCAGCCTACTGAACCACTTGGTGCCTGTGAGCTTATCTGGCAAGTTGTCGATGTGTGGAAGATGAAATTTGTTCTTGATGTTAAGCTTATTAAGCACCCATAATCATCGCATAGGCATGTTCGAAATGCAGCCTTCTGAATGTTGTCGAGCGCAATCAACTGTTAACGACAACAAGATTTCAAATCCAACTTATTGAACCAGTTGGTGTCACCAACTGTCACTATTTGGGCATTCTCTGCGCTTTCGACTTATGGACGGGCTCCATAGTGTGGACATGACACCTCATGTCAGGGGACTTCGTCTATGCCAAGGGTCATGTGGATTGGCATATCTCATGGCAGGGGACTTTATGGACGGGCTCTATAGTGTGGACATGACACCTCATGTCAAGGGACTTTGTCTACACCAAGGGTCATGTGGATTGGCATATCTCATGGCAGAGGACTTACGTCTACACGAAGGGCCAGTAGGCTAGTAGGTTGGGTCTGGTTGGCTAGGGATTTTGGTCCGCGCTTAGATTTAGAGTATGGTATTTTGGTTGGCCGGGGGACGTCATGTCTACGTGCGGAATAATCACCAGCTACAAGCTAAATGAAAGGGAGATTGTCCAATACATTTTGTGCATTGCACGGCATACTTGCATGCATGGAACTGTTTTCACATGAACTATTTTACTGCATGCAAGATCTAAACGTGTAGTTTACGGGCAGGGGACGCCCTCCTGTGAACCGTGCGCGTGAATTGCTTGTGGCAAGACATTGGGGATTGGGGAGTGAGGTTTTTCGCGACAAAAGCTGTGGAATAAACTCTGATTTCCATGTTCCTTCTTTCGAGCTAGCCAATGTGGGGTCTTGACCATGTTCAAGTCTCCCCATCCACCAATAGTTTTCCTGTGGGAGACCTTGGTGCACTTGAATTCAAAAATTTAGTTTGGTTTCTTGCTTCGTTGAGGGCATAAATACTGAGAAGGCCAACTTGGTTTGTCTTAAAGGAAAGAAGTACCCAATGCACCGTGCCTTAGACAATGGTACCTGAGTCCACCACATGGGGAGAAAGCCAATATGAAGACTCCACCCTGGTAGCCGTGGGTCCTTAGGCGGGTGACCAAAAAGTGTGGTTGTGATGGGGGAGAATCTCGCCACACTGTTTGGTCCTCCCCGTGGGCAAGTGATGCTCGTGAATCATGAGGACATGGAGGTCTGCCCCAACTAGGGCCCTCTGAAGCTCCTCACACACAACCTTCTTTCACCTGTTGTAGAATGCGCTGCATATCCCTCGGATGTTTCAAGAGGCAATCCACATGGTTAGGAGAAGAGGCTACGGGCCATGGAGGGCCTCTCCTTGGCTTGCAGGGGAAGTAATGGTTGTCCTGGCATAGACACTAGCGCCTCAAGGTGGACACAAATGCATCTTGCCAAAAAATCCCACTCAACAGAGGCCCTGTCCCTAGCCTGCCAGCACGTGAAGGTTCCCCTCTCAGCTGCAAAGCTCATGTGGAAGAAGACAAAGATAAGAACCTCTTGGGCCCTCACGGGTGTCACTAGCTCCAAACCTGCCGTAGATCAAAGGTGTATAGCATTTGTGACCCCGTGGTCACACATCGGATGCGAGAAGCATATTGCCTGCTTTGACGAAGTGTGCTCCATTGAGGTACTATCCAGCTTCATCTTGGGGTCTACACTCATGGGGAAAGATGAGATACTTGTTCCAACATTTTCGGGGGTGGGGCGGGAGTGGCGGTAGACAACACAAACCTGGAGAGGGGCCACCACCTCCTCCAGGGAACTATAGCATGGAAGAGGAGGCATTGGAAGGAATAGTCAACAAGGTTGCCCATGAGACAGGGGGGAGCATTCTCAGACTTGGGGGCGAGCAGCATCGAAACCGGGGAGGAGCAGATGATGGTCTCAATTGGCTTGAGCGCTTCTGCCAACAATGATACCCTGGGTGTACATGGGGTGCGGTGCCATGGGTGGACGCTCCCCACTCTTCTTGTGGTGGGGTGTGTGTGTGTGGTGGGGGGGGGGGGGGGGGGGGGTGTTTTTGGGTGGAGGGGGAGGGGTGCGAGGTGGTGGAGAGGCTGGGAAACCAGAGCGTGACCCGGAGGAGGTGAAGGAAACTGGAGGATGGGGGTGGGGAGGGAAACTTGAGGAGGTCATCATCTGAGGAGTGTGAGCGGGGTCCACCGAGGGAGTGATGACAAGGGGTCTAGAGAATCTCTGTTGAAACTGGCATGGGATCTGGTGATAAATGCTCGTAACGGTTTGCTGGTTGTACTAGATCCTTGGGGACTGGAGACTCGGGAGGTAGGTGCTCCTCTGGGGCACGTAGAAGGCCTCTCTCACCTATGCAGCGGTGAGGGCAGCCTCTCGCGAGGTGACCCATTTGTCGACAGATAAAGCGTTGGCCTAGCAAGCCTGAAAACTTGAGCCTCTGAACGTGGATGTTGCCATTATGTTGGGGAATCACCAAGTGACGGGGAAGGCTCTGTGGTGAGGCAAGTAGCACACGAATGGAAGGGATCCCCATGGCACGCGGGGCGCGCCGGGGCTGGGGTGGGGGGTGGGGGGTGGGCGTGTGTGGGGCGGGGGGCACTTTGGCATGCTTCTTTAACTTCATTCCCTATGTCTTGGCATGTCTAACAAGTGCTGGCATGTATGCAGCACTACAGCGTGTTTATCTCCATGGTGGCATCCTTGTAGAGATCAGGTTCCTAGTGACAGTTTGCTCTGTGGCCTGCTCAAGTAATATCACAAGCTCCTGTTCTTCATTGGCCACCACCTGGGCCAGGTGCTGAGATTCCCTAAGACCATTGCATGTGCTGCCAGGGTCCCATCTCTCAAGCTGGTCGTATCTTCCCCATAGAAGCTCCTGCAGCAGGTTTCTACATGGCATTACATATATCATAATCATACATCACACATTCTCCATGTATCATACACTATCATTGACCCTTTGGATCAACCTTGGAACACGTTACAACTTGCAAACTTCCTTCAGCAGATATGGAATTCCCCTCCTTAACAACAACGTCCCTGAATTTGTTTAACTTTCTTTGGAATGGACTGCACCAATGCTGTTGATGGTGGTGCTAAATAATTTGTTGGGTTAGAAGATTGACACTCAACACAAGTGGCATTTACTGGATTGCTGGAAAGACAGGCAATTTGAATGCTGCCCACCCCCCACCCCCCCCCCTCCCCGCCCCCCATAAAAACCTCAAGTGTGGCAGCCTTTCTAGTCTACTGGGTGTATCTGGCTTTATGCACAAGCTGGGCAGAGTGAGCTATTTCGCATAATCTTCATAGATTACTAATGTGAGGGAGCTTCTCGAAAGCCCACTGTTAGCGAAAGCCTCGGTTAAACTGTATTCAAAAGAATCCTTGACCAAGATGCTGATGTCTCTTGAAAGGAGCTGAGGATCCTGGGTTTTTTTCTGCAAGGGTGCATGACGGCGGCCTTGGTGGCAATTGAGACTGGTTGTCATGGATTCCTCTTGAGGTGGGGAACCAGAGGTCGTCAGAAGTCAGTGAAGTACCAAGTCTTGATGAGGAAGGAGAACAGAGGGAGGAGGAGAAAGAAAAACAAAGGGGTGGGCTGGAGAATAGACGGGAGAAGCAGGCTTATGCAAGCGTAGCCGGGGAGCTGAGTAAAGTCCGGTTCGATTTTTGGGCATGATGTTGCTTGTACAAGCTAGAATTAGTATTTACAATTCCAGAGGAAAGTCTGAGGGTGGTTTCTTTTTGCTACTTCAAACAATAGTTGGTTTGATGGATAAAGTTTGAACCTGCTTTTGATTTTCTCCCTTAAGAAGCTGATGCACGATCTTTACTTTTAGCCATTAGTAAGGCCTACGTTTGGTGTGTGAAATCTTAATTTGTCACTTGTGATTTCAGATGGTTTGGTGCTGCTATTTTCTCTGGTATCTTTGGGAGCCTTTGCTATTTTGGAAGGTCATGATACACATAATAGCTGGCGTTACTTTCTATGATTGTCTGATCACCAGTTTACAGCTCTTGTATGGGCCAGTAGGAAGGCTAACAGTCATGTAATTCTTCTCAATTTCGTCTTGCAGTCAAAGAGTAGTTGGTGCAGTCAATGGATTTCTGGTGGCTGGTATAATTGGTAGCTTTACAGTACTTGTGGTATGATTCTCTCTCTCTCTCTCTTTTATGGTGGGCTGTATAATTGGTAGCTTTACAATACTTGTACGGATTGAGGAAATCACAAAGCGCCAAGTGCAATGGATTTCTCCACCCTCACCCAACGCAAGAAACATGAGTTCTAGGTTCCGAAAGAGGACGACTTATACCAACTCTTCTTAGGGCTGAACTGTGAAGAAGAGGCTTGCAGGAAATTCTGAGAACAACCCCCCCAACACCGCACACCCCCCACCCCTCCCCCCCCCAAAAACACACACACACACACACACACACCTATCACCTGCCCGGACACATGGCTCTCCTATGCACGCTTCCTTTATTATATCCTTCATCAGCCACCTTTGCCCCCACCACCAGATTCCCGCCCCACCATGTCATGTGCACATATGCCCATGGACAAGTTCCTCAGCTAGTCCAGCAGGGGCAGCCAGAAAAAGACCAGGATGATGGAGCACAGAGCACTTTTGGCAGTATGGACTTGGAGATAGGTGGAAGGATGCCCTGTCAGTTGCGTTGGATTCAAGGCAGGACAGTCGGCTGCAGTTGTTGTCGGCTGTACCTGATCTGGGTGGCGGCTGCACATCAGGAGGTGGCTGTACTTGCTCTGGCTGCAGGCGCATGATGGCACAAGAAGAAGCCCAGTCGGGTTGGGCATTTAATGCATTGTTGACTGGCCGACCAGCAGTCCGCCAGTTTCCCAAGTCTTGTGGAAGGCCTATAAATAGGCACAAAGGTTCCTCATTCTAGGCATTCAGTCCTTTAGGGATTGAGTCCCTTAGGGTCCAAGTAGGGACCAGAATTTTGGTGTTTATCACCCTTTTATGAAGACAGCCTAGTGCTGTAGCAGGGTACCCTTTTTGTACTATATAAATATACTGAATTTCCAGCATATCTCTCTCTCTCTACTCTCTCTCCATATCTGCGTTTTGCATCAGCATGAGTGTTTAGGGCTGAAGGAAGATCCCCAGAGCTTCCGCGTGTTACATTGGTATCAGAGCATCAGGCTCAACAAAGCTAAACACTGATTCAGTTCCATATGATGGTGTACAGGTCCAAGGTACAGGAAAGTACACGGATACGAAGCCCAAGGCAAGGAACACAGAATCGGGAAGAGCTCCCAGGAGGTTTGTTGGTGGTGTTTCACAAAGCGAGAGGGGATGGCAGTCCTGTGAGCCAGATAGGTTCTCGGGCAACGGTCTCAAGGGAGGTTTGTCCTCCAAGGGGTGATGTGAGAGCCAGACTCATTTCTCAGGAATGAAGACCAAGACAGTGTTCAGAGTCAGGGCAGGAATGGATGGTGGACTAGATGGAACAGATGCATAGATCTTATTGTGAGACAGAGTGGTTTTGGAGAACGGGCCGGGCTTTTAGAGAAAAGGGTTGCCAGGGATGGATGGATGACAGAGGGACTTCGGGAAAAGATTGGGATGATGACAGTCATCCAAGAGCAGGTTGGGATCCCGTCATCAAGTTTAGCAGAGGGGGGCACCACCTCCACCTTCTTCACAAAGGGCATGGTCCTCAAGGCCATCCCTAGATCACGAGGGACTGCCGAGTACATCACATGATGCCAATGATACCCTAGCGCCCCTACTAGCCTACATGTTCAATAGAGCCCTTTGTGAAGAATTTCCACCCTCCTGGATCCATTAACGCCATCACCCCCATCCTCAAAGCCGGAGATCCACTTGATCCTAATAATTACAGAACGATCATGATTGGCCAAACTTGAGGGGAGAGAGAAGAAGAAGAAGAAGAAGAATGTATTATTGTCCTCTGGGAGCCGATAAACGGCCCATGGGACCTCCACGAAATTATTACAAAGCTGTAAGAAACAAAAAAACAAAGCCTCCTCCCTTCATTGGAGGGAAATACAAAGCCTTCTCCCTTCATGGGAGTGATATGGAGCTTGTCGTATGGTCGCATTGTGCTGTAAGTAGCCATGATGTTTAAGACTCTTGGTGATGTAAATGCCTACAGCAGCAAGCTTGGCATGTGTGAGCAGATCCACCAAGTCATGATATCCTTCTAGAATGGTACTAAAGTCCTTTCTTATGTGGTCATATTGTGGGCATGTTAAAAGGACATGTTCCTCCATCTCCACTGGGGGAGAGAGAGAGAGAGAGAGAGAGAGAGAGAGAGAGAGAGAGAGAAATGAAATGAAATGATATATTAACGTCTTCAAAAGGCCAAAATGACCTATGAGACCAAAAAGGTTACAACAATTGGTGGATCTGAGACAATGTCTGTGTAAGGAAAGCTAAAAACAACTAAACAACTAACTGAAACTGAAACAACTATGAGGAAAAGTACGGTACCAGGAACTCCTAATGGATAACATCTAGGAGGAAAACTCCAGCAACAAAGGTAAGCATCATACACATCACTATCCAAAGATGTCTCTCATCGGTCTCGATGGCGGATATCCTCAATGTCCTCCATGGTGAGTACTCTGACTGGACGTCTCCCATGCCGTGCTAGTATGGTCTTGATCCTCTGTTGTAGTCTCTGCCGGTATCGAGATGGGCCTCTCATCTTGGGGCGCCTGGACCGCCCCAGCTCTATAGCCCGATCAATCAGTGTACCTCTGGTGCGGCTGTACTCTGGGGCTAGTTGCAATGCCTGCTGACCTGACTGCTCAATCTCTGGTCGAAAGAAGTCTGTAATCTGCCTCTGTATGTGTGAGCAGATCCACCAAGTCATGATATCCTTCTAGAATGGTACTAAAGTCCTTTCTTATGTGGTCATATTGTGGGCATGTTAAAAGGACATGTTCCTCCATCTCCACTGGGGGAGAGAGAGAGAGAGAGAGAGAGAGAGAGAGAGAGAGAGAGAGAAAGATTTTATTAACGTCTTCCAAAAGACCGAACTCGGCCTATGAGACAAATCAGTGTACCTGTGTGGGGTATCGTCTGTCATCCCAACAAAATGAAAAAGTACTGTACTAAAAAGCTAAATCTGGGTGTGCAATAAGTACAATGAGTGGGGGAGGGGATGGAGCTCTACTACTAGGAGAATGCAAAGCTATATGCATGGAGTATACAATCATGATATGCAACCTAGCTAGCTCCATCCTGTACCATACTGGGGGTATAAAATGGTATACATCAATGAAGGGGGTGTCCACAGCTCCTTGAAGAACATGCTTGGGTCTGCTCTGAAGCGAGCCAGTCGCTCCGCACCCTCTATGTGAAACTGAGCTCTGATCTCTCTCATCTCTCTCTGGTATAGGCGTGGTGTCCGAAAGCCAGGTGTCCTCTGTCTCCTAAGGACTCTGAGTGTCTCCTGCGGGCTCTGAGAGAGAGAGAAATGAAATGAAATGATATATTAACGTCTCTAAGAGGCCATAATGGCCTATGAGACCAAAACTGAGAGTACATCTGAAGTTGGTGTCTCATCAAAGAGAACAACTAAATGAGACTAAAAAGTACAATAAACTGATTGTCCTATAGTTATAAGAACATAACTGTAAGACTCCGAGACGATACTGAGTAGAAAATACTGGAAAATATTGAAAAATGTATATCAGGTAGATCCATGTATGTTGATCAGTTGAAGTGTTGCCCTCTCCTTAGATCAAGTATCTTTGCCATGGGGCTGTCTGAAACCGATCCCGTCAAGTGGGAATAGACTCCGTTGGACACCCACATGCGTAACAGCACAACTTAATATCACAATTTGAAATGGACAACTTAATAACAACTGAAAATTGAAATGAAATGAAATGTTGATAGATGGACACCAGCACTGGGGCCGGAACGGGCGGACCCCCCCTCAATATATGATATATTATTGGGAGTATTTAACAAATACAATGCTCCATGGGTTCAATGAACTAGATGATGTCCATGTACAACTGAGATGAATACAGTACCAAACAAGAGGCTTGAAGTAGATGTTCGAAGGAGAGCGACCACTTGAGTGGTCCAGTCTCTACGGTCCTGTGCCTTCACTGGAATCCGCGGAGAGCGCCCATGGGTTCAATGAACCAGATGATGTCCATGTACAACTGAGATGAATACAGTACCAAACAAGAGGCTTGAAGTAGATGTTCGAAGGAGAGCGTTTAATGAACCAAATGATGTCCATGTACAACTGAGATGAATACAGTACCAAAGAAGAGGCTTGAAGTAGATGTTCGAAGGAGAGCGACCACTTGAGTGGTCCAGTCTCTACAGTCCTGTGCCTTCACTGGAATCCGCGGAGAGCGCCCCACTGGTGTTCCAGGACCACGCACAAACAGGCGCTCCCGTACTAACGCCTGGCTCTCCCGATCTCGGCACCTTTGGACCGTGGTTCTCCAAAAGCTTGGACTACCCGGCACCGAACGGGTGTTAGTGGTAGAAAGAATCCTTTATCAGATTTACAACGAAGTTCTTTACTTAAATCTGAATTCACTTACTTGTAGCTCACAAATGGAAGACAAATATCTGAGGTGTCTGTGTGCACCTACTCGAGGTGGACACTAGGGCGCAGCAGCCTGTCGAAGGAGGAGGAGGAGGAGCTGCCTGTGTAGAAGGTGTAGCCACCTAGGAGGTGTAGAGCCGCCTGTAGCTGCCTATGGAAGGGAGGTGCAACCCCATGCAGCCGCCTGTAGAGGGGAGTGCAGCCCCACGCAGCTGCCTATAGAAGAGGAGTAGCCGCCTGTTGTGGAGGGGCTGCAGCCGCCTGCAAAGGATGAAACAACCGCTTGTTGAAGAGGAGACAACCGCCTTTTGTAGAAAAGGGGCAGCCGCCTGCAAGGGAGGAGGCGCAGCTGCCAGCTGAAGAGGAACAGTCGCGTGTATGGGAGGAGGAGCACAGCCTGCTGGAGAGTATGCGCAGCCTGCTGTGGAAAGACGCCGCCACCTGTGTGGAGAGAGAAAGCAGCCCACCAGCGTGCAGCCCTGAGGAAAGCGCAGAGATGCAGTCGCCTGCAAAGTAGGAAAACAGCCGCCTGCTGTGCAGCCATTTGCTGTGGAGGAGGTGCAGCCTGAGAAGAGCAATAACCGCCTGGTGATGCAGCGACCTGAGAAGAGCAGAAGCGCAGCAGCCTGGTGTGCAGCCGCCTGAGAGCAATCGTGCAGGGGATGATTGCCGGCTGTATGCTTTTACGGGTGGGGTGGTCGCTCTCTTTTGTAGAGGTTGGAGAGGAGTTACACGACCACGGCTCCCCAAGCTTGCATGGGGGCGGCCAGCTTCAAGGTGTGGTGTGGGTAGGTGGCCATGCACCCACCCCCACACACATAAAGGGTTAAGTGTGGGGGTTTCCCTCCCCACCTTGGCCCATATGTGGGTGCCCCTAATGGGTGCCCACTTTTAAATAAATGTGAACTTACAACCTTATAAAATGAAAGGTTAGAAATAAAACTATTAAACAAACAAGTGCAATACACTTACCACCTGTTCACACGCAACAAAACTCGTCAGAATACAGAGCAAACTTCACGACTCAGCTGACAAATGCGGTCATCCAAGATCTGATGCACATATCGCCTTGTCTCAATCCGCAGCCGGTGTGATGAGGTCCGGATCTGTCCAGTGGCACAACGCATCCCATGTGATAGGTGTACATCCATGTACACCGGGCGGGTGATAAAATCATTTGGTGAGAGGTGTAGAAAATGGCTCTTGTAATGAGCCATTTTCGAGCCTAAGGGCTCAAGGGGGCTAGTCCATGTCCTCTTTGTGTCCACTTTGATGATATCCATCCTGATCACGCGGTTTTGCTCTGAGCGGGTGAGATCCAAAAATGGACAATCCAGACTGTACTGAAAGGGTGGTAGTGCCTCTATCCGCAAACCATGTAGGTCAAACCATGATCTCATCTGAGCATACCAGCAATGAGTATCTCCATCCTCTGCCAACTGTATGGATGAGGTCAATGCCAATCGGGAGTACCTCTGCTGAGGGAGCTCCCATAGCCGCTGTAAAAAGGTAACTGCCTGGAATAGGGCCTCGGTTACTACTGGTGGGGCACCCACCTCAGCCCGAACAATCTCATGTGGTACTGCTGATTTTCTGTTTACCTTCCAGTTCCAGTTTCATTTTCTAGGTGCCAGTAGTATCATCTTTATTTTTCAACCGTCAAGTGGGCCTCCTCTCTGAATGATGACTCGGCCATCTCTATATACCGCCCATTTCCCCTCTTTCCTTGCCTCAAGCACACACGGCATGTGTTCCTTCTGGTGTGCTATCTGTGCCGGTGTAAGGTCCTCATCCAAATAAATCTTTTCCCCCTTAAGGGCCATCCTTTTGGAGAGGAAGGCCTTCTTCTTCTCCAAGTCACCAAACCTGATGATCGATATCTTCGCCCTCGTTTCATCTTTGCCTACTAGCCATGCTCTGGTAATGGGTACATCAGTGGCTCCAATTTTTGTTGCAAGAGCTTTTGCATCCTCTTGGGGATTTCCCTTATCTTCCCACCCAACTACACGTACATGTAAGGCACGTGCCCGTCTCTTGGCTTCCTCTTCCAATGTAGCATTCATTACCTCTACTTTATTGACTGGTGTATCCTTCTGTTTTTTTACTGCTTCAATCCATGGGTTGACTTCCTCAATTTGTTTCTTTGTGGCATTGGCAATTTCAGCCCATGAATGCATTTCCTTCCCACCTGCAGCCACTTTTGCCTTACATGATTCCAAAGTGTTTTGCATTTCTGTGATGTCTTTTTTTGCGGTCAGCCATACATGTCTTCAAAGTGCCTTCGTACGATGCAACTGTTGTGCCAATCTCTCTCGGAGCATGTCATCCTTCCATTTCTGCATCTCTTTTTTCATTTCCGTGTGCATCAAGGCTTGGGCTAATTCCATCTCAACCCGTACTTGGGCTTGCATTTCTCCCTTCAATTGGACATATATCTCTTCCTTCAGCGTTTCGTATATCTCTTCCTTCAGCGTGCATCTGCTCGGTCCATTCCTTCTCAACCTCCTGTCGCATGGTGTTCATCTCTGTCCTTATGTGAAGCTCTATCTCCTCATAAAGGGCCTCATCTCGTCGGGCCATCTTTGTAATCCTTCGTGAGCCAAGGGACATGATTGCTTCCCTTATTCTTCTGCGGTAGGCATTTGGTGCCTTCGTGGGGGTGTGAAAGGTTGTCTCACCATCTTGTTCCCCCTCCAGGGGTTGAGACATGTTTTCCCCTACTAGTTGTTGCCTTGGGGGCCTGAGCAAGGGTGGGTGGGAAAGCAGGAGGCGACCTACGCACAGGGCAGCGAGGTGGCCTGCGCGCAGGTGTGGGCAGAGGCGTGCACGTGGGTGGGAAAAGGGAGGCGGGAAGATGCGCACAAGGCAGCAAGGCAGCCTACAGAGGTGCACACAGAGGCGGGCAGAGGCGTGCAGGTGGGTGCTAGTATGGTCATGATCCTCTGATGTAGTCTCCGCCGGTGTCGAGATGGGCCTCTCATCTTGGGGCGCCTAGGCCGCCCCAGCTCTATAGCCCGATCAATCAGTGTACCTCTAGTGCGGCTATACTCTGGGGCTAGCTGCAATGCCTGCTGGCCTGACTGCTCAATCTCTGGTCGAAACAAGTCTGTAATCTGCCTCTGTAGGTGTCTCTCCCTCTCTGATCCCGTCCCTCTCAAGAGACCCTCTCTATGTCTACGAAGCTCCAGCAAGTATAATCCGAGGCATCTCTGATCCTGGTATCTCATGACTCTAGAAAGTGGTCCGAAACCCTCTCTAAACTATATTAACGTCCTTTAGAGGCCACATCTGACCTATAGGACTAATCAGATACATCCATGTGATTACATTCCACTTTGGGGGCAACAAAATGAAAATAGAGATAAAACTAGAAATAGTTCAAATTCCCTACATGACCGTAGGAGAATCCTAGATAACATGAAGGATTTCTCTAGCAGCTACTCTCCATTACTACCATGTTTGGTTGTCTTGAAATCTGCAATAATAGCTCTACCTCTACGGTAGACTGCCCATTTTCCTTGTTTCCTTGCTTCGTATACTTTATTGAGTTCTTGTTTCCTGTTTTTTAGTTGTGTGGCTGTGAGTTCATCCACCATCCACACCTTTGTTCCCTTAAGAGAGAGAGAGAGAGAGAGAGAGAGAGAGAGAGAGAGAGAGATGAAATGAAATGATATATTAACGTCCTCAAGAGGCCAAAATGACCTATGAGAGAGAGAGAGAAAGAAAGAAAGAAAGAAAGAAAGATTTTATTAACGTCTTCCAAAAGACCGAACTCGGCCTATGAGACAAATCGGAGTACCTGTATGGGGTATCCTCTGTCATCCCAACAAAATGAAAAAGTACTGAATAAAAAAGCTGAATCTGGGTGTGCAGGGGATGGAGCTCTATTACTAGGAGAATGCAAAGCTATATGCATGGAGTATACAATCATGATATGCAACCTAGCTAGCTCCATCCTGTACCATACTGGGGGTATAAAATGGTATACATCAGTGAAGGGGGTGTCCACAGCTCCCTGAAGAACATGCCTGGGTGTGCTCTGAAGCGAGCCAGTCGCTCCGCACCCTCTCTGTGAAACTGAGCTCTGATCTCTGTCATCTCTCTCTGGTATAGGCGTGGTGTCCGAAAGCCAGGTGTCCTCTGTCTCCTGCGGGCTCTAAGTGTCTCTGCTCTCTGGAGAGAAATGAAATGAAATGTTATATTAACGTCTTCAAAAGGCCATAATGACCTATGAGACCAAAAAGTTACATCATGGTGGATCTGATACAATGTCTGGATAAAAAACCAGAAAGGGGGATATATGCTTTGTATGAGTCTGTGAGACAAGCAGAGTCCGAGCTCCAGGCGAACTATCTGATAAGCACGATAGGGGTGAAGTAGGGATGCCCGCTATCACCCACCCTCTTTGGACTGTACATTGATGCAATCTCTAATTATGTAGACAGATTGGGAGGCCTAGAGGCATGCCTAGCAGGGGTGTTGATACCCATCTTGTTATATGCTGATGATATTGTTCTAATCTCAGACTCTCCGGAGGGATTACAGAGACACCTGGATGCATTACACGTTTTCTGTGCGGATAGAGATCTGACAATGAACCTTGGGAAAACCAAGGTTATGGTGTTTAACACCACACAGGCATGGGTGACGAGATCAGAGCCTCAGTTCACTTTCCGAGGGGAGCCAGTAGAGTACGTCAGGTCATGTCTACTTGGGAGTTACTTTCACAGAACCACGTTTCTCCCTAAAGGAGGCAGCAGCAGCTAGATTAGCTCGAGGGCATGCAGCCTTGGGGGCACTTGAGAGGCAGTGTGCACACATACAGTTTCAGGAGCCACCCACCAAATTGTGGCTATTTGATACGCTTGTCACACCAACCCTCAATGGGCATTTCTGACCAGATTTCCATACCAATGCAAGTATTGCAAACAAGTGGTTGTTGATGTAGATTTGCAATCTACACTACCCTCTCAAGTGTCCATGTTCCCTACCATTTGGTCTCTATTGTTCCACCAACACATGGTAGCAACAATCTGCAAGAGAGCACGTAGGACAAGAGAATACTATATAGGGTATGTGATCTTGTAAATCCGATTCCTTCCTCCTGCTACTTGCTTCCATATTTAAGCATTAAAGCTTACCAATTGCAAGTAGAGTCGATGACAGCGGAAGTCTTCACGATGGAAGTCCTTATGGCTCAACTTGAGAAAGGAGGGTTGAAATTAGGGTTTTCAGCAAAAAGACCAGAAATTACAGCAATAAAGAGAGCTGTTTTGCTGAATTTCAGTCATTGGGAGTGTGTAGGAGAATGATTAGCATCCGGAAACACTCTTGGAAGCTTGAGAAACACCTTAGCAAGCTTGGAAATTGAGTTGGGAAGGAGAAAGTGCAGAAAATGCAGCCCAATAGCCCTCATGAAGGAAGCGCCAATCTCTAGAGAGAGGAGTGAGGTGGTGAGTTGTCCAGTGTAGGTGGCAGCAGGCAGGTGCTTTGTGAAGCAAACTAGAGTGGACACATGGCTGGTTACTCCCTTTGTACAAAGGGGATAAGGTCTGGGCGGTGGACATTGGGTTATGTCCACCTCGGGACATCAGTGTGTGTGAACACCGGGCTGGTCATAATTTATAAGTGAGTTTTGGTCTCCCAAAACTTAATGAAGTGTGTACACACTCACTTATAAATTAGTGCTAACTCCTAAGCCTAGGTTTATGACCAATACTTACTACCTGTCACATGCCACATAACCATGTCAGCAGACAGTTTCACACGCACGGTTCGCGGGCGGGCGTCCCCTTACCTTGAACTACACATTGGTCAAGCAAGCATGAAAACAACATGCAATTTCAATTGCAAGCAAGCACATAAAGATGCTATGCAATGCAGCATTGGTATAGACAATCCCGTTCATGAGACTAGACCAAAATAGGCGTGCTCCAGGCAAGTACACGAGGTACCAGACCCAATGGAACACCAATCCACCAAGCATTTAGGCATGTACACGGAGGCACAAGTCCCAACGGAAAGCCAAGTCGACAGTATCACATGAGCGGCATCAATCCCCGGCATATACAACTGCCATGGACACCAGTCCAATGTACATACATGATAAGAAAGCACGGGTGGACCAATTGGGTGGCCAAATGGTGACATTCCCCCCGGCTTCTAAAGAGTTGTCCGCAATCGAAAAGCATCCAAATATGTCTGAAGCACATGCGGGAAATCTCTGAAGAACTCTTCATCTACCCATTTAGCATCAATGGGAAGATAGTTCTTAAACTTCACAAGGTAACGCCTGATAACTTTGCCTACAGCAAGCTTGCATTCCTTGTGATACACAATCTGCTCTGGCTGCAAGATCTCCTCAAGCTCATCCACTTCTGGTGGATCCTCAATGACCGTCTCACTGGGCTCCGGCTCTACATACTTGCGAAGGAGACTCACATGAAAAGCATTGTGTATGTGCCAATGACTAGGTAATGCCAATGTGAAAGCCACTTCATTGATCTTCTTGATCACTCGAAAATGCCCATAGTACCTGGTTGCAAGCTTAGGATATGCACCCTCTTTGCCAGGCCTCTTTGCAAGTCTTGCTTTCTCAAATTTCAGCAATACCCAATCATTCTCTTTAACATCCAATTGTCTTCTATGCTTGTAAGCAGCCTTTTTATGCTTGTCTTGTGACCTTGCAATGGCTGTCCGCACCTGAGCAAAAGCAATATCCAAGTCTCTTACATACTCATCAGCTCTGCAAATATCTCATCCTTTGTGCGAAGGATGGGTGGAAAAACCACCTTACCATAAACAATCTCAAACGGGGTCTTTCCCGTAGATGCATGCACCGTGTTGTTGTATGCAAATTCCACAAGTGGTAAGTACTTCTTCCAAGAAGACTTCTGATCCGCCACATAACATTTTAAGAGATCCAACACGGCTAAATTTGCAGTCTCACTTTGTCCATCCATTTGAGGGTGATAAGTTGATGAGAAGTCCAATTTGGTGCGCATATTATCAAATAAGGCCAGCCAAAAGAGACTTGTAGTCCTGGGATCTCTATCCCCCACAATGGACTTCGGCATTCCATGATGTTTGAATACTTGTGCAAGATATATTTTAACCATATGCTCAGCTTTGATGGTCTTTTTGACTGGCAAGAAATGAGCTTGCTTGCTAAACCTGTCCACAATTGTCCAAATTGCATCATTACCCTGTTAGGTCCATGGCAAGTCCATAGTGAAATCCATTGTAATACTTTTCCATGGCTGGGTGGGTATAGGGAATGGCTGAAGCAAACGTGATGCCTTTTGTTTATCAAATTTCACCTTTTGAAAGATGATACATGCACGTACATGCCTCTATGACCAGAATATGGAGGAGCATGGCACTCATCCAAAACCTTTTGCCTCATATCAGACACCACACATAGGCAATTATCTTTCATGAGATAACCCTCTTTGATCACATATGATCAGTGGGATTAGATGCTTGGATGTAAACTCTATAAATTGAGGCATTGGCCTAATGAGAATTTCCTGGTTTTTGATTACCCATGCCTACATTAAGCTATCAGTTAATTGCTCACTAATTACGTCTTAATTATGGTCTAATCTCTTTGTTAATGATGTTGATTCTAGCATTTGATCCACCATAGCTCATCACATTGTTGCAAATTTAACATGGTATCAGAGCCTAGCCTAGAATCCATCAATTTGTGAGCCCATTATCTTGCTAATCACCTGGCTAATTAGGATTAGTAGATAATTAAGATTTTTTTTACCTCTTTTCAACTAGCTCTCTGCACCCCCAGCGAGTGGAGGGGCTTGATCTCCCTTTAGGAGAAACATTAGGGCAAAAGCTTCTAGGAAAGCATAGCTACCTTGCCCACCTTTCAGCCTATTCAATCAAAACGTCAAACCGCCTTCTAAAGCTCCCGGAAATCGCGAATCTGCAGGTGCCGTTTTTCTGAGGAAAAAATGAAAGGAGAGAGAAAAAAAAGAGAGAAAAGAAAAAAAGGAGGGGGAAAAAAAAAAGAGAGAAAAGCAAAAAAGAGAAAAAAAAACAATTTTAGTCCATTTTTTATTTTTTAAAAAAAGAGAAAAAAAAAATAATTTTAGTCCATTTTTTATTTTTAAATTTCTGTAAAAATTTGCATAATTAAAGTAGCTTGCTTTTTTTTTAAGAATTTCTGTAATTGTGTGCATAATTAGTATTTTTTTAGCGTAATTCATATTTTTGTGTAATTAGTACGAAATTTATTAGTTTTTTTTAAAAAAGAAGAAGAAAGAGATAAAAAAAAAGAAAGAAAGAAAAAAAGAAAAAAATAAAAAAAACCATAAAACAATAAATTTTGAAAAAAAAAGAGGAAAAAAAAGAGAAAAATAAAAATTTTAAAAAAAGAGAGAAAAGAAAGAAAAAAATAAAAATATTTTTTTTTTGTGTTTGTATTTTGAGTCCATTTTTCATTTTTTAAATTTCTGTAAAATTTTGCATAAGTAAAGTAACTTGCATTTTTTTTTAGAATTTCTGTAGTTTTGTACATAATTAGTATTTTTTTAAGCGTAATTCATATTTTTTGTAATTAGGAAAAGAGAAAAAAAAAGTAAAAAAATAAAATCATAAAAAAAAAAATCATGCTCAAGGAGCTGAGATCTTTAGGGATCCACAACAACGGTATCTTATTAAGATCGCAGACATTTTCTCAGAACTTGATAGAGCACCTCTAGTCAATGACTAGGGTAACATGTACATGGGTGGAGATGGTGTTCGCTACGAAGTCACCTACCATCCAGAAAATGTAGACAAATTAGGGGAGCTCTCTAAAACCGAATTCTTAGACTTATCAAAGCTTTCCAAAGCAAGGGAGTCTAGAGATGACTGGCTCATTGAGCCGGACATGCCTGGACCCTCCAATGCCCAGTCCTCACAGCCATCCATGGATGATTTACTTCTTGTAGATCTAAATTTGGAAAGGGATAGGAAAGGCAAGAACAAAATGGATCAGGAGGCTGAGAACCAATGGGAGTTTGTACGACAAATTCCAGTGACAAAGGTCTTACAGGATGACCCACTTCAAGAGGTCTATAAGGATTCTTTAGAGGGATATTATGCCACAACTAAATTGCCAGAGCTAGATCTTTCTCTAGCACTTGTGGTGGTAGTTGAGAAGCTTGCAGGACACATGAACCGAATAATTGATAAATGGGCCAATGAATACCGAACCTTAGATTGGAAGGAGATTCGGGAGCTCACGTGGAAAGGACAACCATTATTCATGGAAGTGTTCTCAAAAGATACAGCCAAACCAGGAGAGACAGTCTTTCTTGGAGAAACTGTTGCTCCTCCATTACGAGAGTTCACTAGAGAGAGACCCTCAATATCAAAGTGGACCACTGCTAGTAGCCCAACTCTAGCACCAAGACATTATCCGACACCAAAAGTGCGACCACTGATCACACCACAACAACATTTTTCTCACTATAACAATCGGAGGGTAGGGGAGCCAACTCGGCCTCCCATAAATGCACCTCCTGAAATGCGGGTGACAAGATCTTTGGAGGGGTTTGGTGAGGCTGGTAATAGGGGACCCACACCAATTTGGGATGCATGTGGACCATCTTACCAAAGAGAGGAATAATTCCCACTGAGAGTGAGGGGCCGTAGGCCCTATGATGAGTATTCAAGACAAGTAAGGCCATCAACTCTTCAGAAACTGGTAAAGAAGTATGAAGGGTCGGGAGATCCATATGACCATGTAGCAGCATTTAGGCAAGCAGTTCGAGCTGAGCAAGTGGCTGACAAGCATACTCAAATTGAAGGATTTGGACTTACTCTTGAGGGAAAGGCCCTTGCTTGGTTTCAGGCATTAGAGGCTTCAGACAAATCTTCTTTACGAGTTTTGGAAGAGAGATTCATTGCTGCTTTTTCCTTGATGGGAATTCAACATGACACGGTAGCACACATCTACTCTTTCAAGCAAGGTGAGACTGAGAGTGTTAGAGACTGTGTAAATAGAATGAAGCCCGCCCAAAGTCGATTAATTTCTCTCTTCTTAAAAGGACTCAAAAATTCAACACTGCATACACATCTCTATGCAAAGAAGCATACAAATTTCAATGAGTGTTGCCATGATGCTATGGATTTCACCGATAACTTCAAATTCCAAGATGGTTCTGGCCCTGAGGTGAAACCTAGAGATCAGTGGGGTGATGACCAAAGTTCAGGGTCTAGCGCTATAGTAAATCCAGACCATATAGCTAACCTAGTACTAAGGAGATTGGGACAAACCTATCGCCCACCCATGCAGCCGCAACAACAGCAGCAGCGAATGAGGAGTGTACTATCTACAGGTCCTCATCTTTGTGGAGCATGTGGCGGTAACCATAAAACAGAGGAATGTAATACCTTTTCTCCTCTAGTCACAAACCAACCCACAAAAAAGTGGTGCCAAGCCTGTGCTTGGAACTTTACCCATACCACACAGGAATGTACTCGCATTGCAAGAATGAGACAGGAGCGTGAGCAGCCAAGGGGTAGAGTGGCTCCACAAATGTATCAACAGTATACTAATTTTGAACGTAAGCCACCGATGGCACAAGAGCAAGCACGACCTGTTCTTGGTGCTCAACCTCCTGCTCCTGGGACTGCTCCTGTAAGGGTTGTGGACTACGACAATTCAAATATGTGTAGAGACTTGGTAAACCCAGGCTACGTGGAGGAGGAATACGCATCATATTCATCCAAGGAAAATCTCTTTGAAAGTCCCGCATACCCAAGCCAAGCACTGGAGGCTCAACCAGGGGAACAAAATTCTTTGATGTTGCTAGGCGGCTACCAACCTAGGACTCCAGGCTCCTCAGGTCAATGGCAGCAAAGGAAAGTAGAAGCCAAACTAATGGGCCCCTGTTATGAGTGCGGAGAATCCCATTGGGCTCGTGATTGTCCACATCGCTCAAGGCAAGCATCTCAATCCAATACAACAGTACAACAGTTTCCACCAATTGAAAGATATTGTCTAGGGTGTTGTGTAGAACACTTCCCAAAGGATTGTTTGCTGAAACCACATGAGGAAGGCACCTCTCAACCAAAGGTCTCACTCAACCTTGTAGGGGCAGTTCCATCACCACCTTCATCTGAGAATGAGGATATCGTGCCACTTAGAGTCATGACTAGATCACAGACACGAAATGCCGAAATACAGACTGATGAGACACCTCGAACTAGGGATGCAAAGGCAAATCTAGTGGGGACAATAGAAAAAAGACCACTAGGAGGAAAAAGAACCGAAACAAGCGAACTAAAAGTACATCCACTAGTTCTCAAGAAGCCTCTAAACAAAACATGAGGGATAAAACTTTTACATCCCAAGAAGTGCATGAGAAGCATCAACCTCAACCTGGGCCTAGTGCTAAACAAGATGAGGCTAGTACGACCGAGGATAGTTCTGAGGGTTCTGTTTTTGTGGATAAAGTGAATGAGACTCTAGATGCCATCATTGATGCTCATAGAAGTCGCATTGCAGCTTTATCTGAGCTACCCAAGAAGCTTCAAGAATACCCAAACCCTCGTGAGGAGAAGATCAATCTAGCTGTACATCAACAACTCATTAGGGAAGCTCAGTCAATACTTGAGGGACCACCACCACCTATTCCTCGGGGCCCAACCTCTCTTAAGCCAACATTAGAAACTATACTAGAAGTGTCATCAAGTCGGGAAATAAAAAGTGAGCTCATTTCACAAGCTCATAGCGAAAGGTCTGCACCAATTGACACCCAATTGAAAGGAGGTATTCTGCCACCACCTAGCCTTGTCTTCCCATGCAATGATGAAGTTATTGATGCTAATGAGGACATGGCAAATGAGATGTGGGCCGCAGTTCATGAGAAAGTTAATGAGAACATGTCTTCTATTAGTTCGCCTCCATTCTCTGAGGTGGATTTTACCAGGGGCACGGAAAACAACTTTAGACGCCCAAGCATCCAGGAGGAAGTTCAAACAATTGTTTCTCCTAGAAGTAAGCATACAATGAAAACCTTACCATCATATCTGGGAGAATATGAGAACTGTTCTCAAACCTTGAGGATACCCTCCAATGATTTGTACTATAGGAATGCATCCACAACAGCACTGCATGTCGAGGAAGTCTCAGTAGAGGATTTAACACTCGAATCTGCTAATGATGCTGATAAGGAAGATGGATGGGACTCTGATTTTAATAAGGATGTGACAATCCCTAAGGAAGAGTTAGGAAAGGCACGCCTACTCTTGAGAGGAAGGGAGGTTCAAGTAGAGATCCCTCGAAGCCGACCTAAACGTAAATGCTGTAAGAGCCATAAAAGAATCCATAAACAAGATGAGAGGGAACAACGTGAGAGACTACAAAAAGAAAAGGAGGAGTCTAAGAGTGAAAACTCTCGACCACCACCTCACTTCTCAGGAAAGAACGGATATCTATACTATGTCCAAGCACAAGATAGTATCAAAGACCAAGTAAGACGATCAGATGGATTCCAAGCAGGAGAAAAGCTAAAAACTGTTAGCAAAAATCGTAAAAAAACGAAGAAACAAAAACCAAAACTCAAGTCTAAAACCGATTCAAAAGAGAGTGTCGGAAGTGCAAAGACAACGGTTGAACAAAAAAATCCGACGCAAGATGGCTAAGGAGAGCTCAAAACCGCATGGTCTTCAATGAGTGAAGACTCAAGTGGACAAGAACAAGGTCTCAATGTTCCTCCCAATTTCACACAGTAAACTCTTCAAGATCGGAAGATTGTTCTTCAACAGCCCATGCGACAAAAACCAAGCGTGCCAGGGGTTTCATATGATGGTCCAGAAGATGCAAAAAAGATTGATATTGCTAAGCCAGGAGAAGAGCCTCGCTATGTGTGGATTGCCACAGACTTATCCTTAGATGAGGAGAAGTTATTAATTCAAACAATAAAGGAGTATCGCGATGTTTTTGCTTGGAGTTATAAAGACCTCAAAGGTGTTGATCCAAGCATATGTCAGCATACAATTCCATTGCGAGAGGATGCAAAGCCCTCCAAGCAACGTCCTTATACTTACAATGAAAATTTCGCACGGAAGATAAAGGAAGAAATAGACAAGCTCTTAGAGACAGAATTTATCTATGAGATTGAACACACTGAATGGGTCTCCCCTATTGTAGTGGTGCCCAAGAAAAATGGAAAACTTCGAGTATGTGTAAACCTCAAGAAGGTAAATGCAGCTACTGTGCATGATCATTACCCACTTCCAATCACGGATCATGTTCTGGAACGAGTTGCAGGGAAAAAGGCATATAGTTTCTTGGATGGATTCTCCGGTTACAATCAAGTGTCAATTGATCCAAAGGATCAACACAAGACAGCCTTTGCTACAGAAGATGGCATCTTTGCCTATCGTGTTATGCCATTTGGTCTAACAAATGCACCAGCAACCTTTCAGCGGTTAATGAGTCATGTATTCAAGGAGTACCTTAGGCAATTTCTTGAGATCTTCATGGATGATTTATGTGTTCACTCACAAGAGCGTGATGATCATATAGAACACCTCAGACTTGTGTTTCAAAAGTGTCAACTTTATCGTATATGCTTGAATCCTGACAAGTGCAAATTCATGGTAAGACAAGTGGCAGTTCGAAAAGGAACAACTCATCTTAGGGCAGATCATTTGTCTCGAATCACCTCAGGCGAAGCTCTTGTGGGTGTGGATGATGATATGTTAGATTCAACACTTTTCCTTGTAGAGACAGCTCCTAGATAATCTGAATCCATCTTAAAAATTTTGACTAGTGGGCAGATACAACTAGCGGGTCCTAATGTGGACCTATGGCGACCATTCAAGTTAATCTCAGGGAGATTATATCGTCAGGGTAATGATGGAGTGTTGCGACTTATACCTAACCCTGACCAATATGAGGAAATCTTGGAATGGGCACATGCGGGTATCGGTGGAATCCATGCATCAGCTACTACTTGTGTGCGACGTATATCTCAGGATGGGCAATGGTGGCCTACCATGCATGCAGATGCTGAAACATTTGTTCGTAACTGTGCTTCATGTCAAATTCAACAGCCAATTCATAATGTCACATTATTCCAAATTTCAACTACACCAATTTGGAGTAAGTATCTTGTGGACTATCTTCAGCATGGTCATACGGATCAAAAAATTCCTAAACATCGAAAGCGTGCTATTAAAGTTGAAGCGGCAAACTATATGCTGATAGAGGGCCAACTCTACAAGAGGGGCAAGGATGGCAACTTACGCATGTGTGTATGTGAAGCTGACTACTTGAAAATCTTGACTCATGCACATGCAGGTGTCGGGGGTGGACACTTTTCGGGCAATACCACAGCTAAGTTGATTAGGTGGTCTGGGCTTTGGTGGCCAACCTTACAAATGGATGCCGAAGAGTATGTGAAACGTTGTGACGATTGTCAAAGGACCAAATCTCCCATCACAAAGGACAATATGCCATTGCGACCTATGTTAAGCACACGTGCTTTTGCAAAATGGGGTATTGATTTTGTCGGTCCCATTAAACCTCCAGCTCGTCACACGCATGCTGAATATATTATAGTCGCAACTGACTATTTGACCAAATGGGTAGAGGCAAAGGCAACAGTCAAAAATGATGCCAGAACCACAGCCAAGTTCTTGTATGAGTACGTGTTTACACGCTATGGCTTACCTATTGAGATTGTTAGTGATCAAGGTGTGCACTTTGTGAATGAGGTCATAGAGTTTTTGCTTCATTCAAGAATTTATGGTAATTCACAAGCGTTCTGCACCCTATCATCCCCAGACCAATGGACAAGCTGAGAGTACTAACAAGATTCTCTGCACAGCACTAACAAAGATTGTTGAGGGACATAGGACTGATTGGGAGCAAAAGTTGCACTCAGTTCTTTGGGCATATAGGACAGCCTATAAAACATCTGTGGGCACAACCCCATTTGAGCTTGCTTTTGGGCTAGATGCAATTCTTCCCATTGAATTTCTTGTACCTACTCTACGAGTAGCTAAACAATTAGATTGGACTGGTCATGAGCTTTCACAACGCGTTGACGAATTGGAAAAGCTTGATGAGACCCGCTTATTGGCGGTAATGGGGATGTATGCCGAGAAGAGGAGACAGAAGCAATGGTATGATAGAAATGTAACAACTGGCCGATTCAAAAAAGGAGACCTTGTGCTCTTGTACACACTTAAGAAGCATAAGAGAAAGCTCAAGAAACGTGGCCTAGGACCGTTTGTGATTAATGAGCTTACACCAAGTGGTGCAGTGCGTTTAGAGACACTAGAAGGTGAGCAAATGCCTAACTTCATTAATGGAAGTCGTCTTAAGAAATACAATGAACCATTAATTGAAGCCATGCTTCAACAAATGCATGCTGCACAAACACGGAAAGAAGCACTGGACCTACTTAAACGTCAGGCTCAAGAGGAGGCTAAAGCTAGAGTTGCAAAAGCCAAGGAGCGTCGCAAAGCTTCTATGATAGCCTTACAGTTGGCTACTGATCAACCATATGTCGATCCTTTCAATATTCAAGTGTGCCTTCATCTTCATGAGACTACCTACTTTGTCTCTGCCTTAATTGACTCTGGTGCAGATTATAATGTTCTCTCGTTTGACACATGGAAAGTCTTGGGACAACCAACACTTGTGCAAATTCCTGTTGACTTACGAAGCTTCTCAGGTGAAGATAACCCTATAGAGGGAAAATGTGTCATTATGATGTCCATTCAGGATCACCAGATGTCAGTGTCCTTTTATGTGGCACGTAAGTCCAAGGCAGTAGTAGAGGCTGTTCTCGGTCGATCGTGGTTAAATGCTACCAATTGCTCATTAGATTGGAAGAATAGACAATACAAGTTGCAAATTGATTCGGATTGCATCTTGGGATCTGCTACTCCACGAGCTTTATCACGTCAAAAGGGTGGTGTTTCTACCCTACACAACCCACTTTCAAAATCTGCTCTTGAAGCTCCAACACAAATGATGTGGATAAATGATGAGTACTCAAGTAAGGGCCATGGCTGGCATGTTCCAACTACTCTAGTTGCTGCTCAAAGAAGGCCAGGCAAGAAGGAATTATCAATTTGGCTACCCAAAGTTGCGTATAAACTTGTACCATCTAGCCCAGTTGCTAAGCCTCCTAAAAAGCACATCTTTTCCAAGCCTAAACCTCAGATTGTTACTCGTTGGGTCCCAAAACATGTTCTTAAAGCACAAGGCTATTATGAGGGTGCAACAGCAATTTGGCTTCCAAAATGCCATGGTTTGCTAGGGGTAAAAGAGTGTATCAGAAAGATTCCAAAAGCCACCCTTGGTTTTCCATATCAGTGGGTGCAAAAGAAATCAACACAGCCTCTTCAAGATAGGATAGGTGGCTGCGATAGCACCTACAAATCTACTTGTGTTGGTCCTCCTAAAACATGTATTGAAACACCAGTTGTCCCAATTTCTCCTTGTTACACAATTCCACCATCAACTTGTGTACCTAAGACAAGTCCAAATGAGTCTCATTTGAGCATAGATTCTAGCACTTCAATGCCTAAATCCTCTTATCTTGCTCAAATTCCAAGACAATTGCTAAAATTCCCACCTAAGAAGGACATACCCAAAACCAAAGATAAGGCATTAACACTACAATTGAAGCTCTTTGGTAGATCAATGTTTGAATAATGTGGTTCCTTATGCCTTTAGAGGATTGTGTTCTTTTTGAGATAATCTTGTTTTTGATTGGAATTGTAATGATGGATATGAGTGTTCTAAATTTCATTGTTCTACGTCCAGATAACTCCTGATGGATATTTGGTGAGATACATGTCCACCATGCATTGACCCTGATAGTACTCGACCTGATCATCGCGGGGGTTATAGTGCTCCTCCGTTTCAAACTCATTCTAGGTACTTCTATGCTCCCTTAGGTGAAAATTGCTGTGGGCATCACTTTGTCACGTTATTCTATCAACAGCATCACCCATTTCCACATTGTCAAGATTGTGCACGACTCGTATTAGGAGAAGCTTCACATATTTGTTGGATATGCCGCTCTTACTTTAGACGATATGGAACGGGCTTAATGAAACAAATTGTGGGAATTACACCCCAACGCCATAATCTTCTTAATGTGAGAATACCAGAGAGAGGACCAAATCAACGTAGATTACCCGAGGAGGTTCAAGCACAACAATGGAGGGATACAAGCTTAAATGACTTGCAACCACCTATCTTGCAAGCCCTCCTTCCCCAAGCCTCAACATGCCAATATTGGATCAATATGAGTACCTATATTGCGTAGTTCCAAAATCGAAATTGTCTGCTTAACCTTCCCATAGAACCAATGCCATATTTTAGTGAGGAAGCACTCCTTCCTCTACCACCTTCTCCAGAGGCCGGTTTTTGTGAGGGGTTGTCCCTGCATCTTGAGGAAATTGATACCATCTTTCCAGCAGACGTGGATACGGATCCACCACCAGCGCAAGGGTAAGCTTAGCGACTCCACAATAAGATCGACAAGCCAGGGCACTTTTCTCCCATTGGGTTTTTCCCCTAGGCTATATTCGGTGATTGGCACCAATAACAAATTTTATTCTTTTCTTTTCTTTTTTTTGTTTGTTAATAAAAATTTTGCAGAGATCTCAGCTAAACAAGAGCATCTAACACGCCCCAATAGTCCACCTACCGTGCACACAAATTAGGAAGGGGGGAGACATGCTACGCCTACAAAGACCAAGGAGGAGCAATCTGCACAAAATCAGCAATGCATCAATGCAAACGAACAACAACGGGCACTACAACAGGTGTATTCAAATCATAATCTTTTGTTCTTTATGTGCTTTTATCTTCTGATATATGGTTTGCATGTTCACACAATGTTGGCTGGTTTAAGTTTTTGATTAGTTGTTAAAATATGGTGAGTGAATTCTAGATTCTTAGAGAACTTAGTAGAAGATATTTCTATTTAAAGACAGTGTAGGATATATACCAATGGAGTATGCCAAGTTCTTATGCTTTCAAGGTATATTAGTTATCCCTAGTGGTAGCTACCTCTTAGGTATGAGCTAGGTGCTAGGATTAATAAAAAATTTATGAAAATATACCCTAAAAAAATATATACAAGTGAATCAAGACATGACGTGTCTACAGCCATGAGGAATGCTTGGTAGGACCTGGGGTTGTCTTAGCACCTTGGGGCCGATGCCTTGGTTTCCATGGGGTGAACACTGACGTCTAAAAACTTCAGAAAAAGACCTTCAAGGAATCTATCGCCTGGATAGATGTTGGTAGGACTCTGGGGTACACTATGGGTCCTCGAGACCGATGCCCTCATCTTCCTGGGATACTCCTTTATGACAAAAAGAAAGAAAAGGGTCTGTCGCCTTTGAGATACTTAGCGGCTTTTAGATTCTCTTGGCGGAGGTCTCTTGGCCATTGCTTGGGTCTCATTGGGATGGAACCTTAATCTTTATCACCCTCTACACACACATCCAAAAAAAAAAAAAGGTCCAATCACCATTGCTCATATTTAGGAGTAAGTTTGCCACTTAGGAATAACTTAAATACTTGTAGGACATTGAGACTGCGGTCATAACCTGTGGTGTGCAAGCACACTTGTCTTTGCATAGCACTATCTACCACTTAGTCTCACTTTGACTAGTCTTTACTCACCTATTTTAGTACTCTTTAAAACTCTAATCAACCTTTCACTTGTATGCTCACATGTGAAATTGTCATTGCTGTTTTTTCTTTTCTTCTTTTCTTTTCTTTTTTTCAATAAAAGGCTTTACTTGTATCCATTGTTTTTTGCAGCTCTTGCTACTACCGCGCTCGAGGACGTGCGCAAAATAGGAAGGGGGGAGTGTTGTGTGACGAGTGAAGATCAATGCAAGGATGCAACAAAAAAGACACTTAGGACTCTTGTAAAGAGTTCCAAGTTGTAGATGAATGTGGGAGTGGGCTTGACAATAATCCCACATGGGAACTTTTGGGAGTTTTAGAGTTTTTGTATAAAAAGTGGCTCATTTGAGAGTTAAAGGGACACTTTTGGTCATTTGGTTGAGAGGCTCATAGAGAGAGCTTGCTGCATAGCTCCTTCTCATGTGCTCTCCCAAGGCTCTCCATCTACATTCTTGCTTCAATCTTGTACTCTCTATTCTCTACGTATTCAATGATTTGAGGTTGCGGTCTACACACTTGCTAATCTAGATTTCGTAATGATGTTTTGATGCTAAAATCTGATTTGTGAATTATAGAGTGCATATGATGAAGCTTGTGCATGAAATGATGTGTAGTTGAGGCTTGTGTGATAGCTCTTTGCATGTTAGATTCTTTGCATAAGTTGCATTTTTGTGCTTAAGTGTAGCCTAATCTTGATGTGTTGATTATGTTAGATTGAGAAGGAATCAACGATTGATTGCTTGATTGTTGAAGAAGGATTGAGTAGGATTAGAAGTCATTAGTGTGTGGTTAACTAATCTTCTCCGATTCGGGATAGCCTCTATGCACTAACCGGGTTGCATTCACGGATTGACAAAGTGTGTGGGTTGGAGTGTAGCCTCCGCTATGCTATGATGTCCCAAACAATCTGAGCAATATGTTTGGGACATCATAGCATAGCGGAGGCTACACTCCAACCCACACACTTTGTCAATCCGTGAATGCAACCCGGTTAGTGCATAGAGGCTATCCCGAATGGGAGAATATTAGTTAACCACACACTAATGACTTCTAATCCTACTCAATCCTTCTTCAACAATCAAGCAATCAATCGTTGATTCCTTCTCAATCTAACATAATCAACACATCAAGATTAGGCTACACTTAAGCACAAACAAGTAACTTATGCAAAGAATCTAACATGCAAAGAGCTATCACACAAGCCTCAACTACACATCATTTCATGCACAAGCTTCATCATATGCACTCTATAATTCACAAATCAGATTTTAGCATCAAAACATCATTACGAAATCTAGATTAGCAAGTGTGTAGACCGCAACCTCAAATCATTGAATACGTAGAGAATAGAGAGTACAAGATTGAAGCAAGAATGTAGATGGAGAGCCTTGGGAGAGCACATGAGAAGGAGCTATGGAGCAAGCTCTCTCTATGAGCCTCTCAACCAAATGACCAAAAGTGTCCCTTTAACTCTCAAATGAGCCACTTTTTATACAAAAACTCTAAAACTCCCAAAAGTTTCCATGTGGGATTATTGTCAAGCCCACTTCCACATTCATCTACAACTTGGAACTCTTTACAAGAGCCCTAAGTGTCTTTTTTGTTGCATCCTTGCATTGATCTTCACTCGTCACACAACACTCCCCTCTTCCTATTTTGCGCACGTCCTCGAGCGCGGTAGTAGCAAGAGCTGCAAAAAACAATGGATACAAGTAAAGCCTTTTATTGAAAAAAAGAAAAGAAAAGAAGAAAAGAAAAAACAGCAATGACAATTTCACATGTGAGCATACAAGTGAAAGGCTGATTAGAGTTTTAAAGAGTACTAAAATAGGTGAGTAAAGACTAGTCAAAGTGAGACTAAGTGGTAGATAGTGCTATGCAAAGACAAGTGTGCTTGCACACCACAGGTTATGACCGCAGTCTCAATGTCCTACAAGTATTTAAGTTATTCCTAAGTGGCAAACTTACTCCTAAATATGAGCAATGGTGATTGGACCTTTTTTTTTTTTGGATGTGTGTGTAGAGGGTGATAAAGATTAAGGTTCCATCCCAATGAGACCCAAGCAATGGCCAAGAGACCTCTGCCAAGAGAATCTAAAAGCCGCTAAGTATCTCAAAGGCGACAGACCCTTTTCTTTCTTTTTGTCATAAAGGAGTATCCCAGGAAGATGAGGGCATCGGTCTCGAGGACCCATAGTGTACCCCAGAGTCCTACCAACATCTATCCAGGCGATAGATTCCTTGAAGGTCTTTTTCTGAAGTTTTTAGACGTCAGTGTTCACCCCATGGAAACCAAGGCATCGGCCCCAAGGTGCTAAGACAACCCCAGGTCCTACCAAGCATTCCTCATGGCTGTAGACACGTCATGTCTTGATTCACTTGTATATATTTTTTTAGGGTATATTTTCATAAATGTTTTATTAATCCTAGCATCTAGCTCATACCTAAGAGGTAGCTACCACTAGGGATAACTAATATACCTTGAAAGCATAAGAACTTGGCATACTCCATTGGTATATATCCTACACTGTCTTTAAATAGAAATATCTTCTACTAAGTTCTCTAAGAATCTAGAATTCACTCACCATATTTTAACAACTAATCAAAAACTTAAACCAGCCAACATTATGTGAACATGCAAACCATATATCAAAAGATAAAAGCACATAAAGAACAAAAGATTATGATTTGAATACACCTGTTGTAGTGCCCGTTGTTGTTGTTCATTTGCATTGATGCATTGCTGATTTTGTGCAGATTGCTCCTCCTTGGTCTTTGTAGGCGTAGCATGTCTCCCCCCTTCCTAATTTGTGTGCACGGTAGGTGGACTATTGGGGCGTGTTAGATGCTCTTGTTTAGCTGAGATCTCTGCAAAATTTTTTATTAACAAACAAGAAAAGAAAAGAAAGGAATAAAATTTGTTATTGGTGCCAATCACCGAATATAGCCTAGGGGAAAAACCCAATGGAAGAAAAGTGCCCTGGCTTGTCGATCTTATTGTGGAGTCGCTGAGCTTACTCTTGCGCTGGTGGTGGATCCGTGTCCACATCTGCTGGAAAGATGGTATCAATTTCCTCAGGATGCAGGGACAACCCCTCACAAAAACCGACCTCTGGAGAAGGTGGTAGAGAAAGGAGTGCTTCCTCACTAAAATATGGCATTGGTTCTATGGGAAGGTTAAGCAGACAATTTCGATTTTGGAACTGCGCAATATAGGTACTCATATTGATCCAATATTGACATGTTGAGGCTTGGGGAAGGAGGGCTTGCAAGATAGGTGGTTGCAAGTCATTTAAGCTTGTATCCCTCCATTGTTGTGCTTGAACCTCCTCAGGTAATCTACGTTGATTTAGTCCTCTCTCTGGTATTCTCACATTAAGAAGATTATGGCGTTGGGGTGTAATTCCCACAATTTGTTTCATTAAGCCCGTGCCATATGGTCTAAAGTAAGAGTGGCATATCCAACAAATATGTGAAGCTTCTCCTAATACGAGTCGTGCACACTCTTGACAATGTGGAAATGGGTGATGTTGTCGATAGAATAACGTGACAAAGTGATGCCCACAGCAATTTTCACCTAAGGGAGCATAGAAGTACCTAGAATGAGTTTGAAACGGAGGAGCACTATGACCCCCGCAATGATCAGGTCGAGTACTATCAGGGTCAATGCATGGTGGACATGTATCTCACCAAATATCCATTAGGAGTTATCTGGACGTAGAACAATGAAATTTAGAACACTCATATCCATCATTACAATTCCAATAAAAAACAAGATTATCTCAAAAAGAACACAATCCTCTAAAGGCATAAGGAACCACATTATTCAAACATTGATCTACCAAAGAGCTTCAATTGTAGTGTTAATGCCTTATCTTTGGTTTTGGGTATGTCCTTCTTAGGTGGGAATTTTAGCAATTGTCTTGGAATTTGAGCAAGATAAGAGGATTTAGGCATTGAAGTGCTAGAATCTATGCTCAAATGAGACTCATTTGGACTTGTCTTAGGTACACAAGTTGATGGTGGAATTGTGTAACAAGGAGAAATTGGGACAACTGGTGTTTCAATACATGTTTTAGGAGGACCAACACAAGTAGATTTGTAGGTGCTATCGCAGCCACCTATCCTATCTTGAAGAGGCTGTGTTGATTTCTTTTGCACCCACTGATATGGAAAACCAAGGGTGGCTTTTGAAATCTTTCTGATACACTCTTTTACCCCTAGCAAACCATGGCATTTTGGAAGCCAAATTGCTGTTGCACCCTCATAATAGCCTTGTGCTTTAAGAACATGTTTTGGGACCCAACGAGTAACAATCTGAGGTTTAGGCTTGGAAAAGATGTGCTTTTTAGAAGGCTTAGCAACTGGGCTAGATGGTACAAGTTTGTACACAACTTTGGGTAGCCAAATTGATAATTCCTTCTTGCCTGGCCTTCTTTGAGCAGCAACTAGAGTAGTTGGAACATGCCAGCCATGGCCCTTACTTGAGTACTCATCATTTATCCACATCATTTGTGTTGGAGCTTCAAGAGCAGATTTTGAAAGTGGGTTGTGTAGGGTAGAAACACCACCCTTTTGACGTGATAAAGCTCGTGGAGTAGCAGATCCCAAGATGCAATCCGAATCAATTTGCAACTTGTATTGTCTATTCTTCCAATCTAATGAGCAATTGGTAGCATTTAACCACGATCGACCGAGAACAGCCTCTACTATTGCCTTGGACTTACGTGCCATATAAAAGGACACTGACATCTGGTGATCCTGAATGGACATCATAATGACGCATTTTCTCTCTATAGGGTTATCTTCACCTGAGAAGCTTCGTAAGTCAACAGGAATTTGCACAAGTGTTGGTTGTCCCAAGGCTTTCCATGTGTCAAACGAGAGAACATTATAATCTGCATCAGAGTCAATTAAGGCAGAGACAAAGTAGGTAGTCTCATGAAGATGAAGGTACACTTGAATATTGAAAGGATCGACATATGGTTCATCAGTAGCCAACTGTAAGGCCATCATAGAAGCTTTGCGACGCTCCTTGGCTTTTGCAACTCTAGCTTTAGCCTCCTCTTGAGCCTGACGTTTAAGTAGGTCCAGTGCTTCTTTCCGTGTTTGTGCAGCATGCATTTGTTGAAGCATGGCTTCAGTTAATGGTTCATTGTATTTCTTGAGACGACTTCCATTAATGAAGTTAGGCATTTGCTCACCTTCTAGTGTCTCTAAACGCACTGCACCACTTGGAGTAAGCTCATTAATCACAAACGGTCCTAGGCCACGTTTCTTGAGCTTTCTCTTATGCTTCTTAAGTGTGTACAAGAGCACAAGGTCTCCTTTTTTGAATCGGCCAGTTGTTACATTTCTATCATACCATTGCTTCTGTCTCCTCTTCTCGGCATACATCCCCATTACCGCCAATAAGCGGGTCTCATCAAGCTTTTCCAATTCGTCAACGCGTTGTGAAAGCTCATGACCAGTCCAATCCAATTGTTTAGCTACTCGTAGAGTAGGTACAAGAAATTCAATGGGAAGAATTGCATCTAGCCCAAAAGCAAGCTCAAATGGGGTTGTGCCCACAGATGTTTTATAGGCTGTCCTATATGCCCAAAGAACTGAGTGCAACTTTTGCTCCCAATCAGTCCTATGTCCCTCAACAATCTTTGTTAGTGCTGTGCAGAGAATCTTGTTAGTACTCTCAGCTTGTCCATTGGTCTGGGGATGATAGGGTGCAGAACGCTTGTGAATTACCATAAATTCTTGAATGAAGCAAAAACTCTATGACCTCATTCACAAAGTGCACACCTTGATCACTAACAATCTCAATAGGTAAGCCATAGCGTGTAAACACGTACTCATACAAGAACTTGGATGTGGTTTTGGCATCATTTTTGACTGTTGCCTTTGCCTCTACCCATTTGGTCAAATAGTCAGTTGCGACTATAATATATTCAGCATGCGTGTGACGAGCTGGAGGTTTAATGGGACCGACAAAATCAATACCCCATTTTGCAAAAGCACGTGTGCTTAACATAGGTCGCAATGGCATATTGTCCTTTGTGATGGGAGGTTTGGTCCTTTGACAATCGTCACAACGTTTCACATACTCTTCGGCATCCATTTGTAAGGTTGGCCACCAAAGCCCAGACCACCTAATCAACTTAGCTGTGGTATTGCCCGAAAAGTGTCCACCCCCGACACCTGCATGTGCATGAGTTAAGATTTTCAAGTAGTCAGCTTCACATACACACATGCGTAAGTTGCCATCCTTGCCCCTCTTGTAGAGTTGGCCCTCTATCAGCATATAGTTTGCCGCTTCAACTTTAATAGCACGCTTTCGATGTTTAGGAATTTTTTGATCCGTATGACCATGCTGAAGATAGTCCACAAGATACTTACTCCAAATTGGTGTAGTTGAAATTTGGAATAATGTGACATTATGAATTGGCTGTTGAATTTGACATGAAGCACAGTTACGAACAAATGTTTCAGCATCTGCATGCATGGTAGGCCACCATTGCCCATCCTGAGATATACGTCGCACACAAGTAGTAGCTGATGCATGGATTCCACCGATACCCGCATGTGTCCATTCCAAGATTTCCTCGTATTGGTCAGGGTTAGGTATAAGTCGCAACACTCCATCATTACCCTGATGATATAATCTCCCTGAAATTAACTTGAATGGTCGCCATAGGTCCACATTAGGACCCGCTAGTTGTATCTGTCCACTTGTCAAAATTTCTAAGATGGATTCAGACCATCTAGGAGCTGTCTCTACAAGGAAAAGTGTTGAATCTAACATATCATCATCCACACCCACAGGAGCTTCGCCTGAGGTGATTCGAGACAAATGATCTGCCCTAAGATGAGTTGTTCCTTTTCGAACTGCCACTTCAAAATCAAACTCAAGAAGGATGATAAACCACCTCACAATCCTTCCAGTTGCACAAGGCTTATTTACCAAATATAGCAATGCTTGATGGTCCACAAAAAATATGAATTTGTTTGCCAAAAGGTAATGGCGAAACTTTTTCACTGCATATATCATGGACAAATCTTCTCGTTCTGTTGTGGTATAATTCTTCTCAGCATTGTTCAACTCTCGACTAGCATATGAGATTGGGAAATCCTTATTATGTTCTCCCGATTGAGCCAAAATACATCCAATTGCAAAGTTTGAAGCATCAATATGGACATGAAAGATTTGGTTCCAATCTGGTGCCCGTAAGATGGGTGCAGTCACTAATGCTTGCTTCAACTTTTCAAAGGATTCCTCACACTCATCAGTCCAATTAAACTTTACAAGAAGAGCATATAATGGTCTGGCTAGGACGGCGTACATGTAGATGAATCTACGGTAATAGCCACAATGTCCCATAAATGTTTGTACCCCTTTAGGGTTGATAGGCCGAGGTATTGAGACAATGACATCAATTTTATCCATATCTGTTGAAATCCCATTGCGAGAAACAATATGGCCCAAAATTTTCCCTTGTCTTACCATGAATTTGCACTTGTCAGGATTCAAGCATATACGATAAAGTTGACACTTTTGAAACACAAGTCTGAGGTGTTCTATATGATCATCACGCTCTTGTGAGTGAACACATAAATCATCCATGAAGATCTCAAGAAATTGCCTAAGGTACTCCTTGAATACATGACTCATTAACCGCTGAAAGGTTGCTGGTGCATTTGTTAGACCAAATGGCATAACACGATAGGCAAAGATGCCATCTTCTGTAGCAAAGGCTGTCTTGTATTGATCCTTTGGATCAATTGACACTTGATTGTAACCGGAGAATCCATCCAAGAAACTATATGCCTTTTTCCCTGCAACTCGTTCCAGAACATGATCCGTGATTGGAAGTGGGTAATGATCACGCACAGTAGCTGCATTTACCTTCTTGAGGTTTACACATACTCGAAGTTTTCTATTTTTCTTGGGCACCACTACAATAGGGGAGACCCATTCAGTGTGTTCAATCTCATAGATAAATTCTGCCTCTAAGAGCTTGTCTATTTCTTCCTTTATCTTCCGTGCGAAATTTTCATTGTAAGTATAAGGACGTTGCTTGGAGGGCTTTGCATCCTCTCGCAATGGAATTGTATGCTGACATATGCTTGGATCAACTCCTTTGAGGTCTTTATAACTCCAAGCAAAAACATCGCGATACTCCTTTATTGTTTGAATTAATAACTTCTCCTCATCTAAGGACAAGTCTGTGGCAATCCACACATAGCGAGGCTCTTCTCCTGGCTTAGCAATATCAATCTTTTTTGCATCTTCTGGACCATCATATGAAACCCCTGGCACGCTTGGTTTTTGTCGCATGGGCTGTTGAAGAACAATCTTCCGATCTTAAAGAGTGTACTGTGTGAAATTGGGAGGAACATTGAGACCTTGTTCTTGTCCACTTGAGTCTTCACTCATTGAAGACCATGCGGTTTTGAGCTCTCCTTTGCCATCTTGCGTCGGATTTTTTTGTTCAACCGTTGTCTTTGCACTTCCGACACTCTCTTTTGAATCGGTTTTAGACTTGAGTTTTGGTTTTTGTTTCTTCGTTTTTTTACGATTTTTGCTAACAGTTTTTAGCTTTTCTTCTGCTTGGAATCCATCTGATCGTCTTACTTGGTCTTTGATACTATCTTGTGCTTGGACATAGTATAGATATCCGTTCTTTCCTGAGAAGTGAGGTGGTGGTCGAGAGTTTTCACTCTTAGACTCCTCCTTTTCTTTTTGTAGTCTCTCATGTTGTTCCCTCTCATCTTGTTTATGGATTCTTTTATGGCTCTTACAGCATTTACATTTAGGTCGGCTTCGAGGGATCTCTACTTGAACCTCCCTTCCTCTCAAGAGTAGGCGTGCCTTTCCTAACTCTTCCTCAGGGATTGTCACATCATTATAAAAATCAGAGTCCCATCCATCTTCCTTATCAGCATCATTAGCAGATTCGAGTGTTAAATCCTCTACTGAGACTTCCTCGACATGCAGTGCTGTTGTGGATGCATTCCTATAGTACAAATCATCTAGAAGGTCACGTGGTTGTACCATTCGTATAGGAATAATATCATATCCATCTGAGTCACAAAAATTGAATTGGCTTAGGTAAAGCACATGTCGATAATGTTGCAAGGACATGACTCCATTCTAGTGGATCAATTAAATGCTCAGGGAAGGGTTGTGGAATGTATGCCTCATCTGATACACTTCGATTACCCTTAAGTCTCTCAGTGTTGAAATCCCTACATGAGGCTCCACACCTCCACAGATCTTCTCGCCCATCTGACAATGTAACTCTTGAGCCCTCAGATGAAGCAAAATCAAACTCATCTATTGGAGACCTTGTTACATCACGATATGAGTGATTCCTTAGGTTGACCCTTGTGATGACATAATCATGTCGGAGGTACAAATAATTGTATCCCCAATCTTGAATCATTTGAAATTGTCGCATGAATGGTCTACCCAATATCACTTCATAGTTTGGATGTTTTCCAAAATCCACTACTGCAAAGGTGTGCTCATATTCAATCCCACATGTGGTGACCAATATGTTCTCAAGCAGCCCAAGGGGATGTTCTAAGCTTCCATCTGCTAGCTGCAAGCGCATCCTGGTACTCCTAATAGCTGGTTTGCCCCACTTTTCCCAAATGGACCTTGTCACAATGCCCACTCCTGCACCACTATCAAGTATTGCAGTTGAAGCTACTTTTCGCACTTCTAATGGGAGGATAGCATTTCCCTGATCGTCCTCACAAAATTTTCCTACTTTGTTGATAGGAACTGGTAAACATGCTTTGTCTCAGGGTGTATAGTACACTCCTGGTGACCCTTTTGTAGCAATACCTGCTCTGACAAACATGTGGCAATATCATTCCACAACTCAGGTCGAATTTTTATCAAATCAAGCAAAGGTAAGGTACAAGCCACTGGTGCTGACAAAATAGCTTGCACGATACTCATATCCTTCTCCTTTGTCACCCGCATTTCAGGAGGTGCCTTTATGGGAGGCCGAGTTGGCTCCCCTACCCTCCGATTGTTATAGTGAGAAAAATGTTGTTGTGGTGTGATCAGTGGTCGCACTTTTGGTGTCGGATAATGTCTTGGAGCTAGAGTTGGGCTACTAGCAGTGGTCCACTTTGATATTGAGGGTCCCTCTCTAGTGAACTCTCGTAGTGGAGGAGCAACAGTTTCTCCAAGAAAGGCTGTCTCTCCTGGTTTGGCTGTATCTGTTAAGAACACTTCCATGAATAATGGTTGTCCTTTCCACGTGAGCTCCCGAATCTCCTTCCAATCTAAGGTTCGGTATTCATTGGCCCATTTATCAATTATTCGGTTCATGTGTCCTGCAAGCTTCTCAACTACCACCACAAGTGCTAGAGGAAGATCTAGCTCTGGCAATTTAGTTGTGGCATAATATCCCTCTAAAGAATCCTTATAGACCTCTTGAAGTGGGTCATCCTGTAAGACCTTTGTCACTGGAATTTGTCGTACAAACTCCCATTGGTTCTCAGCCTCCTGATCCATTTTGTTCTTGCCTTTCCTATCCCTTTCCAAATTTAGATCTACAAGAAGTAAATCATCCATGGATGGCTGTGAGGACTGGGCATTGGAGGGTCCAGGCATGTCCGGCTCAATGAGCCAGTCATCTCTAGACTCCCTTGCTTTGGAAAGCTTTGATAAGTCTAAGAATTCGGTTTTAGAGAGCTCCCCTAATTTGTCTACATTTTCTGGATGGTAGGTGACTTCGTAGCGAACACCATCTCCACCCATGTACATGTTACCCTGGTCATTGACTAGAGGTGCTCTATCAAGTTCTGAGAAAATGTCTGCGATCTTAACAAGATACCGTTGTTGTGGATCCCTAAAGATCTCAGCTCCTTGAGCATTCGTGTAGACATATTGGAGTCTCACATTGAGTGTTAACCCCATGGTGTCGGTTTCAAATGGATTAAAAGATCTTGTGGGTGTCCTATTTGGGGCTAAGGGATGACTATTTGACGGCCCTAGATTGTCCATGGACAATGAGCTAGTTGTTCTGGAGCAAAGGGTATCGGATTGGGATTCAGAAAGGGTTTCAGCAATATCTGCCAAATTTCCTACCGTATGGGTCTCACTTTCTTGCGTAGGTACTCTAGAAGGTGCCCTAGGCCCTATGGCAGAATCTATAAGACGTCCCGACCGCAAGTGCATAAGGTCAAATTTTTTTTTGGTTTTTTATGTGTTTTTTTTTCTCTTTTTTGTTTTGTTTTTGTTTTTGTTTTTATTTTTTGTTTTTATTTTTTTTTAAAAAGATATATATATATATATACGTATATATATATATATATATACGTATATATATATATATATATATTTTTACCCTACCTAACCACTAAAGGCAAATGAAATGAGTATGTGTGGTGTAACTATCTATCCTATTTTTTATTATTATTTTTTTAATGATTTTATTTTTTTACTTTTTTTTTCTCTTTTCCTAATTACAAAAAATATGAATTACGCTAAAAAAATACTAATTATGTACAAAATTACAGAAATTCTAAAAAAAAATGCAAGTTACTTTACTTATGCAAAATTTTACAGAAATTTAAAAAATAAAAAATGGACTCAAAACACAAACACAAATTTTTTTTAATTTTTAATTTTTTCTTTCTTTTCTCTCTTTTTTTTAAATTTTTATTTTTCTCTTTATTTTTCTCTTTTTTTTTAAAAAAAAAATTATTTTATGGTTTTTTTTAAATTTTTTTCTTTTTTTTCTTTTTTCTTTAAATCTCTTTCTTCTTTTAAAAAAAAAACTAATAAATTTCTTACTAATTACACAAAAATATGAATTACGCTAAAAAAAATACTAATTATGCACACAATTACAGAAATTCTAAAAAAAATGCAAGCTACTTTAATTATGCAAATTTTTACAGAAATTTAAAAATGAAAAATGGACTAAAATTATTTTCTTTTCTCTTTTTTGCTTTTCTCTCTCTCTCTTTTTTTTTTCCTCTCCTTTTTTGCTTTTCTCTCTCTTTTTTTTTTCTCCTTTTTTTTTCTTTTAAAAAAAATAAAAATAAAAATAATATTTATTGTTTTATGGTTTTTTATTTTTTATTTTTTCTTCAATTAACAAAGAAATTAACAACAAAAAAATAAAAAAAATAAAAAATAAAAATACCACTAACCTTATCACCTCGAATCTCTCTGCGGCTCGCCGGATTCTTCGCCGGCGTCTTCAATGCACCGCGGGTACCTTATCTTCTCCTCGCTCTCTCTGCAGCGGCCAGGCACCTCCTCAGCTGCCTCTCGCCGGTCAGCTACCGCCAGCTTCAACGCTACCTCCACAGTCGCCTCCTACAGGCTACTGCCCTTCGCCGCCTGATGCCGACATCAGCCGCTTCGACACCTCCCCCTCGACTGCTCCTGCTTCGACACCAGCCGCCGCAGACCTCCTCACCGCCCTTCTACAGGCTGCAGCGCACGCGTTCACGCCTCCAACTCCTTCAGCCGCCTTCCACTCCACGCTTCTGCCAGCCGTCGCCTAAGCTCCTTCTACTGGCTGCAGCGCTTCAACTTCACACCTCCAACTCCACGTAGCCCACACGCAACGACGACCTCCTCTTCTGCTGCGCCCGATGAAGACGCCCTCCACACTGCGCCTCTCCAAGCTGCGCCTCCTTCAGTGTATATTTTTTTTTTCTTTTTTTTAAAGCCGCCTCCACACGCTTTGCTCCTTCTGCTGGCACTCGCTTCACAGCTGCTAATCGCCTCACCAGCAGCTTACTCGCGGTCACCTCTTTGCCTTCAGCCTTCTTCTGTCAGCCGCCGGCCCCCACGCACCGACGACCTCCTCTTCTGCTCTTCTACAGGCTGCAGCGTATATATATATATATAACTATATATATATATATGTATATGTATATATATGTATATGTATATATATGTATATGTATATATATGTATATGTATATATATGTATATATATATATATATATATATTTTCAGCCGCTTTCAACGTTTCTTGCTACAGCCCGCCCACAGCTCGCCTCCACTGCCTGCCTCTTGGTCGTAGTGTGTTAGTTGATTAGTGGAAAAAGGTATGCCAAAAAATACAAAAACAGAAAACACTTAAACCTAATCAATGGCGGGATTACTCAACCGCAATGGGGTTTTAATTTTTTTACTTCTAATCAAAAAACAGAAAACACACAAGGCGCCCTTGAGATCACACACTCAATGCCCTTGCAAACTCTACTCTAATCTATCCTAATCCACGATTTTGCAATCAATGGAGCATTTAGTAAGAAGTAATGGTTAACACCCTTCACTAACTTAGGTGTGCGTTCCCCGACAGCGGCGCCATTGTTTGGGACATCATAGCATAGCGGAGGCTACACTCCAACCCACACACTTTGTCAATCCGTGAATGCAACCCGGTTAGTGCATAGAGGCTATCCCGAATGGGAGAAGATTAGTTAACCACACACTAATGACTTCTAATCCTACTCAATCCTTCTTCAACAATCAAGCAATCAATCGTTGATTCCTTCTCAATCTAACATAATCAACACATCAAGATTAGGCTACACTTAAGCACAAAAATGCAACTTATGCAAAGAATCTAACATGCAAAGAGCTATCACACAAGCCTCAACTACACATCATTTCATGCACAAGCTTCATCATATGCACTCTACAATTCACAAATCAGATTTTAGCATCAAAACATCATTACGAAAGCTAGATTAGCAAGTGTGTAGACCGCAACCTCAAATCATTGAATACGTAGAGAATAGAGAGTACAAGATTGAAGCAAGAATGGAGATGGAGAGCCTTGGGAGAGCACATGAGAAGGAGCTATGGAGCAAGCTCTCTCTATGAGCCTCTCAACCAAATGACCAAAAGTGTCCCTTTAACTCTCAAATGAGCCACTTTTTATACAAAAACTCTAAAACTCCCAAAAGTTTCCATGTGGGATTATTGTCAAGCCCACTTCCACATTCATCTACAACTTGGAACTCTTTACAAGAGCCCTAAGTGTCTTTTTTGTTGCATCCTTGCATTGATCTTCACTCGTCACACAACAAATGTCTTCTTCTCCAGATCAAATTGCTCTAATTTCTCTTGGCCCTAGGGGTTTTCAAGGGTGCTCTACAAGCTGGTGAAGACAGATTTGGATTTGATCAAGTCTACAGTGAGATCCAAGCTCTTCATCAAATCTGTAGGTGACTTTGGTAAAACAGAGATTAAGCATTCAATGTTTGGTCAAATCTTGTGTTTCTTGGCTTAATCCTCTACTAGACTAATTGCTATTGATGGCCTTGAAAGGATTTGAGCTCATTTAAACTCTAAGGTCCCAGATCTGGACTCCCCGCATACTCTGTTTTCTGCACACAAAACAGAGGATTAATTCGCTAATCAATGATTAATTAGCACTAATCATTGTTTTTGGTGCAATTGAGGGTTCAAATTAACCATTAGGTATCTGATATAGATCCATATAACTTCAGATTGCAATTCGAAGATGGTTTGATACTCCAACCATTCCGTACAGATTTGTTACCCTTGGTTTAATGTAATTTTTGGTAAAATTATGCTGATAAATTTGTGGTAATCATCATCCTGCATTTAACCCACATACAAATTCAAGTTATTCATAGCCAGAGTTGCATTTGGGAATGTGCATAAGAATGAATGCTATATGCATTATGTATTGGGCACATTACATCATTGTAAAAATGGGATCAAACACTACCCTTGTCCAGAGTAAGATAAGAGGCAAGACCTCTGGCATAGATTTGGGTTTGCATTGCATAATGACACAAGATAAATATCAAAAGTCCAAAAGAACTGTCAAGAATACATTAAAACATGTTGCTCACATGGAGCAAGAACTGACGGTCAAGCTCATGGCCCCAGCCATGAAAGAAGAAGAACATCTCTTTCCAAGAGGAAGATCAACACTGAGAAGAAGAGCTAGACGAAGCATTGAAGGAAGACATGGACGTGTGAAGAGAAGCTGCTACGACAAGAAGACTGAAGACAAGAGAAGATGTGAGGCTCCAAGAAGTGAGGAGCCATGTGAAAATCAGAGAGAGAGAGAGAGAGAGAGAGAGAGAGAGAGAGAGAGAGAGAGAGAAATGAAATGAAATGTTATATTAACGTCTTCAAAAGGCCATAATGACCTATGAGACCAAAAGTTACATCATGGTGGATCTGATACAATGTCTGGATAAAAAAACCGAGAGAGAGAGAGAGAGAGAGAGAGAGAGAGAGAGATATTAACGTCCACGAGAGAGAGAAAACCCATAACCCAATGTAACCTGCCCCAACAGAGTAAAACCATCTCTGAGCCACTGATGATGTAGGACATGTGGTAGATGTATGTGTGAGCACTTTAGTCAAGGAGGTCACGGGCACTTGTAGTAGCCTTGGACACATAGAGAGAGAGAGAGAGTGTCAAGGACTATGAGTTTAGGGACTTGAGGCATTGGTCGCGGACTATGAAGTAAGAGGGAAACTTGGTATAGGGTCCAGGTGTGCTAAGAGTATTCACTTGAGGGGAGGTGTTGAAATATACAAGTGAATAGGGTGTGTGCGGGAACAAGCCCTTAGCCAGAGGCTGTAAAAGAGAATCTGTAAATATGAGAGAAGTTGTGAAAAGGTGAGAAGTATCTACTGGGAGAGAATAAAGGGTAGCATGAGGAGATTTAGGAGGTGTGGAGATATTTTGGGAAGAGGTGGAGAGAATCAAGCAAAAGAGGTGGAGTGAATCAAGGAGAGATCAGTGGGATTAGATGCTTGGATGTAAACTCTATAAATTGAGACATTGGCCTAATGAGAATTTGCTGGTTTTTTATTACCCATGCCTACATTAAGCTATCAGCTAATCACGTCTTAATTATCATCTAATCTCTTTGTTAATGATGTTGATTCTAGCATTTGATCCACCATAGCTCATCGCATTGCTGCAAATTTAACATGCATCCCTCTCTATATTAGTCCATTTGAACATGGCCTTCTTCTTTGTCAAATCATGCAGAGGAGAAGCAATCCATGCAATTGCATCAATCTTGGCAGGATCCATCGGCACTCCATCTTTGGACAGGATCCATCCGCACTCCATCTTTGGACACAATATGCTCAAGATAATGTATCTTTGACAAGAAGAACTCACTCTTCTTTGCATTTATGAAGAGTTTATGCTTACGGAGTTCTTAAAAAACAATGGCCAAATGAGCTCTATGCTCTTCTTCGGTCTTCGAGAAGACTAGGATGTCATCAAAGAAGACACCTGTAAATATCCAGTACCCACGGAATTTGCGATCCATCATTCTATTGAATGTTGCCGGGGCATTTGTAAGACCAAAAGGCATAACAAGATACTTATAAAGCCCAAATGCTGTCCTGAAAGCAGTTTTGTGTACATCCTCAGGCACTACACGCACTTGATGATACCCACTCTTGAGATCAATTCGGCTAAAGCATGCCGATCCATCCAACTTGTCAAGGATGTCGTCGATGCGTGGAATCGGAAACCGATTCTTGATGGTAAGCTTATTCAAAGCTCTATAATCCACACACATATGAAAGGATCCATCCTTCTTTTGAACCACCAAGAGGACGGGTGAACAATATGGGGAAGAGCTCAAACCCTTCTCAAGAAGCTCATTCACCTACTTCATGATCTCCTCTTTTTGGGATGCACTTAGGCTGGACTATTAGGTGGTGAGCTACCCGGCACAAGATCAATGCGATGATCTTCCGGTCGTACGGGTGGCAACTCATCAGCAAAACAATCATTGTGCTCTTGCAAAAATTTCAGCCTATCATTACTAAGAGTGTTTACATGTACATTATTTTCCTCAACATGATCTCGTACAAAAATCAAGTACGCAAAAACACTCTTTTTCATCACTTTCTTAATTTGTACATGAGATACAAGGGGAATGGTATCACCCTCTTCACCAGCATCAATTACATGCTCTCGGCCTTTATGCATGAAGATGATCCTGTTGGTCTTGTAAGCCTTGCACAGATCAATACGTGTATGCCAAGGCTTTCCAAGCAATACATCACAGCCATTCAAAGGCGCCACAAGAAAATCCTCATGATCCACATAGCCTTGAATGTGTATGCACAACTTGCCAAAAATAGGCATGACCTGCACTTCTCTACCAACAAAGGCAGCCCCTACTTCAATTTGAGGACCCATGTCCTCCACTTTGATACCCAAAGCAGCTGCCATCTGTGTGGATATGAAATTTTCAAATGCACAATCATCAAACATGAACAAAGCGGGCTGATCCTTGAGCTGTCCCCAAGCTTTATATACAACCCTGTCTTTGCTATCATGTGAAGTGTTGCCTTGCACATCCGGAACCATATGCACATTAGGCTTTGATGCATTTGCATTATCACGCTTCTTCTTGTTTGGGCATGCCTTTGCAATATGCTCGGTGCTACCACAAGTAAAGTATTTCTCCTCGCTCATATATTGCTTTTTGTACTCCGGAGTGAGACCATAGTCTCTCAATTTGAAGGGACGCTTCTTGGTAGTGTTATTTTCAACCTTTGGACCATTTTTATCTTGGTTTTGGTCCTTTTTAGGTGGCTGTCCATTATTTTTCAGGTTTTGGACAGCCCTCTCTTTGCCTTGAAATGAGGGTTTAGCCTTATTGGATCGACTCAATTTGAGTTCCAATTGCTCGGTGGCGGTGGTGGCTGCGATTAGTTGGTGTAAGGTATGACCAGGATACATTTGTAGTCCCGCTTTGTACACGGGTTGCAATCCCGATTGAAACCCTCTCTTCCTTTCCGCCTCGGTGATATGCATAAATGGAGACTCCTCCAAAAGCACTTTCCAAAACTTTTGTACATATGCATTTACCGATTCCCCCTCATTTTGCTTCACCCAATCCCACTTCATTATTATCTCATTCAATGCATTGGGAGGCAAGAATTGAGCATAGAACCTCTCCTCCCATGATCTAACAGGATTCGGTGAGAGCTTCTCCGTGAGCCACCAATGGGTAGCAGTTCCTTTCATGAACATGCTTACATGCCGGATCATGGATTTCCGAGTGAAATCCTCATCACTGAAAGCAATATCAAACTGGGTAATAAAAGCAAGTACCTTTGATGCATCATATTTCCCATGATGTGTCAAACTTCACAGATTTGTCTCCGGCTTTGAAGTCACGAGACTTTGATGCATGTGCCTGCATTTCAACATGTTTTCCCCCATGTTTGTTCATTGGGACAGCCCCTGTGACTGGCATCATTTTAGGACCAAAAGGTGATGCATAAGGTATAGATACATGTGCCCTGTAAGCATGAGGCATGGCTGGCCCCTCAACATGCATTGATACATTTTTAGCCATAGCTTCTCCCTCATGAGCACACTCGAAGGCATGAGTGGCATGAGAGATACGCGGAATACCTGCACGAACAGAAAATTGCAGTCCATGTTGCATGTGCTGTGCATGCACATTTTAGCCGGCAATGGCATTTGACATACATTTTGACCACTGCCATAAACATTGTATCCTTCACGGGCTACATAAGGTATTCCTGCATGGCGTGAGGTCACTGATTGTTCCTCTCCCATAGCATGGAGATTCATCCTCTTAGACATAAGTTCTTGTTTGGGCACCTGTGGGGTTTCCATGAGATGTGGGATGGTTGCCTTTTCTGCATAGGCATCCTCGGTACGAGCCAAGTATGCACGTGCTACATCCCTCGGTTGCATGTGTAACTCTTGAGCAATCATTGTCATTGCATGATCCATATAAGATTCAGCTTTCTTGGCCTTCAAACGGTCATGTACCAATGGATTCTCGTGGCGGTAGAGATTCAATTCTTCTTGTTGTGTATGGAGAAGAGCCCGCATACAAGTAAGTTCAGCCCTCAAGACTATGGACTCTTCTTCCTGCATCTTCTCTTTGCCACGGGACGGCTATCCCACATATTCATGTTCCCTATTGTGCACCACATGAGTTTGCTCATCCTGTAAAGCATTGGAGGCATGCATTTCATTGTCCCTGCCTCTTGTATTAGCATCTCCAACATTCATTGTGTGGCTGTCCATAATGTTCTAAGTGTAGAGATAGCTAGTGTTCACAGTGATCGTCTCTCATGATAGAAGTGAAAGAGAACCGTATGCTTTGATACCAATGTAACTTGGTTGAACACAATGCTAATCAATACACTTAAATACACTAAGATTTGATGGACACTTGCTCAAATACAAGAAGTAAATTGCTGAATTGACAAGAGACACAATGAGCCAGAATGGCCGATCCCTCCCTCAAATAAAGTATATTGATCTTGGGAGAATCAAGTACATAGTGTCATGGGCATTTCTGACTAGATTTCCATACCAATGCATATGAATACAGTATTGCAAACAAGTGGTTGTCGATGTAGACTTGCAATCTATACTACCCTCTCAAGTGCCCATGTTCCCTACCATCTGCTCTCTATTGTTCCACCAACACATGGTAGCAACAATCTACAAGAGAGCACGTAGGACAAGAGAACACTACACAGGGTATGTGATCTTGTAATCCGATTCCTCCCTCCTGCTACTTGCTTCCATATTTAAGCATTAAAGCTTACCAATTGCAAGTAGAGTCGATGACAGCGGAAGTCTTCGCGATGGAAGTCCTTTGAGTGTTGAGATCTTCGATTTGTCGCATTTCTTCACGACAAAAGTCTTCAAGAGGATGAAGGGAACCTTGGGAAAGCTTCCCCTATGGTTCAACTTGAGAAAGGAGGGTTGAAATTAGGGTTTTCAGCAAAAAGACCAGAAATTACAGCAATAAAGAGAGCTGTTTTGCTGAATTTCAGTCATTGGGAGTGTGTAGGAGAGTGATTAGCATCCGGAAACACTCTTAGAAGCTTGAGAAATACCTTAGCAAGCTTGGAAATGGAGTTGGGAAGAAGAAAGTGCAGAAAATGCAGCCCAATAGCCCTCATGAAGGAGGCGCCAATCTCTAGAGAGAGGAGGAGGAGTGAGGTGGTGAGTTGTCCACTGTAGGTGGCAGGTAGGTGCTTTGTGGAGCAAGCTAGAGTGGACACATGGCTGGTTACCCCCTTTGTACAAAGGGGATAAGGTCTGGGCGGTGGACATTGGGTTATGTCCACCTCGGGACATCAGTGTGTGTGAACACCAGGCTGGTCATAATTTATAAGTGAGTTTTGGTCGCCCAAAACTTAATGAAGTGTGTACACACTCACTTATAAATTAGTGCTAACTCCTATGGCTAGGTTTATGACCAATACTTACCACATGCCACATAACCATGTCAGCAGACAGTTTCACACGCACGGTTCGCGGGCGCGGGCGTCCCCTTACCCGGAACTACACATTGGTCAAGCAAGCATGAAAACAGCATGCAATTTCAATTGCAAGCACATAAAGATGCTATGCAACGCAGCATTGGTATGGACAATCCCCGTTCATGAGACTATACCAAAATAGACGTGCTCCAGGCAAGTACACGAGGTACGAGACCCAATGGAACACCAATCCACCAAGCATTTCCGGGCATGTACACGGAGGCACAAGTCCTAACAGAAAGCCAAGTCCATAGTATCACATGAGTGGCATCAATCCCCGATATATACAACTGCCATGGACACCAGTCCAATGTCAATACATGATAAGAAAGCATGGGTGGACCAATTGGGTGGCCAAATGGTGACAGCTGGTGCTAGTGCCGAAGAAATATGTTAGGATCCTCTGTCTAGGTACATCATGGCTCGGTCTCTTGTCTGCCAAGAGGGTCTCTCTGTGTCTCCTGAGCTCAAGCAGGAACAATCCGAGGCATCTCTGATCCTCAAACTCCATGACCCTGTGTAATGGCCCAAAACCCTCTCGAAAGAGGGAGTGGTAGCTCCCTCGGATCTCATAATATACTGTACATCGGCAAATGTAGTGCTCCTCTGTCTCTGCCTCCTGGTAGCATAGTTGACAAATGCGGTCATCCAAGATCTGATGCACATATTGCCCTGTCTCAATCCGTAGTTGTGGGAGGGGGGAGGTGGGGAAGAGAGAGAGAGAGAGAGAAATGAAATGAAATGAAATGTTATATTAAGGTCTTCAAAAGACCAAAGTGTACTATGAGACCAACGTTACAACCATGTGACATCTGATACACTGTCTGGAAAAGAAAAGAAAGAACTGAAGGTAAGTATCTAGCCCTACAATACATCAGTATTATGGAGCATCCGGAAGCAGCAACTAGGGAGAGTGGGAAGCTAATGCTACTAGTCAAAATGGGGTACATGAGTACATGGATACATGAATACATGAATATGGGGGAGTACAAAAGTGACAGTGAGTACAACAGTATATGGCTGGAGTGGTAATCATCCTAGGAGCTCTAGCATGGGTCTCTGCCAGATAGCCTGGATATCTGCCATAGTGAGATGCTTGGTCGGATGAGCCCGATGGATGCTCTAAATCCTCCGGTGTAGGCACCGTCTTCGATGTGAGGATCGGCACGCCCTCGGGCGTCTGGATCTGCCCAACTGGATAGCTCTCTCAACTAGAGTCCCACGGGGTGCCCACTGCTAGGCTGTTGGCTGTGTGTCCTCCCGGGTAGTCCCTCTAAAGAAGTCAGTAATCTGTCTCTGTGTGGACTCCCTGCCAGTCGGGCGTCTGCTCCTGATAATGGACTCTCTGAGCGTGCGGATCTCCAGGAGATAAAAACCCAAGCATTGCTGATCACAATAGAGAGAGAGAGAGAGAGAGAGAGAGAGAGAGAGAGAGAGAGAGAGAGAGAGAGAGAGAGAGAGAGAGAGAGATATATATATATATATATATATATATATATAGATAGAGAGAGAGAGAGAGAGAGAGAGAGAGAGAGAGAGAGAGAGAGAGAGAGATTTATTACGTCTTCCAAAAGACCGAACTCGGCCTATGAGACAAATCGGTGTACCTGTATGGGGTATCCTCTGTCATCCCAACAAAATGAAAAAGTACTGAACTAAAAAGGTGAATCTGGGTGTGCAATAAGTATAATGAGTAGGGGAGGGGATGGAGCTCTACTACTAGGAGAATGCAAAGCTATATGCATGGAGTATACAATCATGATATGCAACCTAGCTAGCTCCATCCTGTACCATACTGGGGGTATAAAATGGTATACATCAATGAAGGGGGTGTCCACAACGAAGAACATGCCTGGGTGTGCTCTGAAGCGAGCCAGTCGCTCCACACCCTCTCTGTGAAACTGAGCTCTGATCTCTGTCATCTCTCTCTGGTATAGGCGTGGTGTCCGAAAGCCAGGTGTCCTCTGTCTCCTGCGGACTCTGAGTGTCTCCGCTCTCTGGAGAGTAATTCCTTGCCGTGTAGGGGCTGGGAGTGGGATGGATCTCTGAAAAAATGTAGTAATCTGTGTCTGTCGTCCCCCCTCTGGAGCTGTCTTAGCCTGTAATGATGTCTCTCTGTGATGCTGTATGTCTAGAATGAATCTCCCTAGTATGCGCTTTTCTGCTGCCTCAAAGATCTGGCGTAGGAAATGTGGCTCTCTGAATAAAACGGGATCTCTCTCTCTCATGGCTGTATATGCTCTGCATCTGCATACATAATGCTCCTCACTCTCCACCTCCTCTCTGCACAATCTGCATACCCTCTCCTCTCAGGGGATCCGTGCTGCTCTGCCAGTCTCAATCTCCAATCGATGTGATGAAACTCTAAGCTGACCAATAGCCACTCGGGAGCCGTGTGTGGTAAAAAGCCCTCCATGTATCTAGGCCTCTCTATAAATCCATCATCAGTGATACTCATGAAGTGATCTCTGTAGTATAGCATCTTCGGTGGAAGAGGCTGTGTAGGCGATATCCACGTCTCTCGTGTATAGAGCTGCCATAGGTCCTGTCTCAATACTCTGTTCCTCTCACTATGAGAGACGGATATGTGGTGCATCCCTGTCATACTGGAATGGTGGTAGATGATCCATGTCTAGGCCATGCTGTGAGAACCAATGTGTGACCTGTGCATACCATGATCCTCTATCTCCTGCCTCAGCCAGCTGTCTAGATGCCTCAAAAGCTTTGTATGACAATCTATCCTGTGGCATCTCTCTGAATTTGTCTAGTAGGCATATAGTCTGAAATATGGCCTCTACCATCATAGGAGGCGCAGCAAACTTTGCTCGGATAATGTCATGAGGTACTGACGGTTTGCTGCGTATCATGCGTGCCATCATGAGGGCCTGTGGTCTCTCTATCTGTGTCCACCAATGGGTAGCAAGGCCTAGCGCCCATACCGCTGCTCCATACATCAATGCCGGTGTGACTAATGTGTCAAATAGCCACCCCTTCGTCCGGGGCTCCTGAAAATGCACCTGGTGGCACTGTCTCTCTAGCATAGCCAATGCTGCATATCCCCGTGTCAATCTAGCTCTGGCTGCTGAACCCATGGTGAAGCGTGTGGCTCCTGCAGAGAAGGTAACCCCTATGTACACTAATGATGTCACCACCTCCACCTGGTGTCCTGCGAGAGTGAATGTCAGCTGACTCCTGCCCTATCTCGATGTATGAAAGACCATAACCTTGGTTTTCCCAAGTCCCAAGGTTCACAGTAAGACCCTTCTGTGTGCAGAAATCATCGAGTGCATGTAGATGTTGTTGTAGACCTCCTGGAGACTCAGACACTAATACAATATCCATAATATGTACTGAACTACCTGCTAAATCAACTCCATCTCCGCCTCCCCGTGTAATGAAGTCAGCCACCTCATCAATGTATAACCCAAATAGCGTGGGGGAAACTGAGCATCCTTGCTTCACACCAATGGTGCTAGCAGTAGTCTCGGACATACCTCCTGGACATCTGACTCGCCCAAAAACCTGCTCATATAATGCATAGATGCCCCATGTCTTATCTGCTGGTATGCCAAGAGACTGCAGGCGCTGAAAGAGCCTCTCTCGTGGTACTGTGTCAAATGCCTTGCGGAAATCCACAAAGCACCAATAGAGCTTTCTCTTCCTCAGTCTCGCTTGATCAATCATACATCTCAAAGTGAATACATGGTCAGTGGTAGAGAAAGCTCTCCTGAAGCCTGCCTGCCCTGATGAGCATAAACCTGCTCGCTCAGCATATAAGCTAAGCTCTTGCTCCAACACTGCACCATAGAGTTTGGCCAGCACGTGGCCAACCATAACCGTCCTGTAGTTGCTCGGATCGAGCATGTCCCCTGTTTTGTGAATCGGCACAATGGTGTGCATCGTCCACTCCGCAGGCAAACCCTCTGCTAGTGCCCTGTTACACAGGTGTGCAAGAAAAGGAGCCAAAGAATCTACTGCATATATGAGATGCTGTAGGCGGCCCGTCCATGTTGTAGGCGGCGGATAGCTTCCTGTACCATCGAGTGGGTAAAGAAGCTAGCTGTGGTAGGTCGAGGCTCCTGTGGGCTGAGGTATAGGTGGCTGCTGTGGGGCGTGGTATAGGCCCTCTGCATATGTGTGCCATGTCTGTGGGTCTGCAATAGGTGTCGGTGTCCGGGGCTCTTTGAAGTGCCGCCATGAGATAGGGCTATCTCTACTCATGAAGAAATGAAAGATCTCTAGCTCCTGAATTTCTGTGAAGGCCCGCCTTTTGCGGCGAGTAAGTCTCCTCATCTCGCTCCTCGACTCCTGCTCTGTGATGGCTCCCAAGGCTCTCTGTATGCGGAGCCGTGAGTATAGGGCTCTGCACTCGTCATCATACCATCTGTTATGGGGCATAGTCCCAGATCTCGCAGGCTCTCCTGAGTGGACACGATGTGGGAAGCTCTGTAATGCAGCCGTGTGTAGGAGTGATGCCCGCTGGGCTGTAATGGTATCCATAGGTGCCAGGGGATCCATGAGTAGGAGCCCATCCTCTACTCTGCCAGTGTATATGTTTGCCATGTCATGTGTGAAGTAGATGGTAGTGTGTGGCATCTGTATGTGGGGGGCTGGTGATACTGGTGATCCGGCTAGTGAAAATGCCAAGTATGTATGATCTGCCCCAATAGGACGAGGTGGAAAGTGGTCCCCATAATGTCCTCTGTCTGGTCCAGTGTCCTCTGATGCCTGACTAGCCCCTATCTCCTCTGGATCCACAGGGTGGAGGATCTCCATGTCATCATAGTCATACACCTCACACTGTCTGCTCTGTGTGTGGGCATTGAAGTCGCCCGTAAGAAATACTGGTGTAGTGTAGAATAATGCATAATCTCCTCTGACAAACAAGTGTATGGCGAGGCTCTTGTCTCCTCCTCCTGTGGCATGTCCTCTGTAATGACATAGGAGGATCCTGATGGAGGAAAGTAACATAGAGCTATGTCCTGTGAGAGCTGTAAGCTGATCCACATGTATCTAGCCTCTGGATCCTGTGCTACCACTCTCAGTCTCCCCTGTAGCTTCCATCTGAATAGAACTGCTACTCCCCCCGACCCTCTCGAGGTACCCTGGCGTGTGGTCCTCCTGTATGTTGACTCCCACTGGAATCCCTCTACTTGAGGTAGCCCTCTCTCTGGGCTCTGATGTGTCTCTGTCAGAAGTATGATGTCTCTCCCCACCATAACATGCTCCAGTCGTCCAAGCTGCACCCATAGTGAACCATTACAGTTCCATACTGCCATGTGTATCTCTGTCAGTGGCCTGGTCTGTGTCCCATAGGCCCCAAACCGCTAATCCATGAGCCGGCCATCAATGATGACCCAACCATCTCGATAGAAGGCCTTCTTGCCTTCTCTCCTCGCGTGTAAGACTCGTGGCATGCAAGCTCTCCTATGCTCAAGCTGCATCCTCGTGAGATCATCATCCAAGAAAATAGGAGCTCCCTCTAAACCTCGTAGTATGACCCTCTTCCTCATGAAGGTGACCCTCTCCGTCTCTCCTGCAAACTGTAGGATGAGGGCTCGCTTTTGCGTGTTGAGTCTTTCCCGGCTCTCCATACTTTGGTGAAGGGGAGAGGGTGCTCTTCCCTGTAGCCGAGCTTCATGCATAGAAGCTGTCCATCTTTCTCGGGAGTGGAGTCGGGTGTCTTGGCTACTGTGACTCCAATGTTGAGGCGGCGGGCATGCCTCATCTTCTCCTCCTCAATGGTGGTGTGAATGATTTGGTGTTCTTCCCTTTGAGTCTCCTCCCTCACTTCTTTACGGATGTTCTTCTTCACCACCTCAACCCATCCTGACTGCTTGGCTTCGAGTTTTCCCTCCATGTCCTTTGTGATCTCCTTGGAGATCTCTTCTTTGATGGCCGTGAGAGTGTTGTCATTGATCTCCCCTTCTTCCTTCTAAGTATTCTTGATGGCTACCATTTCCACTTTCAATGCACTCACCTCCTCCTTGAGTGCCGTGTTCTCTTGTTCGAGGTTCATGACCCGTGCTTCGAGAGCCATGATGTGCCGGTGTAGTTTGTTCTCCACCTCATTGAGGTTGGAATCGGATGTCTTCTTGTTCTCCTTGATTAGTGCCTTCATTGCCGTCTCGAGGGCCTCGAGTTTCTCTCGGAGACTCGGGGCCATTCCTCCGGATCACTCTGCAGTCCTTCCCACAGGCAGGGAGGAGAGAGAGAGAGAGTTATGTTGCTGCCTTGGGGGCCTGAGCAAGGGTGGGTGGGTGGGTGGGTTGGTGGGTGGGTCGGTGGGTGGGGAAAGGGGGCCAGCCAGCGGGGACAGCAGCACAACGAACAGAAGGAGTGCAGGGGGCTAGTGGGCGGCGAACAGAGACGGACGGCAGGGACAGCAGCGCAGCGAACAGAAGGAGTGCAGGGGGCTAGTGGGCAGCGAACAGAGACGCAGCAGCACAGGGGGCTAGTGGGCGGTGAACAGAGACGGACGGCAGGGAAGAGAGAGAGGGCTAGCGGGAGGGGGCGCAGAGGGAACCATCCTCTGTCAAGCATAGAAGGTGATCTCTGTAGAAGGCCATCTTTGTCCCCAGTGGACGACTAGGTGAACTCCATGTCCTCTGAGTATCCAGTCTGACAATGTCCTTCCTGATAACCCTGTTCCACTTTGTGCGGCTGAGAGCAAATGATTGGGCCTCTATGCTATACTGGAACAGGGAGAGTGCCTCCATCTGCATACCGTGCATGCCAAATCAAGTGCCTACCTGTGCATACCAGCACTCTGTATCTCCCTGGAGTGTTAGCTATCTTGAGGACTCTAGGGCTAGCCGGGGGTATCTATCTACTGGAAGCTCCCATAGCCTGTGCCAGTATGTCACTGTCTGGAATGGAGCCTCTGTTTCACTATTGGTGCAGTCCCCATCTCTGCCCGTACAATCTCATGTGGCACTGATGGCTTACTCCTAATCATGCATGAGATCATTGCCACTAGTGGCCTCTCCATTGGCTTCCACCCATCATATACCTCCTCTATATCTGTCTCGGGCCTATGAGACCAAAGCGATACAATAATGTCCATGGCATATCTCATCATGGAATGGAAAATAAAATAGAAACAAAAACATAGCTATCTCATTGGGGTGATACAAAACTGTCCATGGAAACTCATCGTGGAATACCAAGAACATAGAACATGAGAAGAGCTTCAGCCCCCAGTAGATGGTATACCACTCTCCAAAATATCAAGCATGGGGCTAATGAGTGTGGCCGAGAGGTCTCCCTCAGCTACATCACGTGGAAAGGTAGCTCAACGGCGGTGGAACATGTCTTGGATTTGGAGCTGATGAGAAGATTGTGGTTGGCGTCCGGGGGGCCGGGGGCGTCTGACATGCTGGAATACAGAAGCCCGGTCCGAGGTAACTCCTCTCGGGTGAGGTGGGTCCGGAGCAACCCAAGGTGGGTCCACAAGATCCACTGTATGGGTGTCCTCCACCTTTGGGGTCCGTAAGAAACCGGTGATGGTTGGCTGGCGAGGAAAAGGTCAGGGTGGTTGGCGCCAAAGCTCTCTTAAGAAAGTATCCCTGTGTTTGCGGAGCTCAAGCAGGAAGATCCTTAGGCAATGCTGGTCTGGGAAGTCAATGATTCTGGAGTGTGGACCAAATCTCTCACGAAACAAACAATGAAACCTCCTGCGGATCTCATAGTATACTAGGCAACGGCATATGTAATGCTCCTCTATCTCAACCTTTGTGTGGCATAATTGGGAGACTCTCTCCTCTCTTGGTCTCAATATGAGCTCCCCAGCTCTGAAGACGTGCTCAGATAATCCTCCCATGAACCTTGTCTTTTGGAGACATTATACATATGCATGAAGCATGTCCTCCAAAGTCTGATTTACCCTTTCAGTTTGGCCATCAGATTGAGGATGATATGAGGAACTTAGATTCAAAGTCGTTTCCAACTTCTCAAAAACAAACCTCCAAAAGTCACTTGTAAACTTAGAGTCCTGTCAGTGACTATGTCCTGCCGGCGGTAAACCGTACAGTCTAAACAATTGCTCGATAAATTGTCTTGCTAATTGTGTAGCCTTAACAGTCTTCCATGTAGGTAAAAATCTAGCCATCTTTGTCAAGCGGTCTACCACAACCCAAATAGAATCGTGGCCTTGACATGTTCTTGGCAATCTGGTAATAAAATCCATGGAAATACTTTCCCACTTATTACCTGGGGTTTGCAAAGAATGCAATATCCTAGCCTATCTAAAGCGTTCAACTTTATTTACTTGACAAATCTGGCACTTGAGGACATTATCTTCTACATACCCTTTCATCTTTGGCCAATAGAAAGTGTGTCTTCCTGTGTACCCCACGGTATCTAGCAGAATGGGCGTCGTGACACTCCTTAATAATCTTGGACCTAATGTCCGGGACCTATGGTACATAAATTTTGTCATTACGAAACAGTAAACCATTCTGAATTATCCACTGCCCTCCTGCAGCTTGAATCGTAGGCCTAGATCCTCTGCCAATATGGACCAAAATAACTATCAGTCCTGCAAAGCCCTCTCAATGATTGAAATAAGTCAATGGAAATCTCGGTGAACGACAAAGTACTCCTCTCTTATTCGACTAATGCTACACTAATCATGGACCCCTTGTGACAGTGTATCTCAAAATCAAAATGTTGCATTGACTCTGCCCATCTAGCTTTTCGTCCTCTCAAATCATCCTCATCACACACATACTTGATTGACTAATGAGCAGTCAATACCAGAAACTTGGTTCCATATAAATAATGGCTCCAAACCTTGAGAGCGTAAATAACAGCGTAAAGCTCCTTCTCAAGAATTGGCCAACGAGATTGAATGTCGTCCAGCTTTGGACTCTCGAAAGCAACGGGTCTACTATCGTGGAATAGAGTAGCCCCGATCTCATAGTCACTCGCGTAAGTCTCAAGAACATAAGGCCGATTAGGATCGAAAGTAGGTGCTTCCTTGACTTTATCTTTCAAAAGTCTGAAGGCCATATCCAAATCATTATTCCAAGGGATAGGCTGATTTGACTTACGTCCACGACCTTTCAACAAGTTGGTCATTGATAGTGTGAGCTGAGAGTACTCCTGCACATATTTTCGAAGAAAAACAACAAAACCGAGAAAAGAACGAAGTTGTCGCACCGTCTGCAGTATCGGCCAAGCCAAAACCTTCTGTACTCGGTCATAGTCAATGCTCAACCCGTCTCGGGTGATCTTGTGTGTCAAGTAAATGATTTCTGTCATAAAAAACTCACATTTACTAAATTTAGCATACAGTCGATTTTGTCTTAAAATGATTAAGACAATCGTGAGGTGTCTAACATGATCCTCAAGAGTACGACTGTAGACTAAAATATCATCCAGGAACACCACCATGAACTTCCCCAAATGTTCACGAAAAAGATCGTTAATCATTTGTTGGAAAGTGGCTGGAGCATTGGTCAACCCAAAAGATAATACGAGAAACTCGTAATGGCCATACCTAGTCCGAAAGGTGGTTCTTTCGACGTGTCTTTCATGATTACGTATCTGGTGGTAGCCTGTATGTAAATCGATCTTGATGAAATACTTCGCTCCCACTAAACGGTCAATCAGCTCATCTGATCTAGGGAGAGGATAGTGGTTCTTGATTGTCACTTTGTTCAGTCTCTTGTAATCTACACACATTCACCAGGTGTTATCCTTCTTTCTCCTTAGTAGCACAAGCACACCCCAAGACGAATTACTTGGATGGATCTCGCCCATCCTCAAATAGTCTGCGAGTTGTTTAGCCAACTCATCTTCCTTGGCCTAGCTCATCCTGTATGGCGGAATGCTAAGAGATTGAGTACCAGAGACTAGATCAATACGATGATCAATTGTCGTTTCGGGTGGTAAACCTGATGGCAGCTCCTTAGGAAATACATCTTGAAATGAGTCAAGTAACTTCTTTAATTCTTTGCTTGCAAATACACTTAATTCATTAACATCCATAACAAGTACAAGAAATGAAGAAAGTGGAATCAAGACACAATGGAAAGTAGTATACAAAGAAGAATCTATTATATTTTCAAAATCAACTATATTTACAAGAGGTCCCTGAGAGGGATGTATACAATCGCCTTGAATGCAAAACTGGGTGTTCCTATGTTCAAAAGAAAAAGAATGACTAGACCAATCTATCTGGACCTTAAGGGTGTTACGACCCTGTGTTTTCCTGTGGACAGTATGCAGGTGGGCATGGGGACATGGTAGACAGTGTGAATGGCATCCGTTTGGAATTGAGAAGGAAACCCATGTGTGGACAGTCCCAAGTGTGAAGGGGACAAAAGGATTTAAGTTTATAAGGTTTTATAACCTTTGATGATTTAAAATAATAAAGGATGCGCTTTTTGGCTATTGCTTTTAGTTTTTGCTTTTTGGAGAAAAGCAAGCTGAGGTGCCTTGTACCTGGGCTGTGCATAAATTTTCTACACCGGGAAACCCCAAACTGAATATCTGGGTGTGTGTCGCATAAATATATGAGGAAGCTCACTATGTGGATGTAAACATTGATATCAAAAGGCTTCCAACATCATACATGCTCAATTTCAGCCCTGGCTCCATAGGAGTAGAGATGGGCTTACAATCTTGAAACCCAAACTTGTGCAACAACTTTTGACTTTGATTGGTATACATAAATCCCCACATCTGTCTGCACAAATTGGATGCCCAAATAATAATTCAACAATCCCAAATCTGTCATCTCAAATGACGTTTGCAATTCAACTTTGAATGCTGAAATTTTCTCGATATCATTCCTAGTTAGCAACATGTCATCCGCGTAAAGAATGAACATAATCAAAGTGCCATAATCCTCCTTCACATAGAGGGTGCTCTCCGTTGGACTATTGCAAAATCCCTGCGTGGTCAAATAAGTATGTATCTTCTCATACCAAGCTCGAGGAGCTTGTTTGAGACCATAAAATGCTTTTCGAAGCTTGCATACTTTGTTTTCATGACCATGCATCACAAAACCAACGGGCTGATTTACATACACTTCTTCCTGCAAATCCCCATTGAGAAAAGCTGATTTTATATCCAATTGATGCACTTTCCATCCATGATGGGCAGCCAATGCAACAACACATGTAACTGTGGCCATACAAGAAGTAGGTGCGAAAGTCTCATCATAATCAATGCCTTTTTGCTGGGCATATCCTTTGGCCACTAGCCTGGCCTTGTACCTGTCAATGGTACCATCATACTTTCTTTTTAACTTGTAAACCCACTTTGTGCCAATGGGCTTCTTGCCAGCAGGGAAGTCTACCAAATCCCAAGTGCTGTTTTTATGGATAGAATCCAACTCATTTTGCATGGCTTGCATCCAATGCTCATTCTCATGAGCCTCTTTAAATGAATCTGGCTCATCTGCATCATAAATTGTACTCATGCAAGCAACATCTGCATGTTCTCTTACATTACGTGAACCAGCCCGTGTCCTACTACCAAGTGGAGCTGAAAGTTTGCTCTCCTGTAAAGTACGGAGTAGCCAACGAGGCACAAATCTAGCCTCCTCAGTTTCTGTCCGCTCTTGCTCCACTGCTTCTTCCACGTTTTGAGGTGTAATGAACTCATGCACGGGCTGATTTTGAGCACTCAAATGCTGGCCATTGGGCAAAGTTGATGGATGATTTGTTGAGCCATCAATCCCAACGGGAGAAGTCCTTTAAACATGTTATGTGGGCCCAAAGGTGGCTGTCCAAAAAATTCAGCCAATGGCTGGTCTGAATTTTCAGCATACAACATCTCTGCTGTCTAAAATCCTTTGTGTGGAAGGATTAAAGAGATAGTAGCCTTTACTGCCACTGCTATAATCCACAAATATGCACTTAGCTGCTTTGTCATCAAGCTTTCCTCTTGACTGCTGAGGTACATGTGCATATGCTATACATCCAAAAATTGTAAAGTGATCAACTTTAGGTTTCCTTTCGTGCTAGTTCTCATATGGCATGATGGTTTTCAATGCTTTGGTAGGGCATCTATTCAACACATGTGTAGCCTCCTAGAATTTGTGAGGCAATTCTTTGCCTTTAACCATGTATCTAGCCATTTCCATCAACGATCTGTTCTTTCTCTCAGCAACACCATTTTGTTGAGGAGAATATGGCATCGTGCATTGATGCTTTATGCCTTTTTCTGCCATAAATACTTTGAAAGAAATGGACATGTATTCCCTTGCTCTATGTGTACGGAGGGTCTGCACTTTGCAACCTGTTTAATTTTCAGCTTGTGCCACAAAATGCTAAAAACATGCAAATACATCAGATTTGGCCTTCAAGGGATACACTCAAGAAAATCTGGAGTAGTTATTGATAAAGGTTATAAAGTATAGATGCTTTCCAAAAGATGGTGTCCGCATAGGCCCACACACATCACTGTTCACACGCTGTAATTTTCGGACAGCTCTTGTTGTTCCATCTTTTGGGAATGCATTTCTGTGCATCTTACTTAATAATATGCACCCTTCACATACATGTTTTGGTGGCAGCTCTACATGAGGTATATCTTGTACCATATTATGCCTTTGCAATAGCATCAAACTGCCATAATTCACATGCCAATTCTACCTCGCGCATGGCAGTGTAAGTGGTAACCACATGAGCATCATGCTCTCTCCTATCAAACTTGTCAAACTGATATAACCCATGGTACAATGTGCTGGAAGTGACCAATGCATAGCCACCTTCTCGGTCTTTCACTGTGCATCTGTCATCCTCAAAGTTCACTGCATATCCTCTTTTAGCAAAAGAGGAGATGGACAAGTTCTTCTTAATCCCTGACACATACAATTCGTCTGGGAGACATAAGTCGGCACCATCTGTTGTTGTGAGGATCACCTCACCAACACCCTGAACTAGATAGAAGAATTGTTCGCACATGTTACCCACTTGCCTTCTGGGGCAGCCATAAGCTTCTTAAACAAATCCCTTCATGAGGTAATGTGTTTAGAAGCACCATTGTCAAAATACCATGTGTCGTGTGTTTCATTGACACTGAGAGACATGATCCAAAGATGCATCGTAAATGCAAGTGATGAAAGTCCACTCATCCTGCACAAGATTTACTGATGCATCATCTTTCCTTGCAGGTGATGAAGAAGAATCTACAGCCATGCCGCTTTCCATTTTCTTCTCCTTTGCAAGCCTCTTTTTGCACTCTTTCAAGTAATGACATGGCTTCTTGCAGAAGTGACATTTGTCCTTCTTTTTGGGCTTGCTGCATCATTTTTAGCCTTTTGTGAAGGCCATCCCGAATCAGCCTTTGGCTGAAAACTGTGTTTGGCTTTTCCCTTGCACTTGTCTTGGGTAGTAAAACCCCCATCACCACACATGCTGGAAGATTTGTTCTTCCGATTCTGGTCCTTCTGTAGCAACAAACCAACCAACTCTTCAAACAAGATTGGTTCAGGGCTACTTTGCATAGATAGAGTGAGCGATGTGTGGAAAGTCAAGTAGTTTTTTGGCAAAGATGATAATCTTCGTAAGATGATCAGCCATACTATCAGTTTCATTCATGTCCAAGTTCTCAAGCTCTTTCTTGAGAAATGCAACCCTGGCCTCATTCTTTGCTTGATACATGGTTTCAAGTACATCCAAGCTCGTCGTGAGGTCCTGCAAGACTAGATATGCGGTATGATTGATCGCTTTACTAACAAAGCAATCAAAGCTATCGCTTGGGCATCTCGAGTATCTCCTGTGAGGGAGAAGTGGGTACCGCTGCTTGTTGAGCACCACGGCCAAGCGTGTTAGGTGCTATGTCAATAGGGTGTACATCTTCACCTGACACATAACCCCATAATCCTTTGGCCACAAGTAGATTTTGGAACATGAAACTCCATAGGGAGTAATTACTGCCATCCAATTTGTCCTCTTGGGACAAAACCCCGAATATATCGGTCGTATTTCAAGCCATGTGCTGAAATCTCTTGCAAGAGAGATGCACGTGCAACCAAATATGCTGTAAAAAAGCACCTGCAGGTAAAATCCCAAATGCACCGGAGTGCAATGCCAGGCAACCACAATGTCCTGCGCAAATGTTTTGCCCCAATTTTAGGTTGCAATGCTGAAAATCCCCTAATTTTTGAGCACCAATGGGCTAATTTATGTGTCAATTGCACATGATTGACAAAAGCCCCTAAAATCTGTGTACCAATGAGCTTCAATTTTGCGATTGAGCAATGATTTCATGAAAGCCCCAATTTTGTGTCTCCTGTAAATGCAATTGTGCAAATTCTGAAAAATCCCCAAATTTTCGCTGAATTTTGCAGCCAAATGTTGCCCTGCCCTGTTGCTTGCACCTGGTTTTTGCAATGAAGCAAGAACTGTACTAAAGCCCCTTGATATGAACCGAAAAAGAAATTAGTTACCTGTATGGACCGATTTTGCAGAGATTGCAACTTCTCAGACGGAATTGGATCTGACCCTCCATACGGATTCAGTAGGCGGGAGCTGCTGGTTGGTTCAGGAGAGTGTAGCGGGGCATGTGGGAGCTGCATGTGCCGGCGGGCTGCTTTGTGGTGGGCGTCTATGCAGAGATGCAGCGGGAGGTGCAGAAGGTGGGAGTTGCAAGCGGATAGCACAGGCGAGCAAGCGTACAACATAGCAGGCGAATAGGGGGGAGTGCTCACATGTAAAGCTGCAGGTGGCGTCGAAGGCGGCTAGGCGACGGAGGTTGGACCCGGCGGTGGCGACTGTGTGCACGCCTGGGCAGTGAAGAGCCCGAACCGAGACGGCGATTGTTAAAATGTTGCATCCTTCCGTTTATGCTGTCGTGGAGCTATCGACCTGTTTTCCTAGAGCCGACTGCTGTACTAGTATATAAGAGGTGCTCCCTTTATTCATTTATCATATCATATCCTTGCCCTATTTGCTGGCTCTTGTACTCTGTAACCTCAAGCTAATAAAGCTCAGTTCTTGCTTGCAATCTTTCTCTCTCTCATGTTCATTGCTTCCGCTTGTGCACATTATTTCATGGTATCATTCGCCTAGGCTCTAGCTGCTGCACAATCTGTTCCTCTACGTTTTCTACTTCCCTAGATTCTCCAGGCTGTAGATCCTTCAAACAGTGGCTGCGTTTCGCCTTTCTTAGCTGCGTTTTTCTGCTCTACAACCTCTCCAACTGTTGTCGGCCAGCCCCCAGGCTGCGTTTTCTTCTATAGAGGTAAGTGGAGGAGGTCTAGCTGCAGATTCAGTGAGTGTATTAGACAAGTGGCACATCAGCTCCTCTCCCTCCAAGATCCCCTCCCTTTTCTAGTAGGCAGCTCTTGGTGGTGTGTTTTTGCGTTTCTTTTGTTGCTGTCGAGCCTGCATCTTCAGAGGGGGCTACTTATCCCTAGTTGGATCCTATGGACTGCTTGAGAGAGCACGTGGATTGCTTAGCTACAGAGGTTGTTTGAGACATAGCTTCTTTGAGGCAGACCCCCTGCACGAACAAGGAGGACAAGCTCAGTGGTACAAACTATGATCATTGGAAGCTACAGATGAAGGTCTGGTTCACACACAAGGGTCTCTGGGAGATTGTTCAGGGCCACGAACGAAAGCCCGAACGCCCTACCAGCTCTAGGAAGTGGACTCAAGACCAAGAGGATGCCTTTCTCACCGAACTTTCAGCTTGGGAGAATCAAGACTCAAAAGCTCACTTTGCACTTGTACGAGTCATCTCACCAGAGGTCTCCCCCGCCGTGCAAACATTGGATTGTGGTGCTTCTGTTTAGAAAAAGCTGATAGACCTATATGCACGGGACTCTACAATGCGGTCTGTCAATCTATTGGGTCAGCTCTTTTCTCTAGAGTTTACAGCAGGGACTTCCATGCAGTCATTTGTGATGAAGGTTAAGGTAATTCATGACCAATTAGTGGCAATGGGTACTGCCCTGACCTCTTCTCAGTTAGCTGCTCTCCTCCTCATCAGGCTTCCTGTAGATTATGACATGGTTTCCCGAGCTTTGCGGGTTCAGATCACAACCCGTTCCCTCGAGTTTGATGATCTGTGTACTCTCCTCTTGGAAGAGGAATCCATCCTAGTTTCTCAGGGGAAATTGAAAGTTTCATCGTCTATTGGACCTGATCAAGCACTCTCGACAGTGCAGAAGAAAGTTCGGAGTCGATGTTACAAGTGTGGGAAGAAAGGCCACCTGTCAAAGGATTGTCAGTCAAAGGACAAAGGCAAAGCCAAGGACAAGGGCAAGTCTTCCAAGAAGGGCAAAGACAAGTCACATGACACTGACACAGACTCGTCTAGTGACAACCCCAGCTCTCCCAAGGCCTTACAGTCTGGAGAGAACATGACTGGTGTCCTGCTCTGATCCTAAGGGCATCCCCCGCGTGTTGTCTTTCAGAAATGGCTTGTGGGCGGGTGAGGGAGCTTTCAAAAGCTCTCTTATATTAAATCTGGAGCATGGGACCCGTGTGTCGGAGTTCCAAGTATAAAGACAGGCAAGTTCACTTGATGGTCCGGATGAGTTCCAGGATCAACCAAGTTTCCTTCATGGTTCGGATGAGTTCCAGAACTATTGGTTAGCAGAGACTATGGACAGGATGTGTTCCATGTTCATTTGTTCCATCATATTGGATGTGATGTGTTCACAGTTCTACTTTGAGTTTGGAGCCAAACAGATTTTCTTTTGCTCTCTATAGTGGCATTATGTTCTCTGAAGACAACAAGCTGACATGTGCATTTTCCGAGGTGTACTCAGTACTGGCCATGCTGAGGTGTCCATGGTCGCACCTTCGTCATCAGTTTTTCTTCTGACTTTTTTGCACACTTCAAGATGCAGAGGGGAAGTTAAAATGTTGCATCCTTCCTTTTATGCTGTCGTGGAGCTGTTGGCCTGTTTTCCTACAGCCGACTGCTTCATGTACTAGTATATAAGAGGTGCTCCCTTTATTCATTTATCATATCATTCCTTGCCCTATTTGCTGGCTCTTGTACTCTATAACCTCAAGCTAATAAAGCTCAGTTCTTGCTTGCAATCTTTCTGTCTCTCATGTTCATTGCTTCCACTTGTGCACATTCTTTCAGGCGATAGGGTCGAACGGAAATGGCGGGGCCAAAACTGGGACGGTCACGGAATCGGTTGGAGTAGACACGACGACGGAGGCGAGGTCTCAAAATACACGGATTTCTGTCAAATGCCACGGAAGTCGGGGGCCGCCTCTTGTCGTGCGAGCGCCGCTCCTGGGCGGGGTGGTGGTGGTGGAGCCCTATCCACTATCGCTGCCCGATGTGGTGGCCAAAGAGGGCGGTGGAGCGCCAGTCGAGCGGAGCAGAGGCGGCAAGGAGCAGGACCGGAAAGCCGGCGACGATAGACGGGGATCGTGCAGTGTCGGAAATTCGCAGGCGGCGACGGACGGAAAGCATGAACCGACGGAAGCGCACAGCGCCGACGGAAACCCACAGTGGATGCCAGTAGTGGAAAAGGGAACCCCAACCTGGCTCTGATACCATTGTTAGGGTTAGGGTTTGCACAGAAACAGAGACGCACAAAGTTCAACAGCAAGCACAAAGAGAGTAAGAGAGATGGTGATTGATGCTCACAAAAGAGGATGCATAGAATGTGTGGAGCAAGGGAGTTGACTCCACAATATCATAATACAATAAGTGTGGTGTCCTTTCACACCTAATATCGAAGGGGAAAAACCCAAAGGGAGAAAAGTGCCCTTGGTTAGCCTATGTTCACATGTGGCACTACTCATAGCATATGTGACATAACTCATAGCATATATGCCAATAAACCCAACTCAGGTTCTAGCGATGCAAACTAAAGAAAAAAAAAACATGCTGAAATTTGAAAAACAGCAGTAAACAATAAAAATAGCAGTGTGGCCGAACTCATACCTCTTTTATCTCTACCTACCAACTTGCTCACTCTCCAAGGCATGCTCTGATACCGCTGTCAAATCCCCAAGGATCTCCTCGTAAAGCAATCCTAAAACAAGACCCAAAACTTGCAAAACAAAGCCATAAACTGTGAAGGGGGTGCAGACCTGACTCACCACCCAACCATGACAGACGTGGGCAAAACCCACAATACTTGGTTGTCCCCACCGATCCACGAGCTGAGCTAACTAGCAAGACGCACTGACCAATCTGTACCCCGTGACGTTCCATACTGCCACGGAGCTACCCTCGCGGGCCTCGAGACTGCTGCCGGTCTCGCATGGACTCGCGAGACTCTGACTAATTGACTGACCTTGGCCACCTTTTAATAGGCTCTTGGCTGGTCACCCGGCATCCACACTTGGGCGTTCGCCCATCAGTCCATCCCTAGCCCAGCTCGCCAATCAGCCTGCCTAGCTCCAAGCTACCCCAAGCTATCCCAAGCCTCGAAGCTAGTCTTGTGTGTGTGGCTGCACATGGTAGATACACTTTGTGCAGCCGTACCTATACCTGGTGTGATTAACCCGATTGTACCTATTGTATTGAACATGGATGCACCTGCTGCACCTACTGTAACTGGCTGTACCTGCTGAACCCATACCTGCTGTACCCACAGCGTTTGGGTGCACTTGCTGCCGGAATCTGTAACAACTGCTGTACAGCTCTCCTGTTGTGACAGTACCTGCAGCTGCCTGTGTACTTGCAGTTGTACACATCTGTACTTGCTGAACTTGCTGCATACCTGTTGTACTGGCTGAACCTATCGTATCCACTACAGTACTTGCTCCTACCGACAGCCCCTAGTACCTAATCTTCTACAAGTACCTGTTCGTGTACTTGTCATAGTGTGAGTACCTGTTCGTGTACTTGTGCTGCTAGGATCTACACCACAGCCTCTGTGAGTGAGTGAGCTAGGCTCTAGCATGAGAGCGCTTGTTTGTGCGTGGCCTTGGAACGACAGTTTCACGTTCACTCCACTCCCGGTGTATGAGGTTGGTGGTCTGGTCACTTTGACTGTTTCGATGAGTCCTGCATCAATATTCTACTCTGACACACTCTTGTTTGGGTAACATGTATTCATTATTTGCATTGCATGGAATATCTGGCTGGAAAGCCCTTGGAACTCTGTACACAGATTAAATACTTGAATAATATACAGCAATATTGTGGGGGAGGGGGTTCAGCCCGTTCGCGGCCCCAGTGGTTGTGTACTGTAGAGTCCCTATCTTTGAAGTATTATCTTGAGTAGTGTTGTGTACATTAAGCTATCTGTTGGACTGTTGCTAGTTCATATTTAAGTGTTGACGAGTTTGTTGGCTTGAGACGGTGCCCAAGAACATTCACACCTAACCGGTGTTATTACAATAGGCAGCGGTATTCCTTCGGACTTTGTATCTTTACCCCTTAGAGGGTGGATGCTTGGTTCTGAGGCGTCAACTAACTCTCTTGGGTGGCATCCTCTATCCTTACTCCTCTATGGCTTTGGGGCTGCTGTGAAGAGGGTCTCAAAGGGCATACATGAAAGGTGTTCTTGGTTAGCGTAGGTTTGTTTAGTTGCCCCAAGTTGTTTGTCCCCTTGATCTCGCTTTTGTTACCCTTTGCATTTTGAAAGAAAGAGGTAACGAGTGTCTTTTACTGATGAATGGTCTCTCTCAAAGTCATCAAACTGTGTGGAAGCCACTTTATCTTGAGAAGAAAGAGGGCGTGCATTGCTAATCAGGATACTGAATAAATTGCGATATATTGGGCCCCAACTCGGTTAATGCAGCCACTTGGCATCCATCGGCACCTTTAGATCTCCTGCCTTATATTTAGTGCATCAATTTAGTAGGCCACTTTGAAGCTCACAGCTTCAAGCTGCATGTACTAACATTTGTAATGAAAGTTGTGTACAACTAGGCAGGATTGTCTGGTGGAAACCTTTAATCAAAATTTTGTGTGTGTTTGGGTCCTCTTTTTACAATCAGTTTGCGGCTGCTGGTGATCTTCATTGGAGCTCTTTACTGCAAGCAAATTTTGCAGCTGTTCCTCAGAGCATACCAATCATTGCCTTGTCATTTGTATATCAGGTAAGAGTTCATCATAGCAGACTAGGAACTTTTCTTTCCACTTAATACATGTTATTGCTGGTGATGCATGTATGCATTTGGTTTTCATCAGTGCACAAATGCATGAGAGTTAAAAAATGTACACTGTCTTGCCTTCCGTGCTTCCGCTGTTCCTTTTACACGCTTGTGTTGGAAATAAGTGCACACTAGGTGTACTATTTCTCTAGTCTAGTTTCAGTTCAGTCTTTGTGTCTTGAGTCTAGTGCCATGTGGCACCTCTACATTTATCCCATAAGTGAGTCTACTCAATCTTGTACTTCTCACCTATAAATTGTAGGTGTCACATCAATGAATGTATCAATCTTGTGTCTTGTCTACACTCATCTCAAGGTAACTCTTTGTCTTTCATTTGTTCTTGTTTCATTTCTAGTTTTGCTCTTGCTTTCATATTTTCTACATGGTATCAAAGCAGGCTGCTCCTGCCCTGTATTGCCCGCCATAGCTTCAGGCCACCATCTCCCTAGCTGCGCTCAGCTTGTAGGACCAGCCTATTCACATTCTGCACAGGCTGCGCCGGCCTGAACCTTCTGTCCGCCAGTTTTTTTGCTGTCCGTGCGCCGGCCTGTTTTCCAATAGCTGCTGCGTACTCCTCTCGTTTTCGTGAAGCTGCTACTGCTCTCTCGCTTGGAGCTGCTGCTGTTGCTGCCCGCCGTACTGTTGCAGCTCTCCTTTGGCTGCCTTCTTCATCGACTCAAGGGTGCGCATCATCTCAAGGCAGCTGCAGATCGACTTTCCTCCTAACGAGCTATTTGCTGCATTCAGTTCTGCCATCGCTTCCTCTTGAAGAGTCTACAAGGTACTGTGCATTGTCTCCTTCAGTTTGCTGGTCAGTCCTTTTCTTATCCTCATATCTGCAAACTGCTAGTTCCTCATGCTTCGATGGGCTGTCAAATGCTATGGCCTTGACAAGTGGTGAGAGAGCCGGCTTCTAAAAACAGTTTGGATCTCTTCTTTCATTCATTTCTACAATCTTGTAAGGGAATAGACACTGCCCTTGCATTTTAGCAAGAGGTAAGACCTTCCCACATGGCCTCTTCTACTCATTCTCTCATGTCTATCGACAAATTCAATGGGTCCAACTTTCATACTTGGCAAATCAAAATCAAGTGCCATCTTATGAAAGAAAGTCTTTGGGACGTTGTTCACCATGCTGCTCCCGAAGATTTCGACATTGAGCAAGTTATCACTTATGCTCCCACTGCCAAGAATGACAAAGCCTATGCTATCATCTTGCTCGGTCTTGGAGATGATTACATTGGATACCCTTTTTGGACCCCGCTCTAAAAATTCTAAGATTGCACTTATGATCTCATTCTTTGATCTATATATGCAGGAGGGAGCTACTATAGCCTCTCATGTCAATTATTTTCGCAGTCTTATGGTTCAGCTTGCATCAGTGAAGTCCCCCATCTCCGAAGATATTGCTATTGCTGTGCTTCTCAAAAGCTTACCTGACACCTATGCTACTCTTGTCACTACCTTCAAGTATCACAATAATCCTACTCTTGAAGGTATCATCAATGCTCTCCAAGAAGAGGAAAGAACAAAACAACAAAAGGTAACTGACACTGCATTTTTAGCAAAGAAAGGAGGTTCTAAGGTAAGAAAGCCTTGCACCCATTGTGGAAAAACTAATCATATGGAGAAGGACTGCTTCAAGGCTCATCCATGCACCATTTGTGGCCGTGATAATCACCGGGAGAAGGACTGCTACTCTAAAACCTCTACATCAGCCCCTGCATCTACCTCAAGGCTCAGCCCATGTTGCTGCAGCATCTACATCAGCAGATCTTGCTGTTCATTCCTCACATGATGAGAAATGGGCTTTCTGATTACTTCACCTTTCTTGTCTACCACTTTGACCACCGATGATGTAGGTCAAGGGGTTCTAGTGTCTTACTCATTATGCTTTTTGACCTCTTTCTTGTCCCTACCCAAGAGGCAGAGATTGCCCTTGAGGAGGGGATGTCTTCAAGGTCTATCTGTTTGTCTACAGTCAGTCTTCTGTCTATCTAGTCTTGTCTGTCTGTCTATCTGTTGTCTGTCTATCTGTCTATCAATCTGACTGTGTCTTGTTTTAGATCCATCTTGTCCCTATCCTTGTGGACCCATATGAGGATATCACTTGAGGAGGGGTGTCTCAGGATCTTTTGTCTCTCATGTCTTGTCTCTCAGTCTATCAATCTTTATGTCTGTCTTCTAGTCTTGTCCATCTTGTCTTCTAGCTTGTCTCTCAATCCTTGTCTTGTCTCTCTGTCTTGGTCTTATCTTTTGTCATGTTATAGTCTTGTCTTTTTGTCTTCCTCCTAGTGTCCACTTAAGGAGGGTGTTGGAAATAAGTGCACACTAGGTGTACTATTTCTCTAGTCTAGTTTCAGTTCAGTCTTTGTGTCTTGAGTCTAGTGCCATGTGGCACCTCTACATTTATCCCATAAGTGAGTCTACTCAATCTTGTACTTCTCACCTATAAATTGTAGGTGTCACATCAATGAATGTATCAATCTTGTGTCTTGTCTACACTCATCTCAAGGTAACTCTTTGTCTTTCATTTGTTCTTGTTTCATTTCTAGTTTTGCTCTTGCTTTCATATTTTCTACAGTTTGCTCCTCAAGGCCTCTGCCTGCCTCATCTACTCTGTTGCTGCTTCAAACGCCCATGTCAAATGTTGCCACTTGCTAACACTCGCCCCCTCTTTGTTGTAGCCCGGGCTTTTCCAGTGCCCTCACCTCACATAAACAAAGCAAAGCATAGTGAGGATGGGTGAAGCTAATGTGCATGAGTGCATATAACAATTTTAGAACTGTTGCATGAAATAGTGAGGATGTGTGAAGCTGATGTGCATGAGTGCATATAACAATTTTAGAACTGTTGCATATTTACATTCCAAGCATTTTCTATGACATCAGCTATTTTGTTAGCAGATATTGCTACAGCAGTGTATTAATCAGTCTTTTGATTGGGAAATCATAATATTCTTCTCATTATTTTCTCTACATGTTCAGAATGTCGTACCTGTTGTATGCACAAGTCTTGAGGGGGACCTGAGAAGGATAAGGCAAGTACCTAGATTTTGTCGAAGGACCTTTTGAATGGAGTGCACGTTTCTAGGTGTGTGTGCATGTGTATGTGTGTGTGTGTTTGTGTGTGTGTGTGTGTGTGTGTGTGTGTGTGTGTGTGTATGTGTGTGTGTGTGTGTGTGAGAGAGAGAGAGAGAGAGAGAGATTTAACATCTACTAAAGACCCAATGGGCCTATGAGACCAAAGTGATCATCATGGAATGGAAAATAAAATAGAAATAGAACAAAACTATCTCACTGGAGTGACACAAAACTGTCCATGGAAATCTCATCATGGAATAAGTGGAGCCAACGTCCAGGGGGCCGAGGGCGTTGGGCACGCTGGAATGTGGAGGCCCGGTCGGAGATAACTCCTCTCAGGTGAGGTGGGTCCAGAGCAGCCCGAGGTGGGTCCATGGGATCAACTGTATGGGTGTCCTCCTGGGTCCGGAAGAAGTTGGTGATGGTTGGATGGTGAGGGAGGGGTCGGGGTAGCTGGGGCCAAAGCTCTTTCAAGAACGTGTTCCTGTGGGAAGAGCCCTAAGCAAAGTCAATGATCTTGGAGGCGGCCAAATCCCTCGTGAAACAGATATTGAAACCTCCCACAGATCTCATAGTATAGTGGGCAGCGACATATGTAATGCTCCTCTGTCTCAACCTATGTGTGGCATAATCGGAGATCCTCTCCTCCCTGGGTCTCCGTATGAGCTCCCCGGCACTGAAGACGGGCTCAGCTCTTCCTATCTCCACTCTGAGGCGGTGGGATGAAGCCCGTATCTGGCCACTCGCAATGCGCATGGCATGGGACATGTGAACACTCAGGTAGCTTGGCTGTTGGATGAATCCATCCTTAGTGAGCTTGAGGAAGTGATCTCTGTAGAAGTGCATCCTCCGTGGGAGCTCCGAAGGTGTGATCCATGTGGAGTGGGTGTAGAGGTTGAGAAGATTTTACTGGATAATCTGGTTGCTGTCCTCACGAGAGAGCCCGAGAAAAGGGAGTCCAAATGGTACAGAAGGGGTGGGAGGGGGTCCATGGGCATGTGGAGCCCATATCCTGAGAACCACATGGAAACTTGGGCATACCATACTCTAGGGTGGACCTCGAGTGCTAGCTTTCTGGAGGACTCCAAGGTAAGCTCGCACGCCTGTGGGGATCCTTGTGACTCATGCTTTGGAGGTGTGTGACTGTCTGGAAGAGTGCATCCACTACCATTGGGGCTGCAACAAACTCTACCGGGATAATCTGGTGTGGGATTGATGGTTTGTTGCGTATCATATGGTCCATCTGGGCTTGAAGGTGGTCCATGCGGAGTCCATATCCTAAGAACCACGTGGAAACTTGGGCATACCATACTCTAGGGTGGCCCTCATACGGGAGAGCATCATGACCTAGGGCCTCTCAACTCGTTGCCAATCCTCATTGGATAAATTTGGCCCTAGAAGGGCTCCATACGTCAAGGTTGGTGTGACGAGGGTGTCAAAAAGCCAACCCTTTCGTCTTGGGCTCTTGGAAATGTGCCTGGAAGCATTGGTGCTTAAGTAAGCTCAAGGTTGCATATCCCCGTGTCACTTGCTGCGGAAGCATGGTGAAGCGTGAGCCATTGAAAGTGACACCAAGGTAGACATTGGATGAGACAATCCCCTATGTATGTGAAGCCCAATTTGGATGTGAAGGGGCTGGAGGTATTGTAGACCATTACCATGGTTTTACCAAGGTTAACATTGAGGACCCGCTAAGTGCAAAAGTCGTGTAAGGCATCCAAATGTCTTTGAAGCCCTCAGCTGAATCTGAAAGGAGGACGATGTCATATGCATAAAGTAGTAGGGGGATCAATATTCGTGCCAGTGTGGAGCCCTGCCTAACCTGTCAATGTAGATGCCAAAAAGAGTGGGTGATAGAGGGCAGCCTTGTTTCACCCCAATAGTGCTGGAAATCTCTTGCGATGTACCTCCTGGGGCTCTCACTCGGCCAGTGAGGACAGACTCATAGAGGGCGATGATGCTCCAAACCATGGTAGATGGGACTCCAATCTCGTGTAGACGCTGTAGCAGGCGGGCTCGGGGTACAATATCAAAAAGCTTTGCAAGAATCCACAAAGCAGTAGTAAATCCTCTAATGTTGTGCTCTACTCTCCTCGACGATGGCACAAAGGGTGAAGATGTGGTCAAGGGTAGAGTAGCTGTTCGGAAAGCCTGCTTGTCGTGAGGCGTATTCCTATCTCTCTGCAAATGAACTGAGCTCTTCCTCTAGCACCGATCCATGGAGTTTGGTCAATGTGTGGCCGGTCATGATTGTCGTGTAATTATTAGGATCAAGTGGATCTCTAATTTTGAGGATGGGGGTGATGGGGTTAGCGGACCAAGAGGGTGGAAATCCTTCACAAAGGGTTGTATGGAACATATAGGCTCGTAGGGGCACTAGGGTATCATGTGCATGTGAGATGTACTCGGCAGTGAGTCCCTTGTGATTCTAGGCCCGCCCATTACGTAGTCTATGGATGCATCGCCTTAAGAACCATGCCCTTTGTGAAGAAGGTGGAGGTGGTGGGGCGGGGAATCTGGTGGTGGGGGTAGAGGTGGCTGATGGGGGATATGATAGAGGGAGCGTGCATAGGAGTGCCATGTGTCCAGGAAGGTGATAGGTGTGGCGGGGTGATGTTCTTGGAGTTTCCTCCAGGCCTCTTTGTAGTTTGACTCTAAGAAGAGTCGTTATAATTCATCCTCTTTCCGAGTGCAGAATCCCGTTTCTTGCCTTGGGTGAGGTGTTGAGAAATCGGTTGCGCTTGGTGCTTCATGATTTTGCCCAATCCGTACCTACACTGAGAGAGAGAGAGAAATGAAATGAAATGAAATGAAATGTTATATTAACGTCTTCAAAAGGCCATAATGACCTATGAGACCAAAAGTTACATCATGGTGGATCTGATACAATGTCTGGATAAAAAAACCCAGAAAATGAAAAATAAAGATGATACTACTGGCACCTAGAAAATGAAACTGGAACTGGAATATAGTGAGGGGAGGGTACGCTATGGAGGTGAGTGGAATATAGTGAGGGGATACAATATCATGTGGGACGGAGGGGTACACTATGGAGGTGCCTCCATCTCATAATATGTGCCGCATCGGACACTGAGAGAGAGAGAGAGAGAGAGAGATTAAGCGTCTACTAAAGACCCAATGGGCCTATGAGAGAGAGAGAGAGAGAGAGAGAGAGAGAGAGAGAGAGAGAGAAAGATTTTATTGACGTCTTCCAAAAGACCGAACTTGGCCTATGAGACAAATCGGAGTACCTGTATGGGGTATCCTCTGTCATCCCAACAAAATGAAAAAGTACTGAATAAAAAAAAGCTGAATCTGGGTGTGCAGGGGATGGAGCTCTACTACTAGGAGAATGCAAAGCTATATGCATGGAGTATACAATCATGATATGCAACCTAGCTAGCTCCATCCTGTACCATACTGGGGGTATAAAATGGTATACATCAGTGAAGGGGGTGTCCACAGCTCCCTGAAGAACATGCCTGGGTGTGCTCTGAAGCGAGCCAGTCGCTCCGCACCCTCTCTGTGAAACTGAGCTTTGATCTCTGTCATCTCTCTCTGGTATAGGCGTGGTGTCCGAAAGCCAGGTGTCCTCTGTCTCCTGCGGGCTCTAAGTGTCTCTGCTCTCTGGAGAGTAATTCCCTGCCGTGTAGGGGCTAGGAGGGGGATGGATCTCTGAAAAAATGTAGTAATCTGTGTCTGTCGCCCCCCCTCTGGAGCTGTCTGAGCCTGTAATAATGTCTCTCTGTGGCGCTGTATGTCTAGAATGTATCTCCCCAGTATGCGCTGGTCTGCTGCCTCAAAGATCTGGCGTAGGGAATGTGGCTCTCTGAATAAAATGGGATATCTCTCTCTGATGGCTGTATATGCTCTGCATCTGCATACATAATGCTCCTCACTCTCCACCTCCTCTCTGCACAATCTGCATACCCTCTCCTCTCGGGGGATCCGTGCTGCTCTGCGAGTCTCAATCTCCAATCGGTGTGATGAAACTCTGAGCTGACCAATAGCCACTCGGGAGCCGTGTGGTAAAAAACCCTCCATGTATCTAGGCCTCTCTATAAATCCATCATCAGTGATACTCATGAAGTGATCTCTGTAGTATAGCATCTTCGGTGGAAGAGGCTGTGTATGTCTCTCGTGTATAGAGCTGCCATAGATCCTGTCTCAATACTCTGTTCCTCTCACTATGAGAGAGACGGATATGTGGTGCATCCTTGTCATACTGGAATGGTGGTAGATGATCCATGTCTAGGCCATGCTGTGAGAACCAATGTGTGACCTGTGCATACCATGATCCTCTGTCTCCTGCCTCAGCCAGCTGTCTAGATGCCTCAAAAGCTCTGTATGACAATCTGTCCTGTGGCATCTCTCTGAATCTGTCTAGCAGGCATACAGTCTGAAATATGGCCTCTACCATCATAGGAGGCACAGCAAACTCTGCTCGGATAATGTCATGAGGCACTGATGGTTTGCTGCGTATCATGCGTGCCATCATGAGGGCATGTGGTCTCTCTATCTGTGTCCACCAATGGGTAGCAAGGCCTGGCGCCCATACCGCTGCTCCATACATCAATGCCGGTGTGACTAATGTGTCAAATAGCCACCCCTTCGTCCGGGGCTCCTGAAAATGCGCCTGGTGGCACTGTCTCTCGAGCATAGCCAATGCTGCATATCCTTGTGTCAATCTAGCTCTGGCTGCTGAACCCATGGTGAAGCGTGTGGCTGCTGCAGAGAAGGTAACCCCTAGGTACACGTATGATGTCACCACCTCCACTTGGCATCCTGCGAGAGTGAATGTCAGCTGACTCCTGCCCTGTCTCGATGTATGAAAGACCATAACCTTGGTTTTCCCAAGGTTCACAGTAAGACCCCTCTGTGTGCAGAAATCATCGAGTGCATGTAGATGCTGCTGTAGACCACCTGGAGACTCAGACACTAATACAATATCATCAGCATAGAGCATAATATGTACTGAGGTACCTGCTAAATCAACTCCATCTCCGCCTCCCCGTGTAATGAAGTCAGCCACCTCATCAATGTATAACCCAAATAGCGTGGGGGAAAGTGGGCATCCTTGCTTCACACCAATGGTGCTAGCAATAATCTCGGACATACCTCCTGGACATCTGACTCGCCCAAAAACCTGCTCATATAATGCATAGATGCCCCATGTCATATCTGCTGGTATACCAAGAGACTGCAAGCGCTGAAAGAGCCTCTCTCGTGGTACTGTGTCAAATGCCTTGCGGAAATCCACAAAGCAGCAATAGAGCTTTCTCTTCCTCACTCTGGCCTGATCAATCATACATCTCAAAGTGAATACATGGTCAGTGGTAGAGAAAGCTCTCCTGAAGCCTGCCTGCCCTGATGAGCGTAAACCTGCTCGCTCGGCATATAAGCTTAGCTCTTGCTCCAGCACTGCACCATAGAGTTTGGCCAGCACGTGGCCAACCATAACCGTCCTGTAGTTGCTCGGATCGAGCATATCCCCTGTTTTGTGAATCGGCACAATGGTGTGCATCGTCCACTCCGCAGGCAAACCCTCTGCTAGTGCCCTGTTAAACAGGTGTGCAAGAAAAGGAGCTAAAGAATCTACTGCATATATGAGATGCTCACCCTGCAGGCCCATATGGTCGGCGGCCCATCCATGCTGTAGGCGGCGGATAGCTTCCTGTACCATCGAGTGGGTAAAGAAGCTAGCTGTGGTAGGTCGAGGCTCCTGTGGCTGAGGTATAGGTGGCTGCTGTGGGGCATGGTATAGGCCCTCTGCATATGTGTGCCATGTCTGTGGGTCTGCAATAGGTGTCGGGATCCGTGGCTCTCTGAAGTGCCGCCATGGGACAGGGCTATCTCTACTCATGAAGAAATGAAAGATCTCTAGCTCCTGTATCTCTGCGAAGCCAGCCTTTTGCGGCGAGTAAGTCTCCTCATCTCTCTCCTCGACTCCTGCTCTGTGATGGCTCCCAAGGCTCTCTGTATGCGGAGCCGTGAGTATAGGGCTCTGCACTCGTCATCATACCATCTGTTCTGGGGCATAGTCCCAGGTCTCGCAGGCTCTCCTGAGTGTACACGATGTGGGAAGCTCTGTAATGCAGCCGTGTGTAGGAGTGATGCCAGCTGGGCTGTAATGGTATCCATAGGTGCCAGGGGATCCATGAGTAGGAGCCCATCCTCTACTCTGCCAGTGTATATGTCTGCCATGTCATGTGTGAAGTAGATGGTAGTGTGTGGCGTCGGTATGTGGGGGGCTGGTGATACTGGTAATCCGGCTAGTGAAAATGCCAAGTATGTATGATCTGCCCCAATAGGACGAGGTGGAATGGAGAATGAGGTGACAAGCTGTGATGCCTCCAAAGACCCCATAATGTAGTCTACCACTGTGCCTCCGGTCCGTGTATGACCCCCATGTGGGAAGCATGTCAGCCCTCCTGATCCCGGCCACTGTAGCATCCCGTTATAAATAACGAGACGATGCCTGGCTCCCAACTCTAGTAAGTGGTCCCCATAATGTCCTCTGTCTGGTCCAGTATCCTCTGATGCCCGACTAGCCCCTATCTCCTCTGGATCCACAGGGTGGAGGATCTCCATGTCATCATAGTCGTACACCTCACACTGTCTGCTCTGTGTGTGGGCATTGAAGTCGCCCGTTAGAAATACTTCCCCTAGTGTAGAATAATGCATAATCTCCTCTGACAGACAAGTGTATGGCGAGGCTCCTGTCTCCTCCTCCTGTGGCATGTCCTCTGTAATGACATAGGAGGATCCTGATGCAGAAAAGTAACATAAAGCTATGTATATAACCCTGTCCTGTGAGAGCTGTAAGCTGATCCACATGTATCTGGCCTCTGGATCCTGTGCTACCACTCTCAGTCTCCCCTGTAGCTCCCGTCTGAATAAGACTGCTACTCCCCCCGACCCTCTCGAGGTACCCTGGTGTGTGGTCCTCCTGTATGCTGACTCCCACTGGAATCCCTCTACTCGAGGTAGCCCTCTCTCTGGGCTCTGATGTGTGTCTGTCAGAAGTATGATGTCTCTCCCCACCATAACATGCTCCAGTCGTCCAGGCTGCACCCATAGTGAACCATTACAGTTCCATACTGCCATGTGTATCTCTGTCAGTGGCCTGGTCTGTGTCCCATAGGCCCCAAATCGCTAATCCATGGGCCAGCCATCAATGATGGCCAAAGTGGGCATATGAGACAAAAAATAATACAACTGTGTTCTTCCGGTCATCAGAAGAAAAGAAAGAAAAGAAAAAGTGTGCATGTTCTGGATACAACTGTGAATCATCATGGATCAGTGGAGCCCATATACAAACAATATAAGGGGGGGTGGGGATGTGGATGGAGTGCTAAGGCAAGATGCATCTCTATATGCTGAAGGGGTAGTACAAGCATGCTATGCATATCTATGTCTAACTCCATCCAGTGCCATAATAGGGATATAAGATATCATACATCGCCAATGCTGAGGCTGTGAATGGCATGAACATGTACCTTGAGTCTGAATGAAAGCGAGCTAGCCTCTCCTGTGTCTCCATCTGGTGTCTCATTCAGATAGCTGCTATCTCTCGGTGACGGAGTCGGGGTGCTCCATGTCCAGTCTGTCTAGGTCTCCTCCTGGCTCTCAATTCCTCTGCTCTCTGTGCGGTCACCCCACGTGGTACATCAGCTGGCACTGGCATAGCTCTCTGGAAGAAATCTATGAGCTGGGACTGTCTCCCACCCCTAGTGGGAGCGGGTGTTTGGAGGAGTCTCTCTCGAGAACTATGAAGCTCTAGTAGTATTAATGTCTACAAAAGGCCAAAATGACCTATGAGACCAAAAGGTTACATCATATCCATGAAATACATCATCATGGGTACTAAAAATAAAAATCAAAGAAAGTAATAAGCAGATTTGATCCCAAAACAAAAAGTGTCCAGCTCTCATATCACCCTAAGATATCCCGCATAGGACGCTCCAACGTGATACCCAATGTAGTAAAGCTGGGCCGGCGGGAGAAAGTCGTATGGTGGTGGGAGATGATGGCTCTGATCCTCTTGTAGTGATGCGGGCGTGGGCGAGGACCATGAGGTCGAGGGCGCCGGGCTCTGCATAGCTCAATGGCTTTGTCTAGTGTCACTCCTCTCAGCCGAGCTCCTGCATCAGCTTGAAGATTGGGCGCCGGGCTCTGCATAGCTCAATGGCTCTGTCTAGTGTCACTCCTCTTAGTCAAGTTCCTGCATCAGCTTGAATATTGGGTGTAGCGGGTGAATCTGCCCTCGTCACTCTAGTCTGGAAGAAGTTGGTGAGAGCTCTCTAAATTGGTCCTTTGACGGGTGCTGCTGGTCTAGGCCACAAAAGGGACTCCGTGTGTCTGCAAAGCTCCGGGGGGAAAAGTCCCAAGCATCTCTGGTTTAGGAAATCCATGATTTTGGAAAGTGGTCCAAATCCATCTCGGAAGAGGCAATTGAAACTCCCCCTAATCTCATAGTATACTGGGCATCTCTATACATAGTGGGCCTGTGTCTCAACCTCTGTGTGACAAAGTTGACATATCCTGTCCTCTGGTGCAGCTGCTCTCAGCCCATATTTGGCTGTCTCACTCTCAACTGATGGGATGAGATGCGGATTTGTCCAATCGCACATCGCACCCCAAATGATAGATGTGTGCCCATGTAGTGCGGGCGTGTGATGAGGCCATCTTCTGTCAGGCGAAGAAAATGGTCCCTGAAAAAGGCCATCTTCATCCCGGAGAGAGAGAGAGAGAGAGAGAGAGAGAGAGAGAGAGAGAGAGAGAGAGAGAGAGAGAGAGAGAGAGAGAGAGAGAGAGAGAGAAATGAAATGAAATGAAATGATATATTAACGTCTTCAAAAGGCCAAAATGACCTATGAGACCAAAAAGGTTACAACAATTGGTGGATCTGATACAATGTCTGTGCAAGAAAAGCTAAAAACAACTAACTGAAACTGAAATAACTGTGAGGAAAAGTACGGTACTAGGAGCTCCTAATGGAGGGAGAGAGAGCGAGAGAGAGAGAGAGAGAGAGAGAGAGAGAGAGAGAGACTAACGTCTATGGAAGACCCCAAGCCTATGAGACCAAAAGTAATACAAAGGTACCATGGATATACTGAGCCATGGAAAACTGAAAGGAAAAGTAAAATGAAAACATATGACAGTACATATGATCAACAGATGATCTTGTGTAGAGTGAGATATGCTGTGATCAGCTAATGACGATACCCGCCTCGGCCAGAATCAATCTAATGGAGTGAATGTCAGGCCTCTGTGATGGGAGTGTGTCATGTCGGTGGAGAACCTCACGAATCCATCTCTGTGTGGTGGAGTGTCCTGATGCTTTGGGTCGGGGATGTCTGGCTCGCAGAATGGAGCAAGCTCTCTTGCTAAGAACTCCTTTGGGGCGTGGACCTGGAGAATGGGTACGGGTGGTGGGCTCTGATGTCGTAGTAGAGGAACTGTTGTGGGCAGTGGATTCCGATGTGGATGTGTGTACCACAAAGAAATCTGTAATGGCTCTCTGTGAGGTGTCCTATCGGAGCTGTCTCTCTCAGCATGTTGCCTCAACACTACATCCCTGTGTCGTCTGAGCTCCATCAAGTACATGCCCAAGCACCTCTGATCCTCAAACTGTATCACCAGTGTGAGTGGTCCGAATCCCACTCGGAAGAGGCAGTGGAATCTCCCCTGTATCTCATAGTAAGGCGTGCAACTGAACATATAAAGGGCCTCATCCTCTACTGCTCCTGTGGTGCATATTGTGCATGTCCTCTCCTCATGTGGGATATCCTCGGCTCTGCTAGTCTCTGCTCTGAGGCGGTGGGAGGATACCTTGAGCTGGCCGATCGTGATATGCATAGCATGTGACATGTGTATCTGTATGTATCCCGGATCTTAAAGAATCCATCCTCAGAGAGTCTCAAGAAGTGATCTCTGTAGAACTCACTCTTCTTACCAATATCTGACGGAGACACACATGTCTGGTGTATGTGTAGCCTGAGTAGATCTATCCGGATGATCCGGTTGATCTCGTGTTGTGAAAGATCAAGGTAGGGGGAATCCAGGCTATACTGAAACGGGGGGAGACAGTCCATCTGTATGCCATGTGCATGAAACCACTCGACTACCTCAGAGTACCATGCATGTGTCGGTAATGGTGGCAGCCATGTCACTGAGGAGGGAAGTCCAGCTCGTCTCTAGTCGTGGGAGGCGATCTTTGTCAAGCATGTATACATGCTGAATATAAGTGACAGTCTGAAAAAGGGCATCTGTAACCAGTGGGGCCACCCCAAACTTTGCATGTAGAATGTCATGTGGTATAGATGGCTTACTCCTGATCATGTGTGACAACATCATCACCTGTAGCCTCTCTATGCTCCTCCAGTGATCCTTCCCTAGGCCTTGCCCCCAAAAGGTTGCACCATACATAGCCGCTGGTCGTACTAGAGTATGAAAGAGAGAGAGAGAGAGAGAGAGAGAGAGTTTAAACGTCTTCAAAAGACCCAGTGGATCTATGAGACCAAAAGTGATACAGTAGTGTCCATGTAATCTCATCATGGTACAAAAGAAAACAAAGACGAGAGCTATGAGCTGAGAATGCCAAATCAGAGCCATATGATACAAAGTGGGACCATCATCATACAACCTATGGAGCTCAGCCCCCCGTAGGGAGAGGGGGCGGTCAAGGATATCAAGCATGGGGTTAGCTTGTAGGAGGCTTTGTAGATCTGCCGGGCATGGGAAGGTGGCTCTGTGCCTCTCCAAGATCTCCTCAAGCTGGGGCTGATGTCTGTGTTGTTGGCGAGGTCTAGGGAGTCTAGGGTGTCGGGCTTGCTGTAGTGCCGTGGCGGGGTCTAGCGGGGGGTCAGGCACTCAAGAATGTGTGGCTCGATGAGGCTGTGGGTATGTCATCCATAGCTGGTGGGGCATCCTCTCATGGTCGGAAGAAGTGAGTGATGGTCGCTTGGGGCCAGGGTGGGTGTCTCCCATGGGGTCTTGACTCCCTAATCAGTGAGTCTCTGCGGCGGTGAAGCTCTAGTAGGAAGGGGCCTAGGCTCTGATCTGGGTAATCCATGATCCTAGATAAGGGTTTAAACCCCTCTCTGAAGAGACAGTGGAACCTCCCTCGAATCTCATAATATACGATGCATCTGCATATGAAGTGCTCCTCTGACTCGACCTCCTGCTGGCACAGTGTGCATATCCTCTCCTCTCACAAGGTATCTGCATGGCTCTCCCCATCTCTATCCTCAGGCGGTGCGATGACACCCGCAACTGGCCCACTGCAATCCGCATGGCATGTGACATGTATATGTCAAGATATCTACCCCATCCTCTGTAAGCCTCATGAAAGTATCCATGTAGTACTGCCGTTTGTGTGAGAGTGGCTCATGTGATGTGGTCCAGGTATCCTGTATGTATAGTCCCAATAAATCATATTTGATCACCCGATTCTTGTCATCCTGAGAGAGCCTGATGAATGGGGAGTCGAGTCATACTAGAGTGGGGGGAGATGATCCATCCTGAGTCCCTGCCTCATGAATTAGGTGCATACTCGGCTATACCGTGACTCGTGCCCATCTGCTACTAGCTGCTGGGAGGACTGTAGAGCGAGCCTCGGGAGTCTCCAAGGGGGCATGGCATTGATCCTGTGAATGTATGTGACTATCTGGAAGAGTGCCTCTACTACCATGGGTGCTGCAGCAAACTCTGCCAGGATAATATCATGTGGGACCGATGGTTTGCTGCGTATCATACGGGAGAGCATCATGATGTGAGGCCTCTCTATCCTTTCATTTGGCCGTTGTAAGATCAGGTGCCCAGAAGGGTGCTCCATACATCAATGCCGGAGTGACCAAGGTGTCAAATAGCCACATCTTGGTCCTCGGCTCCTGGAAGTGGGCCTGGAAGCACTGTCTCTCCATGAGAGCAAGAGAAGCATACCCTCGCATCAATCTAGCCTCTGCAACATGGCTCATTGAGAAGACCAGTCCTGTAAAAGTGACTCCCAAGTACACATATGAGTATGAAATCTCCACTGGGCTGCCCATGTAGGTGAAACTCAGTCAAGATGTGAGAAAAGGGGATGCGTTGAAGACCATAACCTTGGTTTTCCCAAGGTTTACTGTGAGATCCCGCTATGCACAAAAGTCCTGTAACGTGCAAGATGCCTCTGGAGAGCCTCTGGAGAATCTGCAATAAGCACAATGTCATCAGCATAAAGTAGTATGGAAGCAAGGATGCCTGGTAGTGATACGCCTCCTCCCCCTCCTCTATCAATGAAGGCCAAAGTCTCGTCAATGTAGAGGCCAAAGAGAGTGGGAGACAGTGGGCATCCTTGCTTCACTCCAATGGTACAGGAGAGAGAAAGAAAGGAAGAAAGATATATTAAGTGTCTACTAAAGACCCAATGGGCCTATGAGACCAAAGTGGTACAATAATGTCCATGGCATATCTCATCATGGAATGGAAAATAAAACATAATGAAAACATAAATATAGCTATCTCACTGGGGTGATACAAAATTGTCCATGGAAACTGGTCATAGAATACTAAAAACATAAAAACATGGGAGCAACATCAGCTCCGAGTAGATGGTATAGCACTCTCCAAAATGTCAAGCATGGGGTTGACGAGTATGGCCGAGAGGTCTCCCTCAGCTATGTCACGTGGAAAGGTAGCTCGATGGCGGTGGAGCAGGTTCTGGATCTAGAGCTGATGAGGTGATCGTGGCCGACGGGGGGGTCGAGGGCGTCGGGCACGCTGGAGTGTAGAGGCTCGGTCCGAGGTAACTCCTCTCGGGCGAGGTAGGTCCAGAGCAGCTCGTGGAGGGTCCACAAGATCCACTATGTCGGTGTCCTCCACCTCTTGGGTCCGGAAGAAACTGGTGATGGTTGGCTGCCGAGGGAGGGGGCAGGGTGGCCGGGGCCTGTGTCTCAAGGTGTCCGTGTGTCTGCGGAGCTCAAGCAAGAAGAGGCCCAGGCAACGCTGGTCCTGGAAGTCAATGATCCTGGAGAGTGGACCGAATCCCTCACGAAATAGACAGTGAAACCTCCGGAGAGAGAGAGAGAGAGAGAGAGAGAGAGAGAGAGAGAGAGAGAGAGAGAGAGAGAGAGAAATGAAATGAAATGAAATGAAATGATATATTAACGTCTTCAAAAGGCCAAAATGACCTATGAGACCAAAAAGGTTACAACAATTGGTGGATCTGATACAATGTCTGTGTAAGGAAAGCTAAAAACAATTAAACAACTATGAGACCAAAATGTTACATCATGTCCATGGAATACATCATCATGGTACTGAAAGTAAAATATCCGTAAAAAATAAAAGAGCCTCAAGCTCTCGCATCAGCCAAAAATATCTTGCATAGGGCGTTGCAAGATATTTTTGGCTTTGGTCCTCTTGAGGTGAGCGTGGGAGGCGGCCACTATGTCAGGGGCGTCGGGCTCCGCATAGCTCAATGGCTCTATCTAATGTCACTCCTCTCGGCCGGGCTCGTGCATTAGCTTGGAGGTTGGGGGAGTGGGTGGATTTGCTCTCGGGGCTCTAGTCTGGAGGAAGTCAGTGAGAGCTCTCTCTGCTGGTCCTCAGGCAGGTGCAGCTGATTTGGGCCGCAGTAAGGATTCCCTGTGTCTGTGGAGCTCCAAAAGAAAGAGCCCCAGCATCTTTGGTGTGGAAAATCCATGATTCTAGAGAGAGTAGTGCAAATCCATCTCGGAAGAGGCAGTGGAACCTCCCCCTGATCTCAATAGTATATTGGGCATTTGCATATATAATGAGCCAAGGGTGGCTGCAAGCTGTGTGGTAAGCTCATCGAGTGGGATGTGTGGGTCGAGGTCGGAGATGATGTGGAATATGTGATCAGAGTAGACCGAGGTCTCCCTAGTGAAGTGGTATCTCGGGTGGTGATGGTGTGGTAAGGTAGGTGGATGAGTGGTGTACTGGCATGTGAAGGAGAAGGCTAGGTAGGCATGATCGGCTGCCACACCAATGGGGCGGGGCGAGATGGTGAAGTCTGAAATGAGCGGTATCAAGGAGAGGGATCCCATCAAGTAGTCCACTGTACTGGCTCCATGTCTGAAGGGGTAGCAGGTGAAGGAGCTGGAACCAGGCCACCGGGCTAGGCCGTTGTAAATGACTAGTCCATGAGCCTCACCACCTGCACAGACTACGGGGCGTACTTTCTCAGCCTTCTCCATGTCCCGTGATGCCTGCTTCAGATCCGTGCCCACAATGTCTATCTCCTGATACATGGGATCATCTCTCTCGAAGAGGGGTTCTTGTGCAGTGGCTGTACGGGCATTGAAGTCTCCAGCAAGGAGGATATTCCCTAGGTTTGAGAATCTCATAATATCATCATATAGTGACGGGTATGGGGACTCCCCAAAGATACAACAGCAGCTAAGCCCCAATCCTAACTTGGGTTAGTTCACGTCCCTAGCCCTAACCCGAGTCCTGTGTCGGCATGCAACATACTTCCCTCCTCCTGTTCAATTCATGTCCTCGTGAATGCATAAGGAGACGAGCCTTTGTAAGCGAATCCCCGGATCTGGACATCCATCCATACTGGACATCTATGAGTGTATAGAGGCTCTCCACATCCACCGCCTATGAAGGGCCACTCCTGTATGTCTGGAGGATCTCTTGAATCTGAAGCTGTTGGGTAGACCATCTCCTTGGACCAGTGCTATCATGTCCATGGCTACATGTTATGTGTTGTGTTAACTACATGCTTTTGGTTCACAGATCTGCAGTGATATGGGGAACCTCCATTCCATTGATAATGTTTCTTGTATGGGATGCTGTGATTCTGGGGTCCCTGTCTGGAAACACACAAGCTGAAGATCCATTGTTCGAGTTGCGCTCTGGCAACGGTATCATTGGTGTGAGTATCACTACATTTTTATTTAACTTAAGTCTGAATGCAAGTCTGCTTCATGGCTACTGCCTAGGTCTTCTTAATGGTGCAGTTACTAGGAGACTTAATTGTGCATACATGAAGTGCCTAGGGCATGGTTTCCTTGTAGATGTAATGAGACTCTGCAAGCTGACAGTGGGAGGCCATTTTCCCAGTGTATGTATACAGCCTGTTTTTGCTCAAGTCATCTCAGTGGACAGCCTCTATTCTGGCTCCAGTGTTATGAGCAGAGGATCCTCCCCCGGTCCAATTCCCCGCCCATAAAAAAATTATTATTCAAGTTTTATGCTTGCTTTCCTGGTACTTGTGTAAGGATAATCCTTAACAGCAGGTGTACTGTTGTGCAGCCCATTATCGACGTGTTTTCACTGCTTGCAATTGCGACTTCGTACATTGGGTTTGTTCTTGGGTTGGCTGATTTTCTGTCTGATTGTATGTTGGCCTGGATCCTTGTTCCCCATAAGGTCTTCTGCACATCTCTAGTAGTTTTTGGGCACAGACAAAGATGGTGCTAACTAGCTACCTTAATCATGTGGTTATGTTGACAGTATTAAAGCTGCCATCTGGTAGAGCCAGGCAACCTCTTCCCTATCTCTTATCTGTTGTCCCTCCGCTTGTGTTGGCGTTATTGAATCCTGATGTATTTTTCAAAGCTCTCGACTTTGCTGGAACCTATGGAGGTACCTCACTAGTTATATCATACGTTTACCTTGATTCAGTTCATTGGTGGACTTGTTTTTGGGTCATCCTAGCTGTGTTTTCAGCATCTAATTATCTAATCGACATTTTCATTTTCTCATTTGCAGTGCTGGTATTGTTTGGGATCCTACCAGCAGCCATGGCATGGACTGAAAGGTATGGCAACACCTGCCTTGTTGCACCTTTCCGCCCAATAGTCCCTGGAGGCCAGGTAGTGCTTGGCATAATCATGGCAGGGGCGGGCTATGTTATCACCTCCGAATTTATTTCTTCAGTATTCTTGAAGTAGCAAAAGCCCCTCATGTTTATTTGACTGGAAATATGTGTACAGAACAAGAATGATCTGGTAGAGGATCGAAATCAGAAAAAAATCATGGTTTGAATGAGTTGCACTTATCACAAAGCTGTTTAGCACTTAATGAGGTTTTAACATGTTTTTAAAGGAACAAATATATATTCAAACTATTTCTTCTTGTGCATCCCCTCTACATAGGGAAGTGTGGCCTGTGTTACACAACAGACATTCGTTGCATGCTTTTGAATTGCAAAGGATACCATTGGAATAAAGGGGGTGGGGGTGAAAATTTTAGTAAACGATGCAAACAATATTTTGTTTAATAGAGATTTCAGAGTAAGATGCCCAACAACTCTATAGAATGGGACTCTAGAAACATATGGAGTGTACTTTCTTTGATGGCCATACAATGAATAATTAGTTAGAGGATATGGTAGGTGTGCATGCATGGTTTGATGTGCTTTAAGCAACTAGATAATAAGAACAAATGCACAAAGTGGCATGCATAAATTCACATCGAAATGCAAGGTAGACTCCCACTTTGTACCGCAGGATGTTTCATTCCCCATAGAAACTCCACCTTATATGACAAGGTAGATAGGGATCACCCTTTGGTTGAGCTACATTAAGATGCTGTTGAGCCCAGGACTTCATGATCTCAAGGGTTATGAATGCACTCACCTCAAACTTTTAGAAGCACAAGTACACATGCACAATGGTCATTGGAGAGTAGTTATTGTTCATGGACCAGACGAAACTTGACTATTATGGGAAGGGAAATGAAGCACAGAATAGGGTTGTTGGCAGAAAATAGTATGCCTCCGTGGCCAGTTGTGGGGAGAGCCACATGCACTAAGCACAATGGTAGTAGTAATGTTTAGTGCATGCTTCTAGCAGAAAGCATTGTTTCTCGTGTGCAAGCAAGCTTAGTCCTTGAGCTTGAAAAACAGTCAAAGCACAAGACAGACTTTAGGAGGGTACCTAACAATGCATAGATGGTTGAGAGAAGATTATTCTACTTGGGACTTTTTCTTGACATGTGGGAGCCTTAGGGAAATCATCTTGGAATATTCAAGAGCCTTATGTTGTACCGAATGCTGTAATGCAAGATCATCTCTTGAAGGGTGGTTTGTCAATGAATACCAAAATGTGAGAAAAGGGTGTTAGGTGGTATAGACTTTGTTCTTAACCTTGATGAATATTGGGTTCGTATTATACTGAGGGTCACTATTGCAGGAAAAAGAGGAGACAACATGAGGTCCATTTATACATCTTGCAAAGCATGCGAGCATAGGTCCATTCGCAAATCACCCATGGTAATGTAGATAGATTTTTTTGTTGGAGGATATGTACAATCATTGCAAAACAAAGTACTGGAAGGGTCATGTGAGTATGAAGCTTGGAGGGCTTGCAAAACCCAGCTCTTAAAAAACAAAACAAAAGAAAAAGCAGCAAAGGATATGGGGTGCCCCTGAAAAAATGTCAAAGTTGTATGATGGCAACATACTCCGGGTTTTAAGATTGAGAAGGCTCATGACTTACCAGTGTAGGAATTAGATGCCTTCGGTACATTTGAGGCCACATCCTCACTTTGGGAGGGCTTAGCACTACTGCTTGGGCTAGAGCCCAATAGCCGTTGAGATAAATAATTGATATCTTGGAATGATCATTGATTTAATGTATGCCTAACTAAGAAGTTTATAAATCTTCTAGAAAAATAGATAAGTATTATGATGATTAATTTGTGTCCAAAGGTTGTATCATATTTATGATATTCATAGGGAAAGATGGGTTTTGTGTAGGATTAGCTCAAGACCATATGATATGTATTACATAAATGTTCCAATGGAAGAGAATTAAGAGACAAATATATGTAGTTAAAAAGCTAGATTAGTATAATATGAGCATTAGAGTTCAAGTCTCATGATATTGATTGCTTGGCGCCCATTCACTCAACTCAGTATATCTAGGTGAAACATTAATTTATCTCCCCTCTTTATTATTGGCATCTCAAATGATAGGCCATCTGATTTTACACCTACAAGTTGACGTAATCGAATTGAAAGATCCCTGCCCGAATTCAGGGGTGCTAGCAGTGGAAGTAGCACTTCTTGTGTAGGGCAGAACCCTTTGTATCCTTAGATCCATACACATGCTTCAAAATGGGCTCGTGTACTTGAAGCATGAGCAGCCACTAGCTGTATAGGAAGTGCATTGTTATCTGCAGCAGATTTTGAGGGTTATATGAAGAGGCTTTCTGGGCATGGCTGACATTTCTATTGGTGAATGAAAGTTGAATGCTTAAAGTCTGAGGTTATCATAGATTAAGCATGTTGATGAAGAGCCTCTCTTGTCTGGTTTGAATGACTGATGCAAGCAACAAACTCCGACCAAAATGATAAAACACTGCAATGATATGTTGTACTTTATACATATGTAACATAGCACCTTAGTACATGGAGGTTTTTTTTATTATAAAAAATTAAGGGATTTACATGCCATATTCAAGTAAGAGGTGATAAAACAAATAGTTGTTTATTGTGATTCATTTATATAAGTTTATAAAGGGGGGTTTTAAAATCTAAACATATATACTTGCGAAAAGGGAGGTAAACCACCCGTAAAATATAAAAATTAAAAAACAGGGGTATTATATTAAATACATGTTTTCACACGCTTGATGTATCTATTACATATTAACCATAGACAACCAAGGCATAAGGAGAGGAGATCTTGGATTTCTAAAAAATAAGAGGAAAAAATCCCTTCGATTGACCCTTTGTATTCTGGCTTTCATTCCTTTCTTAATGTCTTTTATATACCACAGCAACGCGCGGGTTGAGTTCTAGTGGGTTTTTAATAGTGAACAACTCTCTCTCTCTCTCCACCCGACCCACTGCCACAAGGAAAAAAAATATGGAGTCACATTTTCCTTTCAATGCTCCAATAAATCATATAATGCATTGAAAGGCTTATTGACAACAACTAACAAATAGCAATCATTAACAGTCTTGTCTTTGATATAGCATGAACCTCCTTTTGTGAATGCTCCCATGAGATTACATCATATAAGGGATCTCCCAACATGTGTCTTACTATTGCTTCTGCATAAGGAGAAACAATGATACAAGCACATAACCAATATTGCAAAGATAAGCGTTCATTAATAAATTATATTGAAACTCAAAAAGAAAAAAGAAATCCCTACCACACAAGTGGCTCTCCAATTCTAAGTCTCTAGCTTGATAAGGAATAAACCAAGGGATGAAGGACTATAGCCTCCACCACCTTACCAAGCCAAGCTCTTAACAATGGTGTTGTGCCACATCCCACCTACATTACCAAGCCCTATGGTAAATACAATAACTCAACCAACACAAACCATCTCTATAGATAAAACCACAATCCTTGTGGCACATGAAGGTAGAGGATAAGATTGCTCATGAGACCAATCTTTAGGTTCTCAAAGTAGCATCTCGAAGTGTAGTGGAGGATTACAACACTATTTTGTTAGCTGACACAGAATGGAGAGCTTGACTCACACACACACACAACGCTCAAAGACGAGAACACAAGGGTGTAGAGTATGAGAGAGATTGGCAAGCTCAAGGGAGAGAGATGAATCTCTCTATAAGTACAAAGATGAAAATACAAAATAAGTAGTAATCTTAAATTGAGGACGATGTTGCTTATATACTAGTTAACCCTAAGGTTTTCGCTCACACTTAGATGGCCATGAGAAAAACTCAGTGGGAAAAAAGTGCTTGTGGCGTGAGTGTGTGACATCATAGTGTAGTACTACTACATATCTAACAAACCCCCATATGATACAAATGTGAGGTTTACAGAGATTACAGATCAATCTCTAAAAGGAAAGAGGCCCAAAGCTTTGAGGAAAGGCATCAAAATTTTCACATGATAAGGCTTCAGTGTGAAAAGATCTGCCACATTGTTATGTGTAATAAAATAATAGATTAGATTGATCTCTCCTATATGGGACATAGTGATAATGCACTTCAATGTGTTTGGTCTTGGCATAGATTAGATTGATCTCTTCTATATGGGACATAGTGATTATGCACTTTAATGTGTTTGGTCCTGGCGGGATGAAAGTTAGGATTCTTTCTCAAATTTATTGTACAAATATCTTGCGTGTGCACCCCCAAGATACAAGCACAATTTCATAGGATGATTGTCTCAACATCTGAGGATATTCAAATCACTTCTATGGCCAGTAGAGATGATTGATTCGTCCTCATATGAAACACAATCACTTGTTTTAATTCCTTGATAGTTAACCTTTGAAAAACAAATCCTAGAAACTAAGATCCGCTCTGATACCACTTGTAAGGTTTCCCCCTTCCAAAATAGGGGAAACACTTAAGACAGTCCACTAAGTCTTAACTTGGAGAAAATTTTCTACTCATCGACACCTTGACCATGCAGAGATTCAAGGATAGGATTCATAGGTAAGACCTAATTCTATCCGACAGGGGGGGAGCGTGGTCTTCTAAAAATCAAATCACCAATAGGGTGATTGATCTCATAAATTGGGCAACTACAAGACTTGATTTCTAGAGGCAACACTTTTCTCCTCATCCATGCAAGGCACAGCCGCGCTGGCCTAGTCTTCTAGAATAGAATTGCGCGAGAACCTATTTATCTAATGTAGGGCTTTCACTTAATCTGTTGGAAAGCTACCCGACTAATCGGGTCCACCCGTCCGTAGGATGGTGCCATCGGGGCATTCCATCCTCCCACTTTCCACCCGTGCCATCGGGGCATTCCATCCTCCCACTTTCCACCCTACTCACGCGTCAATTTGTTTTCTAATTAATCCTACCACACTGTTTACATAAATAAACATGTTCCTTAATGAAGGCCCTTTTCACAAGGTTTGTTAAAACAGCCTTTTTCCACAATACAATAATGCCAAAGACAAGATTTATAAAAACAAAGTTTAAACATGAATCAATTTCATACAAGCCAAGCTGGCTCTCTTATTCTTTTCCTTTATATCGTGGATGATTTAGAATTCGGCCTTCCAGCCTCCACATGTTGGGTAAAACCCTACGGGACCGTATAGCTCATCGTCGGCCGCTGGCAAGAACTCAAGCCAACCTATCGCCCTCTCAGGCTCCATCGCTTGATCCTCCCGTCCCTCAGAGGGATGTCTGCGCACTAGGGTGGGCTAATTCACCGCACTAGCCTGGGCCCTCAGAACTAGGCAGCATCACAATCACTCGCCTCAATCGGCAAACCTCATTCTCCAAATGGTATGAGGGATACCATGGGCCAAACTCCGGGCCTTACTAACGTCTCTGCCGTCCAGCTACACAAGCACAAGAACGGGGCAGCGTCAAGGCAAGGAGAAGTTGTACCTGTACCTTAATTTAACCAAGACAACAATCCATTTACTCACTAAACCATAGGACTAGGATCCATGTCACCTTCTTAAGAAAACGATCCTTTTCACAAAGATTTTAGCATTTCAACTTGAGATTGCGATAAGACATTCTTTATTAAGACATATGCTATTGTTTAAAAGAATACAAACTTTAAATAGTAAATCAATCAAATAGATTACTATTAACAATTAATAGAGAAGGCGAGGAAATACAACCCCTAAGAATGATATATAATTGAAAAACAAAATATGTATATACCTTATAGAAATTTGTCGTTTATCGTTGTCTTTGCTCGTTAACAAGAGCTTTGAAACTTCACATATGAGAATAGAGTCTTCTAATACCTTGTCTTTTGATTGAAATCATCCAATAATCTCCAAGCTTTATCTCCTCTTACTCATACTGTGACTCTTCTCTCTTTCTAAGGTCTATGGCAAAATAGCCTTCTTCTCTTACAGGGTTACGGGATACTATTCTTTCTCTAAAAGAAAAGCGCTTAAAGCCTCATATTTAAGGCCTCGTGCATAGCTTCATACATAAGGCCTCATGCATAGCTTTATGCAAAAGGTCTCATGATTCTATTTTTGGGGATACTTATCTCTTAATAGAACTATTCTTATGTTCTTATTTCTTTTAGGATTTTTGAAGCTAATATTTTTATTCTAACACTTTCCTCATGTTTCTAGCCTTGTTGTCTCACTCTTCTCTAATTACACTCTCTTTCCTTATTGAAATCTATATTAAAAGAGACACATACATACATGGCTTGGGAGGGACCTTACAATCTCCCCCACTTAAAAGATTCGAGATGTCCTCATCTCGTGAGCTGGGGTAGTATCTAAGTAAATCCTCCTATCTCTTTCAAAGTGGTGCCCCCACTAGGTAGAAATCTTCTTTTATCTAAACATTATTCCGAGTCCCTTATTTCATGTGTTTGGTTTGTTTTGTTGTGCCTCCAAAATGTCTATTATTCTAAAGTTAATTGGCCTTATTATCCTAATTTCATGCATCCATATACCTCTCATATGATATGAACCTTCGAATTCCTTATTCTATACCCCCATGTAATATGGTACTTAACAAATTATCATGGAAAAACATAAGGGAATCAATCCTTTACGCAATCTAACCTATGATAGCAATTTTATAATCTTAGTATCGTCTTGTAGAATACCTCTATTCATCATGCACATTACTTCACATAAATCTTGCACCATTCCTCTTCTATTTACTCATAGAAATACTTGTTGAATTCGGTTATATTTAACCTTGCTATCCGTATTTCTTGACCTAATTTTTGCTCTAGCTCATGATTCCTTGTAGCCAGGGGTGGGCTTGATGTTTCTCTTGAATTAGGAGACCTCTTCTTGATTAACATGGAAGGACTCATGTCCTTCTCAACACTTTCTATATAAAAAAACTTTATCACAGTCTCTCGCTATAATTATGGCTTCTGAAATAGAGGATGGTTTTACATTCTTGATGAGGTTATTCAAAGATAGATTAAGCTTCCAAATGAATTGATGGAGAAGAGTTACCTCATCCATCTCTACAGCAAATCGGAGAAGTTTAACAAAAGTTTTGTGGTATTCTTTTAGGGTCTTTCTTTCTTGGGTTAGCTCCAAAAATTCATTCATTTTATCCTCTTGAAATCCTGGAGGACAAAACCTTTCACGAAGGTGTAATTTCATGGCATCTCATAAACCGATTCTAGTTCCAATGGTTAGATTGACAACAGTGCTTCCAATTAATTCGGCATTTCTTACGATTTTTAGACGAGCAAGGGTGAACTTGCTTCTTTCATTGTATCCATGAAAAGCTCAAAACTATCAAATACTTATCATAGCGCCACATCTAAAGGCACTCTGGATTAATATATGTGAGATCTTAATTTTTTTGAGAATTACACATTTGGTGTCTTGGGATTGACACATCCAAAGATTATCAGGATTAACATGTCTGAGAGATGATTAGTTTCCTGAAAATTACACATCTAGTATCTTGAGATTAACACATCTAAGAGCATGATCCTCTGGGAATTACACATCCGAAGTTAGACCCATGTTTGTTTGAGATGGGTTCAAGATCTTGGATGATCGTCCTAGTGTAAAGCATCCAATGGATGGCATTCACACGTCAACTATTCAAACCTTAATGAAGTTATAATATGCAAACTAATGAGATATATCTTGAAAATGTCTCTAAACAAAGTTTCGGTCTATCCTTCTATTCATTTAGTCTCTCACTAGTTTCTTAATTTGATCACCCTACGTTTTTCCTCACTCACAAAAGGTTTTCTCCCCAATTTTATTTCTCAAATTTATTGTACAAATATCTTGCGTGTGCACCCCCAAGATACAAGAACAATTTCATAGGATGATTGTCTCAACATCTGAGGATATTCAAATCACTTCTATGGCCAGTAGAGATGATTGATTCGTCCTCATATGATAAACAATCACTTGTTTTAATTCCTTGATAGTTAACCTTTGAAAAACAAATCCTAGGAACTAAGATCCGCTCTGATACCACTTGTAAGGTTCCCCCCTTCCAAAATAGGGGAAACACTTAAGATAGTTCACTAAGTCTTAACTTGGAGAAAATTTTCTACTCATCGACACCTTGACCATGCAGAGATTCAAGGATACGATTCATAGGTAAGACCTAATTCTATCCCGCAGGGGGAGCGTGGTCTTCTAAAAATCAAATCACCCATAGGGTAATTGATCTCATAAATTGGGCAAATACAAGAGTTAATTTCTAGAGGCAACACTTTTCTCCTCATCCATGCAAGGCATAGCCGGGCGCTGGCCTAGTCTTCTAGAATAGAATTGCGCGAGAACCTATTTATCTAATGTAGGGTTTTCACTTAATCTGTTGGAAAGCTACCTGACTAATCGGGTCCACCCGTCCATAGGATGGTGCCATTGGGGCATTACATCCTCCCACTTTCCACCCTACTCACGCGTCAATTTGTTTTCTAATTACTCCTACCACACTGTTTGACATAAATAAACATGATCCTTAATGAAGGCCCTTTTCTCACAAGGTTTGTTAAAACAGCCTTTTTCCACAATATAATAATGCCAAAAACAAGATTTATAAAAACAAAGTTTAAACATGAATCAATTTCATACAAGCCAAGCTGGCTCTCTTATTCTTTTCCTTTATATCGCCGATGATCTAGAATTCGGCCTTCCAGCCTCCACATGCTGGAAAAACCCTACGAGACCATACACCTCATCGTTCGACCGCTGGCAAGAACTTAAGCCAACCTGTCGCCCTCTCAGGCTGCATCGCTTGATCCTCCCGTCCCTCAGAGGGATGTCTGCGCACTAGGGTGGGCTAATTCACCGCACTAGCCTGGGCCCTCAGAACTAGGCAGCATCATAATCACTCGCCTCAATCGGCAAACCTCATTCTCCCAACGGTATGAGGGATACCATGGGCCAACTCCGGGCCTTACTAATGTCTCTGCCGTCTGGCTACACAAGCACAAGAACGAGGCAGCGTCAAGGCAAGGAGAAATTGTACCTGTACCTTAATTTAACCAAGATAACAATCCATTTACTCACTAAACCATAGGACTAGGATCCATGTCACCTTCTTAAGAAAACAATCCTTTTCACAAAGATTTTAGCATTTCATCTTGAGATTGCGATAACACATTCTTTATTAAGGCGTATGCTAATGTTTAAAAGAATACAAACTTTAAATAGTAAATCAATCAAATAGATTACTATTAACAATTAATAGGGAAGCTGGGGCAATACAACCCCTAAAAATGATATATAATTGAAAAACAAAATATGTATATACCTTATAGAAATTTATCGTTTATCGTTGTCTTTGCTCGTTTTAACAAGAGCTTTAGAACTTGACATATGAGAATAGAGTCTTCTAATACCTTGTCTTTTGATTGAAATCATCCAATAATCTCCAAGCTTTATCTTCTCTTACTCATACTGTGACTCTTCTCTCTTTCTAAGGTCTATGGCAAAATAGCCTTCTTCTCTTACAGGGTTACGGGATACTATTCTTTCTCTAAAAGAAAAGCTATGGAGTTTTGGTCTCTTCCTCCGAAAGACCATAGCAATCTAAGATTCTTTTCTAACATATTAGATAATAATGAAGGGATATATACATCTCATACTCTAGGATTACCTTGAGGCTACTTGCTGTGCCTTCTCACAGTTTTCTCTGAGTAGAGACCCTGAGAGAAACAACAAATTGTTTCGGCCATAAATCTCTGATAAAAACTCAGAATGGGAAGGCATTTGGTCTACAAGGAAGAGCCGGCAAAATAGGCAAAAACGTCTGTATATAACCACAAACGCACCATCTTTAGAAACGCATTGTTTTTTCATATTTTTAGTATGCATGGACTCTAAATGTGTAAAAGTACTCTATATATGACCTCTTATCACCTAAATTTGAAATTCTATTTTCGGGGATACTTATCTCTTAATAGAACTATTCTTATGTTTTGTATTTCTTTTAGGATTTTTGGAGCTAATATTTTTATTCTAACACTATCCTCATGTTTCTAGCCTTGTTGTCTCACTCTTCTCTAATTACACTCTCTTTCCTTATTGAAATCTATATTAAAAGAGACACATACATACATGGCTTGGGAGGGACCTTACAATCTCCCCAACTTAAAAGATTCGACATGTCCTCATCTCGTGAGCTGGGGTAGTATCTAAGTAAATCCTCCTATCTCTTTCAAAGTGGTGTCCCCACTAGGTAGAAATCTTCTTTTATCTAAACATTATTCCGAGTCCCTTATTTCATGTGTTTGGTTTGTTTTGTTGTGCCTCCAAAATGTCTATTATTCTAAAGATAATTGGCCTTATTATCCTAATTTCATGCATCCATATACCTCTCATATGATATGAACCTTCGAATTCCTTATTCTATACCCCCATGTAATATGGTACTTAACAAATTATCATGGAAAAACGTAAGGGAATCAATCCTTTACGCAATCTAACCTATGATAGCAATTTTATAATCTTAGTATCATCTTGTAGAATACCTCTATTCATCATGCACATTACTTGAAATAAATCTTGCACCAATTCTCTTCTATTTACTCATAGAAATACTTGTTGAATTCGGTTATATTTAACCCTGCTATCCCTATTTCTTGACCTAATTTTTGCTCTAGCTCATGATTCCTTGTAGCCAGGGGTGGCCTTGATGTTTCTCTTGAATTAGGAGACCTCTTCTTGATTAACATGGAAGGACTCATGTCCTTCTCGACACTTTCTATATAAAAAAACTTTATGACAGTCTCTCGCTATAATTATGGCTTCTGAAATAGAGGATGGTTTTACATTCTTGATGAGGTTATTCAAAGGTAGATTAAGCTTCCAAATGAATTGATGGAGAAGAGTTACCTCATCCATCTCTACAGCAAATCGAAGAAGTTTAACAAAAGTTTTGTGGTATTCTTTTAGGGTCTTTCTTTCTTGGGTTAGCTCCAAAAATTCATTCATTTTATCCTCTTGAAATCCTGGAGGACAAAACCTTTCACAAAGGTGTAATTTCATGGCATCTCATAAACCGATTCTAGTTCCAGTGGTTAGATTGACAACAATGCTTCCAACTAATTCGGCAATTTCTTACGAGTTTTAGACGAGCAAGGGTGAACTTGCTTCTTTCATTGTATCCATGAAAAGCTCAAAACTAAATACTTATCATAGCACCACATCTAAAGGCACTCTGGATTAATATATGTGAGATCTTAATTTTTTTGAGAATTACACATTTGGTGTCTTAGGATTGACACTTCCAAAGATTATCAGGATTAACATGTCTGAGAGATGATTAGTTTCCTGAAAATTACACATCTAGTATCTTGGGATTAACACATCTAAGAGCATGATCCTCTGGGAATTACACATCCGAAGTTAGACCCATGTTTGTTTGAGATGGGTTCAAGATCTTGGATGATCGTCCTAGTGTAAAGCATCCAATGGATGGCATTCACACGTCAACTATTCAAACCTTAATGAAGTTATAATATGCAAACTAATGAGATATATCTTGAAAATGTCTCTAAACAAAGTTTCGGTCTATCCTTCTATTCATTTAGTCTCTCACTAGTTTCTTGATTTCCTCACAAAAGGTTTTCTCCCCAATTTTATTTCTCAAATTTATTGTACAAATATCTTGCGTGTGCACCCCCAAGATACAAGCACAATTTCATAGGATGATTGTCTCAACATCTGAGGATATTCAAATCACTTCTATGGCCAGTAGAGATGATTGATTCGTCCTCATATGATAAACAATCACTTGTTTTAATTCCTTGATAGTTAACGTTTGAAAAACAAATCCTAGGAACTAAGATCCGCTCTGATACCACTTGTAAGGTTCCCCCCTTCCAAAATAGGGGAAACACTGAAGATAGTTCACTAAGTCTTAACTTGGAGAAAATTTTCTACTCATCGACACCTTGACCATGTAGAGATTCAAGGATATGATTCATAGGTAAGACCTAATTCTATCCCGCAGGGGAGCGTGGTCTTCTAAAAATCAAATCGCCCATAGGATAATTGATCTCATAAATTGGGCAACTACAAGACTTGATTTCTAGAGGCAACACTTTTCTCCTCATCCATGCAAGGCACAGCCGGCCGCTGGCCTAGTCTTTTAGAATAGAATTGCGCGAGAACCTATTTATCTAATGTAGGGCTTTCACTTAATCTGTTGGAAAGCTACCCGACTAATCGGGTCCACCCGTCCGTAGGATGGTGCCGTCGGGGCATTCCATCCTCCCACTTTCCACCCTACTCACGCGTCAATTTGTTTTCTAATTAATCCTACCACACTGTTTGACATAAATAAACATGTTCCTTAATGAAGGCCCTTTTCACAAGGTTTGTTAAAACAACCTTTTTCCACAATACAATAATGCCAAAGACAAGATTTATAAAAACAAAGTTCAAACATGAATCGATTTCATACAAGCCAAGTTGGCTCTCTTATTCTTTTCCTTTATATCGTCCATGATTTAGAATTCGGCCTTCCAGCCTCCACATGCTGGGCAAAACCCTACGGGACTATACACCTCATCGTCGGCCGCTGGCGAGAACTCAAGCCAGACTGTCGCCCTCTCAGGCTCCATCGCTTGTACCTCCCGTCCCTCAGAGGGATGTCTGCGCACTAGGGTGGGCTAATTCACTGTACTAGCCTGGGCCCTCAGAACTAGGCAGCATCACAATCACTCGCCTCAATCGGCAAACCTCATTCTCCCAATGGTATGAGGGATACCATGTGCCAACTCCGAGCCTTACTAATGTCTCTGCCGTCTGGCTACACAAGCACAAGAACGGGGCAGCGTCAAGGCAAGGAAAAGTTGTACCTTTATCTTAATTTATCCAAGATAACAATCCATTTACTCACTAAACCATAGGACTAGGATCCATGTCACCTTCTTAAGAAAACAATCCTTTTCACAAAGATTTTAGCATTTCAACTTGAGATTGCGAGATAAGACATTCTTTATTAAGGCATATGCTACTGTTTAAAAGAATACAAACTTTAAATACTAAATCAATCAAATAGATTACTATTAACAATTAATAGAGAAGCTGGGACAATACAACCCCTAAGAATGATATATAATTGAAAAACAAAATATGTATATACCTTATAGAAACTTGTCGTTTATCGTTGTCTTTGCTCGTTTTAAGAAGAGCTTTAGAACTTGACATATGAGAATAGAGTCTTCTAATACCTTGTCTTTTGATTGAAATCATCCAATAATTTTCAAGCTTTATCTTTGTTGAAATTTGAGCTAAATGTGGTGGATCAAACACTAGAATCAACATAATTAACAAAGTGATTAGCAAGTGATTAAGACGTAATTAGTGAATAATTAGCACATAGATTAATGTAGGCATGGATACTCAAAAACCAGCAAATTCTCATTAGGGCTATGCCTCAATTTATAGAGTTTACATCAAGCATCAAATCCCATTGATTTCTCCATGATTCACTCCCAGAATATCTCCACCTCTTGCCTGATTCTCTCCACCTCTTCTCTTTTCCCTGAATATCTCCCAGAATATCTCCACACTCCTAAATTCCCTCATGCTACCCATTATTCTCTCCCAGTAGATTCTTCTAACCTTTTCACAGGTTCTTTCACAATTACATCTCCTCTTTTACAGCCTCTATCCAAGAGCTTGTTCCCACACACACCCCATTCACTTGTATATTTCAACACCTCCCCTCAAGTGAATAATCCTAGCACACCTGGACCCTGTATCAAGTTTTCCTCTTACTTGATAGCCCGCGACCAGTGCCTCAAGTCCCTAAACTCCATAGTCCTTGACACTCTCTCTCTCTATGTGTCCAAGGCTACTATAAGTGCCCGCGACCTTGACTAAAGTGCTCACACATACATCTACCACGTGGCCTACATCATCGGTGGCTCAGAGGTGGTTTTACTTTATTGGGGTAGGTTACATTGGGTTGTGGGGTCTCTCTCTCTCTCTCTCTCTCTCTCTCTCTCTCTCTCAAAAAAGATGATCCGACTCCACTTCCCTTGGAGCCTCCATGAAGTTTGCCAATGTCGTTCCTTCTTCAGTGGGTTTGCTGTAGCAGTCTCTCGCCATGTGTCCTGGCTTTCCACATTTGTGGCAAGTGAAGGTCCTCCCTCCTACTCTGCCTCTTCCTCATCCTCGTCCTCGAGAGAATCCTCCTCGGGTGAAGAATGCTTTTTCCTCTCCTGCTGTTGAGTCGAGCCCTTTCTTCTCTTTGCCTCTGCTCTCTTGCTCTAGTAGAGCTGCTTCTATCTCGTGTATCTTCAGTTCAGGTACATTCTTTAGTGTTGCTACAATGTTTTCATAATCTCCTTTGTCCACACTCTTCAAAAGTACAGCTAATGCTTCATCATCTTCTACCTTTTTGCCAATAGCTGCCAGCTCTGTTGCTTAATGCTTTTATATTTGTTCAAGTGTGTGATTAAAGGTTCACTTTCCTTCATGTCCAATTTGTAGAATTGCATTAATAGAATTATCTTGGAATTTTTTGCTTGTGTACCAAATAATTTATTGAGTTCATCCCATGCATCTTTTGCCCACTGTATCCCTGTGATATGATGAATGATCTCATCATTTAAACTGAGTGCAATAAGTCCCAATGCTTTTTCATTCCTACTCTTCCACTCACTTTCTCCTCTCTTTGGGCATTCATCTCTCCCTTCAACTAATCCCCACAGATTTTTCCTCATCAGCAAATACATGGTTTTTGTTTGCCATGTATAAAACTGTTTCCCATTAAATTTGGCTATTTCCTGTGCTGAATTCATGGTGATGTGAAGGGGGTCTTACCTCTTGATCCAAATTCAAGATTCAAGGGCAGTGTCTACCCTTTTACAACTCAATCTGGTGTTTAATAGATGATTACAACAATTTTATCAGCATAAAATCACCAGAAATTTCATTAAATTGAGGGTAACCAATTTGTACGGGATGGTTGGAGTATCAAACCAACTCCGATTTGAAATCTGAAGTTATAGGGATCTGTATCAGATACATAATGGTTAATTTGAACCCTCAATTGCACCAAAGTACAATGATTAGCACTGATTAATCACTGATTAGCAAATTAATGCTCTGGTTTGTGTGTAGAAAATAGAGTATACGGGGAGCTCAGATCTGGTGCCTTCCACTTCAAATGAGCTCAAATGCTTTCAAAGGCATCAATAGCAATGAGTCTAGTAGAGGATTAAGCCAAGAAACACAAGATTCGACCAAATAATGAAAGCTTAATCTCTGTTTTACCAAAGTCACCTGCAGATTTGATGAAGAGCTTGGATCTCACTGTAGACTTGATGAAATTGATTTCTGTCTTCACCAGCTTGTAGAGCATGCTTGATTACCCCTTGGGCTAAGAGGAATTAGAAACCTTTGATCTGTGGAAGTAGAAATCACCAATTTATCTCAGAAAAACGGCGCCTGCAAAATTCGTAAATTTGGCTGCTTCCGCCGGCGGTTTGCTGCGTGGAGTAGATGGGCTTGAAGCTAGGGATGTTAGCTAGCTTGTGTATAAAGCTTGTGCCCTAATTTTATGTGTGCAAGGTGCTAGAGACCCTCCACTGGCTGGGGTTGAAGGGGAAGATGAAGAACTCACTAAAAATTGATTTTTTTGGCTAATTACCTACTAATTCTAATTAATTCACTAATGGGCTCATAAATCTGGTTGATTCTAGGCATGGCTCGGATACCATGTTGAAATTTGAGCTAAATGATGAGCTATGGTGGATCAAACACTAGAATCAACATAATTAACAAAGTGATTAGCAAGTGATTAAGACGTAATTAGTGAATAATTAGCACATAGATTAATGTAGGCATGGATACTCAAAAACCAGCAAATTCTCATTAGGGCTATGCCTCAATTTATAGAGTTTACATCAAGCATCAAATCCCATTGATTTCTCCATGATTCACTCCCAGAATATCTCCACCTCTTGCCTGATTCTCTCCACCTCTTCTCTTTTCCCTGAATATCTCCCAGAATATCTCCACACTCCTAAATTCCCTCATGTTACCCATTATTCTCTCCCAGTAGATTCTTCTAACCTTTTCACAGGTTCTTTCACAATTACATCTCCTCTTTTACAGCCTCTATCCAAGAGCTTGTTCCCACACACACACCTCATTCACTTGTATATTTCAACAATCTTCTCTTACTCATACTGTGACTCTTCTCTCTTTCTAAGGTCTATGGCAAAATAGCCTTCTTCTCTTACAGGGTTATGGGATACTATTCTTTCTCTAAAAGAAAAGCTATGGAGTTTTGGTCTCTTCCTCCGAAAGACCATAGCAATCTAAGATTCTTTTCTAAGATATTAGATAAGAATGAAGGGATATACACATCTCAAAATCTAGGATTACCTTGAGGGGCTACTTGCTGCCTTCTCACAACTTTCTCTGTGTAGAGACCCTGAGAGAAACAGCAAATTGTTTCGGCCATAACTCTCTGATAAAAACTCAGAATATGGTTATATAACCAATCAAAAGAATGGGAAGGCATCTGGTCTACAAGTCAAAATAGGCAAAAACGTTTGTATATAACCACAAACGCACCATCTTTAGAAACGCATTGTTTTTCCATATTTTTAGTATGCATGGACTCTAAATGTGTAAAAGTACTCTAAATATGACCTCTTATCATCTAAATTCAAAATTATATTTTTGGGGATACTTATCTCTTAATAGAACTATTCTTATGTTCTTATTTCTTTTAGGATTTTTGGAGCTAATATTTTTATTCTAACACTTTCCTCATGTTTCTAGCCTTGTTGTCTCACTCTTCTCTAATTACACTCTCTTTCCTTATTGAAATCTATATTAAAAGAGACACATACATACATGGCTTGGGAGGGACCTTACAATCTCCCCCACTTAAAAGATTCGAGAAGTCCTTATCTCGTGAGCTGGGGTAGTATCTAAGTAAATCCTCCTATCTCTTTCAAAGTGGTGTCCCCACTAGGTAGAAATCTTCTTTTATCTAAACATTATTCCGAGTCCCTTATTTCATGTGTTTGGTTTGTTTTGTTGTGCCTCCAAAATGTCTATTATTCTAAAGTTAATTGGCCTTATTATCCTAATTTCATGCATCCATATACCTCTCATATGATATGAACCTTCGAATTCCTTATTCTATACCCCCATGTAATATGGTACTTAACAAATTATCATGGAAAAACATAAGGGAATCAATCCTTTACGCAATCTAACCTATGATAGCAATTTTATAATCTTAGTATCGTCTTGTAGAATACCTCTATTCATCATGCACATTACTTCACATAAATCTTGCACCATTCCTCTTCTATTTACTCATAGAAATACTTGTTGAATTCGGTTATATTTAACCTTGCTATCCGTATTTCTTGACCTAATTTTTGCTCTAGCTCATGATTCCTTGTAGCCAGGGGTGGGCTTGATGTTTCTCTTGAATTAGGAGACCTCTTCTTGATTAACATGGAAGGACTCACGTCCTTCTTTCTATATAAAAAAAATTTATCACAGTCTCTCGCTATAATTATGGCTTCTAAAATAGAGGATGGTTTTACATTCTTGATGAGGTTATTCAAAGGTAGATTAAGCTTCCAAATGAATTGATGGAGAAGAGTTACCTCATCCATCTTTACAGCAAATCGGAGAAGTTTAACAAAAGTTTTGTGGTATTCTTTTAGGGTCTTTCTTTGTTGGGTTAGCTCCAAAAATTCATTCATTTTATCCTCTGGAAATCCTGGAGGACAAAACCTTTCACGAAGGTGTAATTTCATGGCATCTCATAAACCGATTCTAGTTCCAGTGGTTAGATTGACAACAGTGCTTCCAACTAATTCGGCATTTCTTATGATTTTTAGACGAGCAAGGGTGAACTTGCTTCTTTCATTGTATCCATGAAAAGCTCAAAACTATCAAATACTTATCATAGCGCCACATCTAAAGGCACTCTGGATTAATATATGTGAGATCTTAATTTTTTTGAGAATTACACATTTGGTGTCTTGGGATTGACACATCTAAAGATTATCAGGATTAACATGTCTGAGAGATTATTAGTTTTCTGAAAATTACACATCTAGTATCTTGAAATTAACACATCTAAGAGCATGATCCTCTGGGAATCACACATCCGAAGTTAGACCCATGTTTGTTTGAGATGGGTTCAAGATCTTGGATGATCGTCCTAGTGTAAAGCATCCAATGGATGGCATTCACACGTCAACTATTCAAACCTTAATGAAGTTATAATATGCAAACTAATGAGATATATCTTGAAAATGTCTCTAAACAAAGTTTCGGTCTATCCTTCTATTCATTTAGTCTCTTACTAGTTTCTTAATTTGATCACCCTATGTTTTTCCTCACAAAAGGTTTTCTCCCCAATTTTATTGTACAAATATCTTGCATGTGCACCCCCAAGATACAAGCACAATTTCATAAGATGATTGTCTCAACATCTGAGGATATTCAAATCACTTCTATGGCCAGTGTAGAGATGATTGATTCGTCCTCATATGATAAACAATCACTTCTTTTAATTCCTTGATAGTTAACCTTTGAAAAACAAATCCTAGGAACTAAGATCCGCTCTGATATCACTTGTAAGGTTCCCCCCTTCCAAAATAGGGGAAACACTTAAGATAGTTCACTAAGTCTTAACTTGAAAAAAATTTTCTACTCATCGCGACACCTTGACCATGCAGAGATTCAAGGATACGATTCATAGGTAAGACCTAATTCTATCCCGCAGGGGGAGCGTGGTCTTCTAAAAATCAAATCACCCATAGGGTAATTGATCTCATAAATTGGGCAACTACAAGACTTGATTTCTAGAGGCAACACTTTTCTCCTCATCCATGCAAGGCACAGCCGGCCGCCGCTAGCCTAGTCTTCTAGAATAGAATTGCGCGAGAACCTATTTATCTAATGTAGGGCTTTCACTTAATCTGTTGGAAAGCTACCAGACTAATCGGGTCCACTCGTCCGTAGGATGGTGCCATCGGGGCATTCCATCCTCCCACTTTCCACCCTACTCACGCGTCAATTTGTTTTCTAATTAATCCTACCACACTGTTTGACATAAATAAACATGTTCCTTAATGAAGGCCCTTTTCTCATAAGGTTTGTTAAAACAGCCTTTTTCCACAATACAATAATGCCAAAAACAAGATTTATAAAAACAAAGTTTAAACATGAATCAATTTCATACAAGCCAAGCTGGCTCTCTTATTCTTTTCCTTTATATCGCCGATGATCTAGAATTCGGCCTTCCAGCCTCCACATGGGCAAAATCCTACGGGACCATACACCTTATCGTCGGCCGCGCTGGCGAGAACTCAAGCCAGCCTGTCGCCCTCTCAGGCTGCATCGCTTGATCCTCCTGTCCCTGAGAGGGATGTCTACGCACTAGGGTGGGCTAATTCATCGCACTAGCCTGGGCCCTCAGAACTAGGCAGCATCACAATCACTCGCCTCAATCGGCAAACCTCATTCTCCCAACGGTATGAGGGATACCATGGGCCAACTCCGGGCCTTACTAACGTCTCTGCCGTCCGGCTACACAAGCACAAGAACGGGGCAGCATCAAGGCAAGGAGAAGTTATACTGTAACTTAATTTAACCAAGATAACAATCCATTTACTCACTAAACCATAGGACTAGGATCCATGTCACCTTCTTAAGAAAACAATCCTTTTCACAAAGATTTTAGCATTTCAACTTGAGATTGCGAGATAAGACATTCTTTATTAAGGCATATGCTATTGTTTAAAAGAATACAAACTTTAAATACTAAATCAATCAAATAGATTACTATTAACAATTAATAGAGAAGCTGGGGCAATACAACCCCTAAGAATGATATATAATTGAAAAACAAAATATGTATATACCTTATAGAAATTTGTCGTTTATCGTTGTCTTTGCTCGTTTTAAGAAGAGCTTTAGAACTTGACATATGAGAATAGAGTCTTCTAATACCTTGTCTTTTGATTGAAATCATCCAATAATCTCCAAGCTTTATCTTCTCTTACTCATACTTTGACTCTTCTCTCTTTCTAAGGTCTATGGCAAAATAGCTTTCTTCTCTTACAGGGTTATGGGATACTATTCTTTCTCTAAAAGAAAAGCTATGGAGTTTTGGTCTCTTCCTCTGAAAGACCATAGCAATCTAAGATTCTTTTCTAAGATATTAGATAAGAATGAAGGGATATACACATCTCAAAATCTAGGATTAGCTTGAGGGGCTACTTGCTGCCTTCTCACAGTTTTCTCTGTGTAGAGACCCTGAGAGAAACAGCAAATTGTTTTGGCCATAACTCTCTGATAAAAACTCAGAATATGGTTATATAACCAGTCAAAAGAATGGGAAGGCATCTGGTCTACAAGCAAGCGTCGGCAAAATAGGCAAAAACGTCTGTATATAACCACAAACGCACCATGTTTAGAAACGCGTTGTTTTTCCATATTTTTAGTATGCATGGACTCTAAATGTGTAAAAGTACTCTAAATATGACCTCTTATCATCTAAATTCAAAATTATATTTTTGGGGATACTTATCTCTTAATAGAACTATTCTTATGTTCTTATTTCTTTTAGGATTTTTGGAGTTAATATTTTTATTCTAACACTTTCCTCATGTTTCTAGCCTTGTTATCTCACTCTTCTCTAATTACACTCTCTTTCCTTATTGAAATCTATATAAAAGAGACACATACATACATGGCTTGGGAGGGACCTTACAATCTCCCCCACTTAAAAGATTCGAGAAGTCCTTATCTCGTGAGCTGGGGTAGTATCTAAGTAAATCCTCCTATCTCTTTCAAAGTGGTGTCCCCACTAGGTAGAAATCTTCTTTTATCTAAACATTATTCTGAGTCCCTTATTTCATATGTTTGGTTTGTTTTGTTGTGCCTCCAAAATGTCTATTATTCTAAAGTTAATTGGCCTTATTATCCTAATTTCATGCATCCATATACCTCTCATATGATATGAACCTTCGAATTCCTTATTCTATACCCCCATGTAATATGGTACTTAACAAATTATCATGGAAAAACGTAAGGGAATCAATCCTTTATGCAATTTAACTTATGATAGCAATTTTATAATCTTAGTATCGTCTTGTAGAATACCTCTATTCATCATGTACATTACTTCACATAAATCTTGCACCAATCCTCTTCTATTTACTCATAGAATTACTTGTTGAATTCGGTTATATTTAACCTTGCTATCCCTATTTCTTGACCTAATTTTTGCTCTAGCTCATGATTCCTTGTAGCCAGGGGTGGGCTTGATGTTTCTCTTGAATTAGGAGACCTCTTCTTGATTTTATCTACAGCAAATCGGAGAAGTTTAACAAAAGTTTTGTGGTGTTCTTTTAGGGTCTTTCTTTCTTGGGTTAGCTCCAAAAATTCATTCATTTTATCCTCTTGAAATCCTGGAGGACAAAACCTTTCACGAAGGTGTAATTTCATGGCATCTCATAAACTGATTCTAGTTCCAGTGACAACAGTGCTTCCAACTAATTCGGCATTTCTTGATAAAAAACGTGGTGCTCATGATAGATCAAGTGTGTGGAGGAGAGGGACTCACAAAATACAAGAAAGAACTCTTGCTTATTAAGTTGCTTATGCATACAACTAGGCTTTGCTCTCTTGCAAAATGCCTCATGGCCTCACCTTTAAATAGGTGAACAAGTGGACCTCAAGTCCATTCACACTCACACCCTTCTCTCACCCTTCTACTCAACCTTAGTCTCTTAATACCCCCCCTCAATACCAACTATGGAAGGATGGAATAGGAGGTATTGGACCATAGGATGCCTTTATAACATTAGGCGTACAAGGCTTGGAATATAGGTGTGATTACATTGAGAATTAGAACAATTTCTCAGAAGAGGTAGAGGCTGATACAAAGTTGGCCTCTGACTCTTTATTAGGACATTTAGATGTGATATGCCCCGTTTGTTTACATTTGTTACATTTCATTTTGTTGGGGTATTTGACCCAACAATTATTTGCCAAGTGTCCCACCTTTTTACAATGGGCACATCTTACTTTGACTACCTGATGTGATAAAGCTTGTTCCATAGTCGATGAAGTGGTTGCATGTGAAGATTCAGTTGGTCCCTTTGGCCTCTTTTCTTCGTCAAGACATGATTGGATGACTCCTTTGAGGGTGGGATTCGGTATGTTCTTCAGGGTGGTGACTAAAGTGGGGTACACCTTCTTGACCGCTTTGAGTAAAACAGCCACTGCATCATCTTCATCCATTCTTGCATTTACTGATGCAAGTTGAGCCATAAGGCCCTTCAAGTGAGAGATGAAGGCTCCAATTCCCTCTCCCTCTTTGAGTTCCAAGCTAAAGAATTCGATCTTGAGAGAGATCTTGGAATTCTTGCCACCACGAGCTCCATAGAGCTTGTCAAGCTTATCCCACTTCTCCTTTGCAGTCGGAAGCTGGTCCACATGGTGGATGAGTGCCTCATCAAGATGAAGCATGATGATGGCTTGTGCCCTCTCATCATCTTCAACATCTTCAGCCTTTGCTCGATCAATCACTTTGGTGCCGGAGATGAATGGCCAAAAGCCCTTGGACATCATCTTATACTTGACAAGGACTTGTCAAGTATGGAAGCCCTCTCCCGAGAACTTCTTGATTTGAGTATCTTTTGACATTGAGTGATTATGAGAAGGGAAGGGGGCTGATTATGAAGAGAAAAAACCAGAATTTTTGATAATTTAGGTTTAATTGGAAAGAGAGAGGCTTATTATAGTGCAACAACCCTAATTGAGTTGAGAATGTTGCATAAGTAGGAGATTAAAATAGTAATTTTATGATATAGCACTTAGGGTTTGTGCTTAATTACTGATTTTTGATGAGGGATAGCTTCATTAGTGTTAATGAACACTTTGGTTGGTGATTAGGATCACCATTAGTGTGTATAAAACACAATTAGTGCTAAAAAGCACTTTTTTAGTGTCAAATGACACTTATTTTGGTGATTAACTCACCATTAGTGTTTAATAACACTATGAGTGTTTAAAAACACTTTAAGATAATCTCCCTTTGCTAGATTAACAGAGTGATTAGTGTTAAACAACACAATTAGTGCTTAGAAGCACACTTTAATCACTTTGAAAGCTTAAAACTTGATGTCGGTGTTGAAGCTTGACGGGTATGAGGTTTATGGCTATCTCATGTAGATGGAAAACACTTCAAAATCAAGATTAAAGACCAGCAATACTCATTCACTCTCACACTTGAGTGATTAGTGGAAGGGAGTAATGGATTAGAGAGAAAAAAACCCAAAAAAGGCAAGCTTTAATGGAAAGCTTGAAGTGAAGAAGGGAGGCGACTGGTTTTTTCCCTCCAGCCGGCGCGTTCGTGGACCATTGGAGCTCTAGTCAGAGCTGTAGAGTCTCCATACCATAGGCTATCAAAGCCCTAAAGTAGCTTAGCCTATTATGGCCTACAGCCCTTGTATGGTTGTACGGCCAGCGCAGGTTCTGAGAATCAGCAGGCGACGACTTCGGGAGCAATGCCGTCGCAACGCGAGGAGGAATCTTCCAATGAGCTGTACGAAATATGCGCTTGGACTTCCTCAACACTTCCCTAGTTGGAATCTCTGAGAAATATGCCCTCTACCGGCTGCTGGAAGGCCTCAACCATGAGAGGGTTGAGCTTCACACAAGAAAAATGAGGGAAAAATGGATATTTTTGACCTATTCTCTACACCACAAAGTTTGAACTCACCTAAGCTCTGATACCATGATAAAAAACGTGGTGCTCATGATAGATCAAGTGTGTGGAGGAGAGGGACTCACAAAATACAAGAAAGAACTCTTGCTTATTAAGTTGCTTATGCATACAACTAGGCTTTGCTCTCTTGCAAAATGCCTCATGGCCTCACCTTTAAATAGGTGAACAAGTGGACCTCAAGTCCATTCACACTCACACCCTTCTCTCACCCTTCTACTCAACCTTAGTCTCTTAATATTTCTTACAATTTTTAGACGAGCAAGGGTGAACTTGCTTCTTTCATTGTATCCATGAAAAGCTCAAAACTATCAAATACTTATCATAGCGCCACATCTAAAGGCACTCTGGATTAATATATGTGAGATCTTAATTTTTTTGAGAATTACACATTTGGTGTCTTGGGATTGACACATCCAAAGATTATCAGGATTAACATGTCTGAGAGATGATTAGTTTCCTGAAAATTACACATCTAGTATCTTGGGATTAACACATCTAAGAGCATGATCCTCTGGGAATTACACATCCGAAGTTAAACCCATGTTTGTTTGAGATGGGTTCAAGATCTTCGATGATCGTCCTAGTGTAAAGCATCCAATGGATGGCATTCACACATCAACTATTCAAACCTTAATGAAGTTATAATATGCAAATTAATGAGATATATCTTGAAAATGTCTCTAAACAAAGTTTCGGTCTATCCTTCTATTCATTTAGTCTCTCACTAGTTTCTTAATTTGATCACCCTACATTTTTCCTCACAAAAGGTTTTCTCTCCAATTTTATTTCTCAAATTTATTGTACAAATATCTTGCGTGTGCACCCCCAAGATAGAAGCACAATTTCATAGGATGATTGTCTCAACATCTGAGGATATTCAAATCACTTCTATGGCCAGTAGAGATGATTGATTCGTCCTCATATGATAAACAATCACTTGTTTTAATTCCTTGATAGTTAACCTTTGAAAGACAAATCCTAGGAACTAAGATCCACTCTGATACCACTTGTAAGGTTCCCCCTTTCCAAAATAGGGGAAACACTTAAGATAGTTCACTAAGTCTTAACTTGGAGAAAATTTTCTACTCATCGACACGTTGACCATGCAGAGATTCAAGGATACGATTCATAGGTAAGACCTAATTCTATCCTGTAGGGGGAGCGTGGTCTTCTAAAAATCAAATCACCCATAGGGTAATTGATCTCATAAATTGGGCAACTACAAGACTTGATTTCTAGAGGCAACACTTTTCTCCTCATCCATGCAAAGCACAGCCGGCCGCTGGCCTAGTCTTCTAGAATAGAATTGCGCGAGAACCTATTTATCTAATGTAGGGCTTTCACTTAATCTGTTGTCCACCTGTCCTCCGTAGGATGGTGCCGTCGGGGCATTCCATCCTCCCACTTTCCACCCTACTCACGCATCAATTTGTTTTCTAATTAATCCTACCACACTGTTTGACATAAATAAACATGCTCCTTAATGAAGGCCCTTTTCTCACAAGGTTTGTTAAAACAACCTTTTTCCACAATACAATAATGCCAAAAACAAGATTTATAAAAACAAAGTTTAAACATGAATCAATTTCATACAAGCCAAGCTGGCTCTCTTATTCCTTTCCTTTATATCGCCGATGATCTAGAATTAGGCCTTCCAGCCTCCACATGCTGGGCAGAACCCTACGGGACCATACACCTCATCGTCGGCCGCCGCTGGCGAGAACTCAAGCCAGCCTGTCGCCCTCTCAGGCCTCATCGCTTGATCCTCCCATCCCTCAGAGGGATGTCTGTGCACTAGGGTGGGCTAATTCACCGCACTAGCCTGGGCCTTGAGAACTAGGCAGCATCACAATCACTCGCCTCAATCGGCAAACCTCATTCTCCCAACGGTATGAGGGATACCATGGGCCAACTACGGGCCTTACTAATGTCTCCGCCGTCCGGCTACACAAGCACAAGAACGGGGCAGTGTCAAGGCAAGGAGAAGTTGTACCTCTACCTTAATTTAACCAAGATAACAATCCATGTACTCACTAAACCAGAGGACTAGGATCCATGTCACCTTCTTAAGAAAACAATCCTTTTCTCAAAGATTTTAGCATTTCAACTTGAGATTGCGATAAGACATTCTTTATTAAGGCATATGGTATTGTTTAAAAGAATATAAATTTTAAATAGTAAATCAATAAAATAGATTACTATTAACAATTAATAGAGAAGCCGGGGCAATACAACCCCTAAGAATGATATATAATTGAAAAACAAAATATGTATATACCTTATAGAAATTTATCGTTTATCATTGTCTTTGCTCCTTAACAAGAGCTTTAGAACTTGACATATGAGAATAGAGTCTTCTAATACCTTGTATTTTGATTGAAATCATCCAATAATCTCCAAGCTTTATCTCCTCTTACTCATACTGTGACTCTTCTCTCTTTCTAAGGTCTATGGCAAAATAGCCTTCTTCTCTTACAGGGTTACGGGATACTATTCTTTCTCTAAAAGAAAAGCTATGGAGTTTTGGTCTCTTCCTCCGAAAGACCATAGCAATCTAAGATTCTTTTCTAAGATATTAGATAAGAATAAAGGGATATACACATCTCAAACTCTAGGATTACCTTGAGGCTACTTGCTACCTTCTCACAGTTTTCTCTATGTAGAGACCCTGAGAGAAACAACAAATTGTTTCGGCCATAACTCTCTAATAAAAACTCAGAATATGATTGTATAACCAGTCAAAAGAATGGGAAGGCATCTGGTCTACAAGCGAGCGTTGGCAAAATAGGCAAAAACGTCTGTATATAACCACAAATGCACCATCTTTAGAAACGCGTTGTTTTTCCATATTTTTAGTATGCATGGACTCTATATGTGTAAAAGTACTCTAAATATGACCTCTTATCACCTAAATTCAAAATTCTATTTTTGGGGATACTTATCTCTTAATAGAACTATTCTTATGTTCTTATTTCTTTTAGGATTTTTGGAGCTAATAATTTTATTCTAACAATTTCCTAATGTTTCTAGCCTTGTTGTCTCACTCTTCTCTAGTTACACTCTCTTTCCTTATTGAAATCTATATTAAAAGAGACACATACATACATGACTTGGGAGGGACCTTAAAATCTCCCCCACTTAAAAGATTCGAGATGTCCTCATCTCGTGAGCCGGGGTAATATCTAAGTAAATCCTCCTATCTCTTTCAAAGTGGTGTCCCCACTAGGTAGAAATCTTCTTTTATCTAAACATTATTCTGAGTCCCTTATTTCATGTGTTTGGTTTGTTTTGTTGTGCCTCCAAAATGTCTATTATTCTAAAGTTAATTGGCCTTATTATCCTAATTTCATGCATCCATATACCTCTCATATGATATGAACCTTCGAATTCCTTATTCTATACCCCCATGTAATATGGTACTTAACAAATTATCATGGAAAAACATAAGGGAATCAATCCTTTACGTAATCTAACCTATGATAGCAATTTTATAATCTTAGTATCGTCTTGTAGAATACCTCTATTCATCATGCACATTACTTCACATAAATCTTGCTTTAACCTTGCTATCCCTATTTCTTGTCCTAATTTTTGCTCTAGCTCATGATTCCTTGTAGCCAGGGGTGGGCTTGATGTTTCTCTTGAATTAGGAGACCTCTTCTTGATTAACATGGAAGGACTCACGTCCTTCTCGACACTTTCTATATAAAAAAACTTTATCACAGTCTCTCGCTATAATTATGGCTTCTGAAATAGAGGATGGTTTTACATTCTTGATGAGGTTATTCAAAGGTAGATTAAGCTTCCAAATGAATTGATGGAGAAGAGTTACCTCATCCATCTCTACAGCAAATCGAAGAAGTTTAACAAAAGTTTTGTGGTATTCTATTAGGGTCTTTCTTTCTTGGGTTAGCTCTAAAAATTCATTCATTTTATCCTCTTGAAATCCTGGAGGACAAAACCTTTCACGAAGGTGTAATTTCATGGCATCTCATAAACCGATTCTAGTTCCAGTGGTTAGATTGACAACAGTGCTTCCAACTAATTCGACATTTCTTACGATTTTTAGAGGAGCAAGGGTGAACTTGCTTCTTTCATTGTATCCATGAAAAGCTCAAAACTATCAAATACTTATCATAGCGCCACATCTAAAGGCACTCTGGATTAATATATGTGAGATCTTAATTTTTTTGAGAATTACACATTTGGTGTCTTGGGATTGACACATCCAAAGATTATCAGGATTAACATGTCTGAGAGATGATTAGTTTCCTAAAAATTACACATCTAGTATCTTGAGATTAACACATCTAAGAGCATGATCCTTTGGGAATTACACATCCGAAGTTAGACCCATGTTTGTTTGAGATGGGTTCAAGATCTTGGATGATCGTCCCAGTGTAAAGCATCTAATTATGGATGGCATTCACACGACGTCAACTATTCAAACCTTAATGAAGTTATAATATGCAAACTAATGAGATATATCTTGAAAATGTCTCTAAAACAAAGTTTCGGTCTATCCTTCTATTCATTTAGTCTCTCACTAGTTTCTTAATTTGATCACCCTACGTTTTTCCTCACAAAAGGTTTTCTCCCCAATTTTATTTCTCAAATTTATTGTACAAATATCTTGCGTGTGCACCCCCAAGATAGAAGCACAATTTCATAGGATGATTGTCTCAACATCTGAGGATATTCAAATCACTTCTATGGCCAGTAGAGATGATTGATTCGTCCTCATATGATAAACAATCACTTGTTTTAATTCCTTGATAGTAACCTTTGAAAAACAAATCCTAGGAACTAAGATCCGCTCTGATACCACTTGTAAGGTTCCCCCCTTCCAAAATAGGGGAAACACTATTTTGGAAGGGGGGAACCTTACAAGTGGTATCAGAGCAGATCTTAGTTCCTAGGATTTGTTTTTCAAAGGTTAACTATCAAGGAATTAAAACAAGTGATTGTTTATCATATGAGGACGAATCAATCATCTCTACTGGCCATAGAAGTGATTTGAATATCCTCAGATGTTGAGACAATCATCCTATGAAATTGTGCTTGTATCTTGGGGGTGCACACGCAAGATATTTGTACAATAAATTTGAGAAAAAAATTTGGGAGAAAACCTTTTGTGAGGAAAAACATAGGGTGATCAAATTAAGAAACTAGTGAGAGACTAAATGAATAGAAGGATAGACTGAAATAAATTGGGGAGAAAACCTTTTGTGAGGAAAAACGTAGGGTGATCAAATTAAGAAACTAGTGAGAGACTAAATGAATAGAAGGATAGACCGAAACTTTGTTTAGAGACATTTTCAAGATATATCTCATTAGTTTGCATATTATAACTTCATTAAGGTTTGAATAGTTGACGTGTGAATGCCATCCATTGGATGCTTTACACTAGGGGACGATCATCCAAGATCTTGAACCCATCTCAAACAAACATGGGTCTAACTTCGGATGTGTAATTCCCAGAGGATCATGCTCTTAGATGTGTTAATCCCAAGATACTAGATGTGTAATTTTCAGGAAACTAAATGGGTCTAACTTCGGATGTGTAATTCCCAGAGGATCATGCTCTTAGATGTGTTAATCCCAAGATACTAGATGTGTAATTTTCAGGAAACTAATCATCTCTCAGACATGTTAATCCTGATAATCTTTGGATGTGTCAATCCCAAGACACCAAATGTGTAATTCTTAAAAGAATTAAGATCTCACATATATTAATCCAGAGTGCCTTATGTGGCGCTATGATAAGTATTTGATAGTCTTGAGCTCACATATATTAAGATCTCAAATATATTAATCCAGAGTGCCTTTAGATGTGGCGCTATGATAAGTATTTGATAGTCTTGAGCTTTTCATGGATACAATGAAAGAAGCAAGTTCACCCTTGCTCGTCTAAAAATCGTAAGAAATGCTGAATTAGTTGGAAGCACTATTGTCAACCTAACCACTGGAACTAGAATCGGTTTATGAGATGCCATGAAATTACACCTTTGTGAAAGGTTTTGTCCTCCAGGATTTCAAGAGGATAAAATGAATGAATTTTTGGAGCTAACCCAAGAAAGAAAGACCCTAAAAGAATACCACAAAACTTTTGTTAAACTTCTCCGATTTGCTGTAGAGATAGATGAGGTAACTCTTCTCCATCAATTCATTTGGAAGCTTAATCTACCTTTGAAAAACCTCATCAAGAATGTAAAACCATCCTCTATTTCAGAAGCCATAATTATAGCGGGAGACTGTGATAAAGTTTTTTTATATAGAAAGTGTCGAGAAGGACATGAGTCCTTCTCGACACTGTGATAATTATAGCGAGAGACTGTGATAAAGTTTTTTTATATAGAAAGTGTCGAGAAGGACATGAGTCCTTCCATGTTAATCAAGAAGAGGTCTCCTAATTCAAGAGAAACATCAAGCCCACCCCTAGCTACAAGGAATCATGAGCTAGAGCAAAAATTAAGTCAAGAAATAGGGATAGGAGGGTTAAATATAATCGAAGTCAACAAGTATTTCTATGAGTAAATAGAAGAGGATTGGTGCAAGATTTATGTGAAGTAATGTGCATGATGAATAGAGGTATTCTACAAGACGATACTAAGATTATAAAATTGCTATCATAGGTTAGATTGCGTAAAGGATTGATTCCCTTACGTTTTTCCATGATAATTTGTTAAGTACCATATTACATGGGGGTATAAAATAAGGAATTCGAAGGTTCATATCATATGAGAGGTATATGGATGCATGAAATTAGGATAATAAGGTCAATTAACTTTAGAATAATAGACATTTTGGAGGCACAACAAAACAAACCAAATACATGAAATAAGGGACTCGGAATAATGTTTAGATAAAAGAAGATTTCTACCTAGTGGGGACACCACTTTGAAAGAGATAGGAGGATTTACTTAGATACTACCCCAGCTCACGAGATAAGGACATCTCGAATCTTTTAAGTAGGGGAGATTGTAAGGTCCCTCCCAAGCCATGTATGTATGTGTCTCTTTTAATATAGATTTCAATAAGGAAAGAGAGTGTAATTAGAGAAGAGTGAGACAACAAGGCTAGAAACATTAGGAAAGTGTTAGAATAAAAATATTAGCTCCATAATCCTAAAAGAAATAAGAACATAAGAATAGTTCTATTAAGAGATAAGTATCCCCAAAAAAAGAATTTTGAATTTAGGTGATAAGAGATCATATTTAGAGTACTTTTACACATTTAGAGTCTATGCATACTAAAAATATGGAAAAACAACGCGTTTCTAAAGATGGTGCGTTTGTGGTTATATACAGACGTTTTTGCCTATTTTGCCGATGCTCACTTGTAGACCAGATGCCTTCCCATTCTTTTGACTGGTTATATAACCATAATCTGAGTTTTTATCAGAGAGTTATGGCCGAAACAATTTGCTGTTTCTCTCAGGGTCTCTACACAGAGAAAACTGTGAGAAGGCAGCAAGTAGCCTCAAGGTAATCCTAGAGTTTCAGATGTATATATCCCTTCATTCTTATCTAATATTTTAGAAAAGAATCTTAGATTGCTATGGTCTTTCGAAGGAAGAGACCAAAACTCCATAGCGTTTCTTTTAGAGAAAGAATAGTATCCCGTAACCCTATAAGAGAAGAAGGCTATTTTGCCATAGACCTTAGAAAGAGAGAAGAGTCACAGTATGAGTAAGAGGAGATAAAGCTTGGAGATTATTGGTGGATGATTTCAATCAAATGACAAGGTATTAGAAGACTCTATTCTCATATGTCAAGTTCTAAAGCTCTTGTTAAGGAGCACAGACAACGATAAACGACAAATTTCTATAAGGTATATACATATTTTGTTTTTCAATTATATATCATTCTTAGGGGTTGTATTGCCCCGGCTTCTCTATTAATTGTTAATAGTAATCTATTTGATTGATTTACTATTTAAAGTTTGTATTCTTTTAAACAATAGCATATGCCTTAATAAAGAATATCTTATCGCAATCTCAAGTTGAAATGCTAAAATCTTTGTGAAAAGGATTGTTTTCTTAAGAAGGTGACATGGATCCTAGTCCTATGGTTTAGTGAGTAAATGGATTGTTATCCTGGTTAAATTAAGGTACATGTACAACTTCTCCTTGCCTTGACGCTGCCCCGTTCTTGTGCTTGTGTAGCCGGACGGCCGGAGACGTTATTAAGGCCCGAAATTGGCCCATGGTATTCCTCATACCGTTGGGAGAATGAGGTTTGCCGATTGTGGTGAGTGATTGTGATGCTACCTAGTTCTGAGGACCCAGGCTTGTGCAGTGAATTAGCCCACCCTAGTGCACAGACATCCCTCTGAGGGACGGGAGGATCAAGCGATGGAGCCTGAGAGGGCAACAGGCTGGCTTGAGTTCTCGCCAGCGGCCAACGATGAGGTGTATGGTCCCGTAGGGTTTTGCCCAGCATGTGGAGACAAGAAGGCCGAATTCTAGATTATCGGCGATATAAAGGAAAAGAATAAGAGAGCCAGCTTGGCTTGTATGAAATTGATTCATGTTTAAACTTTGTTTTCATAAATCTTGTCTTTGGCATTATTGTATTGTGAAAAAAGACTGTTTTAACAAACCTTGTGAAAAGGGTCTTCATTAAGGAACATGTTTATTTATGTCAAACAGTGTGGTAGGATTAATTAGAAAACAAATTGACGCGTGAGTAGGGTGGAAAGTGGGAGGATGGAATGCCCCGACGGCACCATCCTACAGACGGGTGGACCCGATTAGTCGGGTAGCTTTCCAACAGATTAAGTGAAAGCCCTACATTAGATAAATAGGTTCTCGGGCAATTCTATTCTAGAAGACTAGGCCAGCGGCCGGCTGTGCCTTGCATGGATGAGGAGAAAAGTGCTGCCTCTAGAAATCAAGTCTTGTAGTTGTCCAATTTATGAGATCAATTACCCTATGGGTGATTTGATTTTTAGAAGACCACGCTCCCCCTGCAGGATAGAATTAGGTCTTACCTATGAATCGTATCCTTGAATCTCTACATGGTCAAGGTGTCGATGAGTAGAAAATTTTCTCCAAGTTAAGACTTAGTGGACTATCTTAAGTGTTTCCCCTATTTTGGAAGGGGGGAACCTTACAAGTGGTATCAGAGCGGATCTTAGTTCCTAGGATTTGTTTTTCAAAGGTTAACTATCAAGGAATTAAAACAAGTGATTGTTTTTCATATGAGGACGAATCAATCATCTCTACTGGCCATAGAAGTGATTTGAATATCCTCAGATGTTGAGACAATCATCCTATGAAATTGTGCTTGTATCTTGGGGGTGCACACGCAAGATATTTGTACAATAAATTTGAGAAATAAAATTGGGGAGAAAACCTTTTGTGAGGAAAAACGTAGGGTGATCAAATTAAGAAACTAGTGAGAGACTAAATGAATAGAAGGATAGACCGAAACTTTGTTTAGAGACATTTTCAAGATATATCTCATTAGTTTGCATATTATAACTTCATTAAGGTTTGAATAGTTGACGTGTGAATGCCATCCATTGGATGCTTTACACTAGGGGACGATCATCCAAGATCTTGAACCCATCTCAAACAAACATGGGTCTAACTTCCGATGTGTAATTCCCAGAGGATCATGCTCTTAGATGATGTGTTAATCCCAAGATACTAGATGTGTAATTTTCAGGAAACTAATCATCTCTCAGACATGTTAATCCTGATAATCTTTGGATGTGTCAATCCCAAGACACCAAATGTGTAATTCTCAAAAAAATTAAGATCTCAAATATATTAATCCAGAGTGCCTTTAGATGTGGCGCTATGATAAGTATTTGATAGTCTTGAGCTTTTCATGGATACAATGAAAGAAGCAAGTTCACCCTTGCTCGTCTAAAAATCGTAAGAAATGCTGAATTAGTTGGAAGCACTATTGTCAACCTAACCACTGGAACTAGAATCGGTTTATGAGATGCCATGAAATTACACCTTTGTGAAAGGTTTTGTCCTCCAGGATTTCAAGAGGATAAAATGAATGAATTTTTGGAGCTAACCCAAGAAAGAAAGACCCTAAACGAATACCACAAAACTTTTGTTAAACTTCTCCGATTTGCTGTAGAGATGGATGAGGTGACTCTTCTCCATGAATTCATTTGGAAGCTTAATCTACCTTTGAATAACCTCATCAAGAATGTAAAACCATCCTCTATTTCAGAAGCCATAATTATAGCGAGAGACTGTGATAAAGTTTTTTTATATAGAAAGTGTCGAGAAGGACATGAGTCCTTCTCGACACTGTAAAACCATCAAGAATGTAAAAACATCCTCTATTTCAGAAGCCATAATTATAGCGAGAGACTGTGATAAAGTTTTTTTATATAGAAAGTGTCGACAAGGACATGAGTCCTTCTCGACACTTTCTATATAAAAAACATGGAAGGACATGAGTCCTTCCATGTTAATCAAGAAGAGGTCTCCTAATTCAAGAGAAACATCAAGCCCACCCCTGGCTACAAGGAATCATGAGCTAGAGCAAAAATTAGGTCAAGAAATAGGGATAGCAGGGTTAAATATAACCGAATTCAACAAGTATTTCTATGAGTAAATAGAAGAGGATTGGTGCAAGATTTATGTGAAGTAATGTGCATGATGAATAGAGGTATTCTACAAGACGATACTAAGATTATAAAATTGCTATCATAGGTTAGATTGTGTAAAGGATTGATTCCCTTACGTTTTTCCATGATAATTTGTTAAGTACCATATTACATGGGGGTATAGAATAAGGAATTCGAAGGTTCATATCATATGAGAGGTATATGGATGCATGAAATTAGGATAATAAGGCCAATTAACTTTAGAATAATAGACATTTTGGAGGCACAACAAAACAAACCAAACACATGAAATAAGGGACTCGGAATAATGTTTAGATAAAAGAAGATTTCTACCTAGTGGGGACACCACTTTGAAAGAGATAGGAGGATTTACTTAGATACTACCCCAGCTCACGAGATGAGGACATCTCGAGTCTTTTAAGTGGGGGAGATTGTAAGGTCCCTCCCAAGCCATGTATGTATGTGTCTCTTTTAATATAGATTTCAATAAGGAAAGAGAGTGTAATTAGAGAAGAGTGAGACAACAAGGCTAGAAACATTAGGAAAGTGTTAGAATAAAAATATTAGCTCCAAAAATCCTAAAAGAAATAAGAACATAAGAATAGTTCTATTAAGAGATAAGTATCCCCAAAAATAGAATTTTGAATTTAGATGATAAGAGGTCATATTTAGAGTACTTTTACACATTTAGAGTCCATGCATACTAAAAATATGGAAAAAAAACTCGTTTCTAAAGATGGTGCATTTGTGGTTATATACAGACGTTTCTGCCTATTTTGCCAATGCTTGCTTGTAGACCAGATGCCTTTCCATTCTTTTGACTGGTTATATGACCATATTCTGAGTTTTTATCAGAGCGAGTTATGGCCGAAACAATTTGCTGTTTCTCTCAGGGTCTCTACACAGAGAAAACTGTGAGAAGGCAGCAAGTAGCCTCAAGGTAATCCTAGAGTTTGAGATGTGTATATCCCTTCATTCTTATCTAATATCTTAGAAAAGAATCTTAGATTGCTATGGTATTTCGGAGGAAGAGACCAAAACTCCATAGCTTTTCTTTTAGAGAAAGAATAGTATCCCGTAACCCTGTAAGAGAAGAAGGCTATTTTGCCATAGACCTTAGAAAGAGAGAAGAGTCACAGTATGAGTAAGAGGAGATAAAGCTTGGAGATTATTGGATGATTTCAATCAAAAGACAAGGTATTAGAAGACTCTATTCTCATATGTCAAGTTCTAAAGCTCTTGTTAAGGAGCAAAGACAACGATAAACGACAAATTTCTATAAGGTATATACATATTTTGTTTTTCAATTATATATCATTCTTAGGGGTTGTATTGTCCTGGCTTCTCTATTAATTGTTAATAGTAATCTATTTGATTGATTTACTATTTAAACTTTGTATTCTTTTAAACAATAGCATATGCCTTAATAAAGAATGTCTTATCGCAATCTCAAGTTGAAATGCTAAAATCTTTGTGAAAAGGATTGTTTTCTTAAGAAGGTAACATGGATCCTAGTCCTATGGTTTAGTGAGTAAATGGATTGTTATCTTGGTTAAATTAAGGTACAGGCACAACTTCTCCTTGCCTTGACGCTGCCCCGTTCTTGTGCTTGTGTAGCCGGATGGCGGAGACGTTAGTAAGGCCCGAAGTTGGCCCATAGTATCCCTCATACCGTTGGGAGAATGAGGTTTGCCAATTGAGGCGAGTGATTGGGATGCTACCTAGTTCTGAGGGCCCAGGCTAGTGCGGTGAATTAGCCCACCCTAGTGCGCAGACATCCCTCTGAGGGACGGGAGGATCAAGCGATGGAGCTTGAGAGGGCGACAGGCTGGCTTGAGTTCTCGCCAGTGGCCGACGATGAGGTGTATGGTCCCGTAGGATTCTAAATCATCGGCGATATAAAGGAAAAGAATAAGAGAGCCAGCTTGGCTTGTATGAAATTGATTCATGTTTAAACTTTGTTTTTATAAGTCTTGTCTTTGGCATTATTGTATTGTGGAAAAAGGCTGTTTTAACAAATCTTGTGAAAAGGGCCTTTATTAAGGAACATGTTTATTTATGTCAAACAGTGTGGTAGGATTTTAGAAAACAAATTGATGCGTGAGTAGGGTGGAAAGTGGGAGGATGGAATGCCCCGACGGCACCATCCTACGGACGGGTGGACCCGATTAGTCGGGTAGCTTTCCAACAGATTAAGTGAAAGCCCTACATTAGATAAATAGGTTCTTACGCAATTCTATTCTAGAAGACTAGGCCAGCGGGGGCTGTGCCTTGCATGGATGAGGAGAAAAGTGTTGTCTCTAGAAATCAAGTCTTGTAGTTGCCCAATTTATAAGATCAATTACCCTATGGGTGATTTGATTTTTAGATGCATGGTCAAGGTGTCGATGAGTAGAAAATTTTCTCCAAGTTAAGACTTAGTGGACTATCTTAAGTGTTTCCCCTATTTTGGAAGGAGGGAACCTTACAAGTGGTATCAGAGCAGATCTTAGTTCTTAGGATTTGTTTTTCAAAGGTTAACTATCAAGGAATTAAAACAAGTGATTGTTTATCATATGAGGACAAATCAATCATCTCTACTGGCCATAGAAGTGATTTGAATATCCTCAGATGTTGAGACAATCATCCTATGAAATTGTGCTTGTATCTTGGGGGTGCACACACAAGATATTTGTAAAATAAATTTGAGAAATAAAATTGGGGAGAAAACCTTTTGTGAGGAAAAACGTAGGGTGATCAAATTAAGAAACTAGTGAGAGACTAAATGAATAGAAGGATAGACCGAAACTTTGTTTAGAGACATTTGGAAGGTGAAGATGGATTCTCCCTCTCTCTCTCTCTCTCTCTCTCTCTCTCTCTCTCTCTCTCTCTCTCTCTCTCTCTCTCATTCAAAGATCTTCCCCGCTAATATGCAATTCATGAAGCGCTCTCTCTCTCTCTCTCTCTCACCATCTGTGGAGTTTTATCCTTGTATTCCTCTCTAACAATTTGGACTGTTCTTCCTCTCTTCCTATGGACACAAGTCTGTCCCTGTTTTTTGCACTCTTTCTCTCTCTCATTAGAAAATATTAATATGATTTCTTACGTCTCATATACAAACTTGTACTTTTATTTCAAAGTTGCATAAAAGAGAGATATTTTGTACAGGATGGAACCCTCCTATCTTAATGCAGTGGCATCACATGATGGCATCAATCATAATGTATGAAACTCAGGAGAAGTTGTACCTGTACCTTAATTTAACCAAGATAACAATCCATTTACTCACTAAACCATAGGACTAGGATCCATGTCACCTTCTTAAGAAAACAATCCTTTTCACAAAGATTTTAGCATTTCAACTTGAGATTGTGATAAGACATTCTTTATTAAGGCATATGCTATTGTTTCAACTTGAGATTGCGATAAGACATTCTTTATTAAGGCATATGCTATTGTTTCAACTTGAGATTGCGATAAGACATTCTTTATTAAGGCATATGCTATTGTTTAAAAGAATACAAACTTTAAATAGTAAATCAATCAAATAGATTACTATTAACAATTAATAGAGAAGCCGAGGTAATACAACCCCTAAGAATGATATCTAATTGAAAAACAAAATATGTATATACCTTATAGAAATTTGTCGTTTATCGTTGTCTTTGCTCGTTAACAAGAGCTTTAGAACTTGACATATGAGAATAGAGTCTTCTAATACCTTGTCTTTTGATTGAAATCATCCAATAATCTCCAAGCTTTATTTCCTCTTACTCATACTGTGACTCTTCTCTCTTTCTAAGGTCTATGTGGCAAAATAGCCTTCTTCTCTTACAGGGTTACGGGATACTATTCTTTCTCTAAAAGAAAAGCTATGGAGTTTTGGTCTCTTCCTTCGAAAGACCATAGCAATCTAAGATTCTTTTCTAAAATATTAGATAAGAATGAAGGGATATATATATCTCAAACTCTAGGATTACCTTGAGGCTACTTGCTGCCTTCTCACAGTTTTCTCTATGTAGAGACCCTGAGAGAAACAGCAAATTGTTTCGGCCATAACTTCTCATAAAAACTCATAATATTGTTATATAACCAGTCAAAAGAATATCTGGTCTACAAGCGAGCACCGACAAAATAGGCAAAAACGTCTGTATATAACCACAAACACACCATCTTTAGAAACGCGTTGTTTTTCCATATTTTTAGTATGCATGGACTCTAAATGTGTAAAAGTACTCTAAATATGACCTCTTATCACCTAAATTCCAAATTCTATTTTTGGGGATACTTATCTCTTAATAGAACTATTCTTATGTTCTTATTTCTTTTAGGATTTTTGGAGCTAATATTTTTATTCTAACACTTTCCTAATGTTTCTAGCCTTGTTGTCTCACTCTTCTCTAATTACACTTTCTTTCCTTATTGAAATCTATATTAAAAGAGACACATACATACATGGCTTGGGAGGGACCTTACAATCTCCCCCACTAGGGTAGTATCTAAGTAAGTCCTCCTATCTCTTTCAAAGTGGTGTCCCCACTAGGTAGAAATCTTCTTTTATCTAAACATTATTTCGAGTCCCTTATTTCATGTGTTTGGTTTGTTTTGTTGTGCCTCCAAAATGTCTATTATTCTAAAGTTAATTGGTCTTATTATCCTAATTTCATGCATCCATATACCTCTCATATGATATGGACCTTCGAATTCCTTATTCTATACCCCCATGTAATATGGTACTTAATAAATTATCATGGAAAAACGTAAGGGAATCATCCTTTACACAATCTAACCTATGATAGCAATTTTATGATCTTAGTATCGTCTTGTAGAATACCTCTATTCATCATGCACAAAAACGTAAGGAAATCATCCTTTACACAATCTAACCTATGATAGCAATTTTATGATCTTAGTATCGTCTTGTAGAATACCTCTATTCATCATGCATGATGAATACCTCTATTCATCATGCACATTACTTCACATAAATCTTGCACCAATCCTCTTCTATTTACTCATAGAAATACTTGTTGAATTCGGTTATATTTGACCTTGCTATCCCTATTTCTTGACCTAATTTTTGCTCTAGCTTATGAATCCTCTTCTATTTACTCATAGAAATACTTGTTGAATTCAGTTATATTTGACCTTGCTATCCCTATTTCTTGACCTAATTTTTGCTCTAGCTTATGAATCCTTGTAGCCAGGGGTGGGCTTGATGTTTCTCTTGAATTAGGAGACCTCTTCTTGATTAACATGGAAGGACTCATGTCCTTCTCGACACTTTCTCTTGAATTAGGAGACCTCTTCTTGATTAACATGGAAGGACTCATGTCCTTCTCGACACTTTCTATATAGAAAAACTTTATCACAGTCTCTCGCTATAATTATGGCTTCTGAAATAGAGGATGGTTTTACATTCTTGATGAGGTTATTCAAAGGTAGATTAACCTTCGAAATGAATTAATGGAGAAGAGTTACCTCATCCATCTCTACAGAAAATCGGAGAAGTTTAACAAAAGTTTTGTGGTATTCTTTTAGGGTCTTTCTTTCTTGGGTTAGCTCTAAAAATTCATTCATTTTATCCTCTTGAAATCATGGAGGACAAAACCTTTCACGAAGGTGTAATTTCATGGCATCTCATAATCTGATTCTAGTTCTAGTGGTTAGATTGACAACAGTGCTTCCAACTAATTCGGCATTTCTTATGATTTTTAGACGAGCAAGGGTGAACTTGCTTCTTTCATTGTATCCATGAAAAGCTCAAGACTATCAAATACTTATCATAGAGCCACATCTAAAGGCACTCTGGATTAATATATGTGAGATCTTAATTTTTTTGAGAATTACACATTTAGTGTCTTGGGATTGACACATCCAAAGATTATCAGGATTAACATGTCTAAGAGATGATTAGTTTCCTAAAAATTACACATCTAGTATCTTGGGATTAACACATCTAAGAGCATGATCCTCTGCGAATTATACATCCGAAGTTAGTTTGAGATGGGTTCAAGATCTTGGATGATCGTCCTAGTGTAAAGCATCTAATGGATGGCATTCACACGTCAACTATTCAAACCTTAATGAAGTTATAATATGCAAACTAATGAGATATATCTTGAAAATGTCTCTAAACAAAGTTTCGGTCTATCCTTCTATTCATTTAGTCTCTCACTAGTTTCTTAATTTAATCACCCTATGTTTTTCCTCACAAAAGGTTTTCTCCCCAATTTTATTTCTCAAATTTATTGTACAAATATCTTGCGTGTGCACCCCCAAGATACAAGCACAATTTCATAGGATGATTGTCTCAACATCTGAGGATATTCAAATCACTTCTATGGCCAGTAGAGATGATTGATTCGTCCTCATATGATAAACAATCACTTGTTTTAATTCCTTGATAGTTAACCTTTGAAAAACAAATCCTAGGAACTAAGATCCGCTCTGATACCACTTGTAAGGTTCCCCCCTTCCAAAATAGGGGAAACACTTAAGATAGTCCACTAAGTTTTAACTTGGAGAAAATTTTCTACTCATCGACACCTTGACCATGCAGAGATTCAAGGATACGATTCATAGGTAAGACCTAATTCTATCCCGCAGGGGGAGCGTGGTCTTCTAAAAATCAAATCACCCATAGGGTAATTGATCTCATAAATTGGGCAACTACAAGACTTGATTTCTAGAGGCAACACTTTTCTCCTCATCCATGCAAGGCACAGCCGCTGGCCTAGTCTTCTAGAATAGAATTGCGCGAGAACCTATTCATCTAATGTAGGGCTTTCACTTAATCTGTTGGAAAGCTACCCGACTAATCGGGTCCACCCGTCCGTAGGATGGTGCCATCGGGGCATTCCATCCTCCCACTTTCCACCCTACTCACGCATCAATTTGTTTTCTAATTAATCCTACCACACTGTTTGACATAAATAAACATGTTCCTTAATGAAGGCCCTTTTCACAAGGTTTGTTAAAATAGCCTTTTTCCACAATACAATAATGCCAAAGACAAGATTTATAAAAACAAAGTTTAAACATGAATCAATTTTATACAAGCCAAGCTGGCTCTCTTATTCTTTTCCTTTATATCGCCGATGATCTAGAATTCGGCCTTCCAGCCTTCACATGCTGGGCAAAACCCTACGGGACCATACACCTCATCCTCGGCCGCCGCTGGCGAGAACTCAAGCTAGCCTGTCGCCCTCTCAGGCTCAATCGCTTGATCCTCCCATCACTCAGAGGGATGTCTGCGCACTAGGGTGGGCTAATTCACCGCACTAGCCTGGGCCCTCAGAACTAGGCAGCATCACAATCACTCGCCTCAATCGGTAAACCTCATTCTCCCAACGGTATGAGGGATACCATGGGCCAACTCTGGGCCTTACTAACATCTCTGCAGTCCGGCTACACAAGCACAAGAAAACGAGGCAGCATCAAGGCAAGGAGAAGTTGTACCTGTACCTTAATTTAACCAAGATAACAATCCATTTACTCACTAAACCATAGGACTAGGATCCATGTCACCTTCTTAAGAAAACAATCCTTTTCACAAAGATTTTAGCATTTCAACTTGAGATTGCGATAAGACATTCTTTATTAAGGCATATGCTATTGTTTAAAAGAATACAAACTTTAAATAGTAAATCAATCAAATAGATTACTATTAACAATTAATAGAGAAGCCGGGGCAATACAACCCCTAAGAATGATATCTAATTGAAAAACAAAATATGTATATACCTTATAGAAATTTGTCGTTTATCGTTGTCTTTGCTCGTTAACAAGAGCTTTAGAACTTGACATATGAGAATAGAGTCTTCTAATACCTTGTCTTTTGATTGAAATCATCCAATAATCTCCAAGCTTTATCTCCTCTTACTCATACTGTGACTCTTCTCTCTTTCTAAGGTCTATGGTGGCAAAATAGCCTTCTTCTCTTACAGAGTTACAGGATACTATTCTTTCTCTAAAAGAAAAGCTATGGAGTTTTGGTCTCTTCCTCCGAAAGACCATAGCAATCTAAGATTCTTTTCTAACATATTAGATGAGAATGAAGGGATATATACATCTCAAACTCTAGGATTACCTTGAGGCTACTTGCTGCCTTCTCACAGTTTTCTCAATGTAGAGACCCTGAGAGAAACAGCAAATTGTTTTGGCTATAACTCTCTCATAAGAACTCAGAATATGGTTATATAACCAGTCAAAAGAATGGAAAGGCATCTGGTCTACAAGCGAGCGTCGGCAAAATAGGCAGAAACGTCTGTATATAACCACAAATGCACCATCTTTAGAAACGCGTTGTTTTTCCATATTTTTAGTATGCATGGACTCTAAATGTGTAAAAGTACTCTAAATATGACCTCTTATCACCTAAACTTATCTCTTAATAGTACTATTCTTATGTTCTTATTTCTTTTAGGAATATTTTTATTCTAACACTTCTCTAATGTTTCTAGCCTTGTTGTCTCACTCTTCTCTAATTACACTCTCTTTCCTTATTGAAATCTATATTAAAAGAGACACATACATACATGGCTTGGGAGGGACCTTACAATCTCCCCCACTTAAAAGATTCGAGATGTCCTCATCTCGTGAGCTGGGGTAGTATCTAAGTAAATCCTCCTATCTCTTTCAAAGTGGTGTCCCCACTAGGTAGAAATCTTCTTTTATCTAAACATTATTCAGAGTCCCTTATTTCATGTGTTTGGTTTGTTTTGTTGTGCCTCCAAAATATCTATTATTCTAAAGTTAATTGGCCTTATTATCCTAATTTCATGCATCCATATACCTCTCATATGATATGAACCTTCGAATTCCTTATTCTATACCCCCATGTAATATGGTACTTAATAAATTATCATGGAAAAACGTAAGGGAATCAATCCTTTACGCAATCTAACCTATGATAGCAATTTTATAACCTTAATATCGTCTTGTAGAATACCTCTATTCATCATGCACATTACTTCACATAAATCTTGCACCAATCCTCTTCTATTTACTCATAGAAATACTTGTTGAATTCGGTTATATTTAACCTTGCTATCCCTATTTCTTGACCTAATTTTTGCTCTAGCTCATGATTCCTTGTAGCCAGGGGTGGGCTTGATGTTTCTCTTGAATTAGGAGACTTCTTCTTGATTAACATGGAAGGACTCATGTCCTTCTCGATACTTTCTTGATTAACATGGAAGGACTCATGTCCTTCTCGAGAAGGACTCATGTCCTTCTCGATACTTTCTTGATTAACATGGAAGGACTCATGTCCTTCTCGATACTTTCTATATAAAAAAACTTTATCACAGTCTCTCGCTATAATTATGGCTTCTGAAATAGAGGATGGTTTTACATTCTTGATAAGATTATTCAAAGGTAGATTAAGCTTCGAAATGAATTGATGGAGAAGAGTTACCTCATCCATCTCTACAGCAAATCGGAGAAGTTTAACAAAAGTTTTGTGGTATTCTTTTAGGGTCTTTCTTTCTTGGGTTAGCTCCAAAAATTCATTCATTTTATCCTCTTGAAATCCTGGAGGACAAAACCTTTCACGAAGGTGTAATTTCATGGCATCTCATAAGCTGATTCTAGTTCCAATCGTTAGATTGACAATATAGCTTCCAACTAATTCGGCATTTCTTACGATTTTTAGACGAGCAAGGGTGAACTTGCTTCTTTCATTGTATCCATGAAAAGCTCAAGACTATCAAATACTTATCATAGCGCCACATCTAAAGGCCCTCTGGATTAATATATGTGAGAACTTAATTTTTTTGAGAATTACACATTTGGTGTCTTGGGATTGACACATCCAAAGATTATCAGGATTAACATGTCTAAGAGATGATTAGTTTCCTAAAAATTACACATCTAGTATCTTGGGATTAACACATCTAAGAGCATGATCCTCTGGGAATTACACATCCGAAGTTAGACCCATGTTTGTTTGAGATGGGTTCAAGATCTTGGATGATCGTCCTAGTGTAAAGCATCCAATGGATGGAATTCACACGTCAACTATTCAAACCTTAATGAAGTTATATTATGCAAACTAATGAGATATATCTTGAAAATGTCTCTAAACAAAGTTTCGGTCTATCCTTCTATTCATTTAGTCTCTCACTAGTTTCTTAATTTGATCACCCTACGTTTTTCCTCACAAAAGGTTTTCTCCCCAATTTTATTTCTCAAATTTATTGTATAAATATCTTGCGTGTGCACCCCTAAGATACAAGCACAATTTCATAGGATGATTATCTCAACATCTGAGGATATTCAAATCACTTCTATGGCCAGTAGAGATGATTGATTCGTCCTCATATGATAAACAATCACTTGTTTTAATTCCTTGATAGTTAACCTTTGAAAAATAAATCCTATGAACTAAGATCCGCTCTGATACCACTTGTAAGGTTCCCCCCTTCCAAAATAGGGGAAACACTTAAGATAGTCCACTAAGTCTTAACTTGGAGAAAATTTTCTACTCATCGACACCTTGACCATGTAGAGATTCAAGGATACGATTCATAGGTAAGACCTAATTCTATCCTGCAGGGGGAGCGTGGTCTTCTAAAAATCAAATCACCCATAAGGTAATTGATCTCATAAATTGGGCAACTACAAGACTTGATTTCTAGAGGCAATGCTTTTTTCCTCATCCATGCAAGGCACAGCCCGCTGGCCTAGTCTTCTAGAATAGAATTGCCCAAGAATCTATTTATCTAATGTAGGGCTTTCACTTAATCTGTTGGAAAGCTACCCGACTAATCGAGTCCACCCGTCTGTAGGATGGTGCCGTCGAGGCATTCCATCCTCCCACTTTCCACCCTGCTCACGCGTCAATTTGTTTTCTAATTAATCCTACCACACTGTTGACATAAATAAACATGTTCCTTAATTAAGGTCCTTTTCATAAGGTTTGTTAAAACAGCCTTTTTCCACAATACAATAATGCCAAAGATAAGATTTATAAAAACAAGTATGCATGGACTCTAAATGTGTAAAAGTACTCTAAATATGACCTCTTATCACCTAAATTCGAAATTCTATTTTTGGGGATACTTATCTCTTAATAGAACTATTCTTATGTTTTTATTTCTTTTAGGATTTTTGGAGCTAATATTTTTATTCTAACACTTTCCTAATGTTTCTAGCCTTGTTGTCTCACTCTTCTCTAATTACACTCTCTTTCCTTATTGAAATCTATATTAAAAGAGACACATACATACATGGCTTGGGAGGGACCTTACAAAATTAGATTGATCTCTCCTATATGGGACATAGTGATAATGCACTTCAATGTGTTTGGTCTTGGCATAGATTAGATTGATCTCTTCTATATGGGACATAGTGATTATGCACTTTAATGTGTTTGGTCCTGGTGGCATGAAAGTTAGGATTCTTTGTAACTTCCATTACACTTTGTTTGTCACAGAGAATAGAAGTAGGGGTGTATGAAGGGATACAAAGATGCTCCATCAATCTTTTCAACCATACATATTCAACTCTCATAGTGAATGCTGCTTTGTATTCAAATTCAGAGGATGATGTTATCATAGTTGGTTGTTTCTTACTTAGCCAAGATGTGTACAAATTGCTAAGAAAGAAATAGTTTTCAGATGTGGATTGTCATGTATCATAATCGCCTGCCTAATTGGAATCGTTGAAGGCATGAAGTTCTAAATCACCCCCGTTGGCATAGAATAATCCAAGATCTTGAGTGCCTTGCAAGAATCGACGGAAGATCTTCCTGCCAATGCTTAGTGACTGGGCAATGCATGAAATTTGAAAGTTAACACATAAGTTAACACATACCTCACTAACATGTCATCTACATAGAGAATGACAACAAGGATATCCTGCTTGTCCTTTTTTCCATATAAAGTACTTTCTGTAGGACTATTTTGAAATCCCTATCCAGTCAAATAGGCACAAATCTTTTGGTACCAAGTGTGGAAGCTTGTTTCAAACCATATAAAGTTTTATTAAGCTTGCATACCTTTTGTTCTTGACCAAGTTGGGTAAATCCAGGTGGTTGACTCACATAAACTTCCTCCTACAAGTCACCATTCAAGATTATTGTTTTAATGTTCAATTGATGTACTTTCTATCCATGTGGGCTGCCAAAGTAACAACAAATCAGATAGTGGTCATAGTAAAAGTTTCGTCATAATCCGCCCCTTTCTATTGGGCATAATCTTTTGTAACAAGTGTGGCCTTGAATCTCTCCAGGTCCATCTACCTTTCGCTTGACTTTGAAAACCCACTTAGTACTAATAGCTTTCTTGCCAAGTGGTAGATCCACTAAATCCCAACCATTTTTCTAAATAGAATGAATTTTATCTTACATGGATTTTGCCCATTTTGTATCTTCTTGAGCCTCTTCAAAAGGCTCAAGTTCATCTACATCATGTAGAGACCTCAGAAATGCAAACTCAATAATATATGTTGAAGAATTGGTTTGAACACTAGATCTTATTCTACTTTGCAAAGGAGTAGACAATTTTCTATCCTCCAAGGTGCTTCTAACCCATCTAGGTATAATCCATTTATCCTCAAAGGTCCTTCTAGCCTGTCTAGGCCTGTCTAGGCATAACCCTAGATTCATTGATTGTTGATCTTTGCATCTTCGAGTTGATCTAAAGTTGGTGCATCAATTCCTTGAGCATGTCCCCCTCGCAATAAACAAGGATTAGTAAGTAAAATCTGCTAAGAATTAACACAAATGGGCACATGTAACAACCCATCAAACATTTCCAGAGAATCAACATATGTATGCTTATTGAATTCATTGGATAGACATAATTCTCTACGAAAACCGACATCCCTACTGACAATAGCATTCTTAGAGCGAGAAGATTGTGAATTCGATAACCTTTGCTTTCAGCACTATAACCAATAAAAATACATTTCACTGCCTTACTTAGTTCTATTTTGTGCTGGCACATGTTCATATGCGAAACAACCAAAAACATGCATGTGTTTAACCTTAGGTTTTCGATTGAACCAAGCCTCATAAGTTCAAAGCTTTAGTGGGGCACCTATTTAGCACATAAAGGGGCTAAAATTTAGTCATCAAGCCAACCATAGGATCACTCATTTCCTCTTTTCCCTTGCCATGGGATGGTGCATGGCTAAAAGAAGCAATGGGAGGAATCAAAGGTATTGTAGAGGCATTACTCTTTTTTGGAAGAATGCTTGTGACTAAGAAGACATTTTTTGGACACCCTAGCACAAGTTACCTCATCTCGAGAAAAGATGTAAGTGCTCTAGGGGTATCATCATGCATTGATTAATCATCATGCTCTAGGGGTATCATTGTGAGCATAGAATAATCACTATCCACACTAATGCGTCAAGTAGCTGGGCCGAGACTGATGCATGCAAAATCATACCAAGATAGGACACATAATATGCAAAGGTTTACTCGCGTTTGGAAGCTTATGGATCTTGACCTACAAGAACCTTGCCTAGTAAACACAATGCCCTTTAGTAAATAAGGAAACTATTGGGGCAGAGACTAATGCATGCAAAATCATACTAAGATAGGAAACATAAGAGGAAAAGGCTCTCTATATTTGGCAACATTCATGAAATGCTTATGGATCTTGACTTGCAAGAACCTTGCCCAATTATACATGATGCCCTTTAGTAAGGAAACTACATTTGAAAATAGCTATTTGGTGATCCATTTATCCTTATCCCTCTTAGGAACGATATTATGATTTAATCCAATATTATACATACCATATTTTTTTGTATATTTTATACAAAGAAAGATAAGATTTTACGTACCTCCCAATATTAATGATAAATATTATACATACGATATTTTTTTGTATATTTTATACAAAGAAAGATAAGATTTTATGTACCTCCCAATATGGTAACAAATAAAATTCACTTAGTATTTTCCAGCCATTTGTTTTGTGGAATCTTTTTGTTTCACATGATTTGGATTTGCAATTTGCAAGCCTTTGCAATTTCTCTCTTTCTATACAAGCATATCTTACATCTAATGGTGTCGCTTACAAAGGTGCAAGAAGCTTGTTGTCAGTAACATGATGTTTTTTCATACAAAGGTGTAGGAAGCTTGTTATTTGTGTCATTATTAAATGCTTTTTTTCATATTTTGAAACTTATCACTTTGAAGAATATAGTTATTGTACACTTGCAAGTAAACATAAATTTATTTAGCTTATAGGATCTAGGCTTAAGAATGTAAGCAAATAATAGAATTTTTTGTCATAAGCCAAGGAGGAAAACTTTACATGCCATATGCTCCAATTTCCATCAATACTTGTATTTTAGAAAGGCCATAACATGTACTAGACATAGTTGGATACCTATAAATGCAATGCAAATGCATTTATATGCAGAGGGGAATGCCCCTTAACTTTATGAATACTAATAACATAAGTACTTATCTTACTTGTATAATCAAAGAAGACATGGTACTAAAGAAGGCACGATACTAAATGAAAATGTCTTAAAAGCTTTTTAGGCATATTATTACTACTCTTTGAGAGGCTCTCATTGCAATGTGGACATTATCACACTCTTTATATACATCATGATAAATATTGAAATTATCACACATGCATTAGTCCAATCCAATGTCTGGTATCAATGATTTTCTTAGCCTTATACAAAGGCATTGGAAAACTATTTTTTTGGTGGGAATAAGTAAGATCTGAAAATATATAAAAGCTCGATGAATGAGACTTGGGTCCTCCATGAGCCACTTTCATGTTGTAAAGAAGTATGGAAGACAACTTGTTATATTTGTGCAAACTATCGATACGTGATAGAATAGTTCTCCACAATGCAATCAAGGTATCTCCTTGTGCAACTTACTGTGTATTTGCATTTTAGCAGTCCTATGAGGTACACAATAGGTTAAAATGTACAAATGCGACCAAGGTATCTCCTTGTGCAACATGTTGCATGTTCGCTTTGTGCAACAGTCTTTTGATTTAGACAATAGGCCAAACTATATATATGTGATAGAATCATGCTCTACAACATGATCAAGGTATCTCCTTGTCCAACTTATTTTCTATTCACATTGTAGTAGTCTTGTGAGGTTTATAATAGGCAAAAATGAATACATGTAATAGATTTGTGCTCTATAAACGCGATCAAGCTATCTCTCCTAGTGTAGCTTATTATCTTTTTGCATTGTAACAGTCAGTCTTGTGAGTTGGTTACACAATAGAAACATGATTTTACTATTCTTAAATGTATTATACACCGTAACACCATAATTGATTATTCTCTTGTGAGGTAAATATAGAAGTGCTTTGCAATGCGAATATATCAAGAAGGGTTGTTTGAAATATTGGAATCGTGTTGTGATTTTCTTACCTATCAAGCACCTAGACTTGACGATGAAGAGAGTTCGAGAAAAGCCCAGGTGAGCATATTTTCAAGGTGAGTCGAGTCGAGCATATTTGTTTCGAGGTAAGCAGATTGCTGAGAAGAGTAGAAGAATAGACCGGGAGGAGATGTAGAGAATACAATAGGAGAAAGGGAGTAGAGGAGATGTACATAGATGTAGAATAGCATGAGAATACTCCACTTGGAAGACATACATGTTGAAAATAAAAAAAAGCACGTCATGTAGCATTGGCATTGGTGGCAAGGGTGAGTATACCTTTTTCAGTGGCATCATTAAACTCATCGGGTCATGTATTAAATGCTGCATTAAAAGGCACGCTAGGGACACGTGGCCGATGCCATTGAACTCATCGGGTCATGTATTAAATGCTGCATTAAAAGGCACGCTAGGGACACGTGGCCGATGCCATTGAAGGAAACTTCTTTTTAGGCACATTCAAGGCATATTATTCAAGTTATTTCTTTTCTAGGACTTTCAGTTCATACGGTGGGAAGGATGCTGCCTCAATACTGCCCTCTGCATGAGTCCTACAATGTGATCAAGGTATATCCTTGTTCATTTTATTAACATATGCGCGTTGTGCTATAGTTTTGTAAGTTACATAATAGGCCAAAATGTACATATGTGAAAGAATAGTTCTCCACAATGCGATCAAGGTATCGCCTTGTGTAACTTATTATGTATTTGTATTGTAGCAGCTCTGTGAGGTACACAATAGGTCAAAATGTATAAACGGAACCAAGGTATCTCCTTTTGCAACAAGTTGCTTGTACGCTTTGTGTAACAGTTTTTTGAGTTACACAATAGGCCAAATTTATATACACAGTAGTAGAAATTGGTTTCATGATAAAGGTGCTTCTATAATGAGCTTCGATGATGGTGGTGGAGGGTGAGACACCTACTTATGTTATGTGTGCTTGCTATTAGTGTACTATGAGGAACACTTACCCCTAATGGTACATCATAATGGTACATCAAATAAGACATGTCTTGATTTCTCCAAAATCACATGTGGTCCGCACCAAGTGTGCACTTCTCGCATTATGATCCTTATTTTGACATAGCCCCTATCTATTCAATGATGAGTCCTTTTTTTGGTATGCCTAGCCCTCTTTCCCACTTTATACTTCACAAAAAATGAGTACAAAACCAAGGAATCACTCCTTGAACAAGGAATATCAAAGTAGGAACCATGGCTACACAAAATGGCTACACATGATCCTTCTTTTTACATAGCCCCTACCTATTCAATGATGAGTCCTATTTTTGTATGTCCAACCCTCTTTCCCAGTTTATACTTCCCACAAAATGACTACGAAACTAAGGGATTACTCCCTACACAAGGAATATCAAAGTAGGAACCATGGCTCATGTCCACCTCTTCTCCACTATGTTGGGAACCTAGGAAGGGCCCACTAGATCTTCCTGATCCATTTGCCAAAATGGTAGTCACCATTAGGGATGATTCATGCTCCCTTGGCCTTGACATTAGTAACTCTCTCATTGTTAAGAATGTGCAGGAGTGGCAAAATGCAGAGTGCATCAGTGGGGAAGAATCAATGTCTTCCATATAGAGATATGCACATTGTTATATGACAACCCACCCAACCATTTAGCAGCTTAGGGAATCTTCTTTTACAATTTCATGTATGTTTTGTCTAATTCAAATGATATTATTGGTAGAATTGAGTCTATCCCACTACCACCATTGTCTAGCCAAGAATGGATTTGTTCTTGCACATATACATCATTGTAGCATGCAAGAATAAATGTGCATGCATCAATAACACCCTGGAGAATCACATTAGGGTCACCTATCAATTAGTAAAATGTTATAATGTTTTCCAACTCCCCAAAGTAGCCCTCTACCTCAACAATATTGTCCTCATGGCCTTCGTAAACCAATCATGAGGCCTAGATCTCGCTCTCACTAAGCACATAACAGGACCATCTAGGGGAGGTTAAGATGTTGGATGGGTTGTAATGCAGGATTACTCTCAGTGAGGAGAGCCCTACACCTCCCAACCTTCTCAACAAAATACCACATCAGGAACAGAGCCATGGTCTCATTACCAAAGAATGTCTCAACTCCAATTAGGATAAATTTGAAGATATAGTCTTAGAGTTGGTGCCCTTGACTCGAATGCTCACTTTTATGACTCATCAAAATGCTCAAGACTAACACAACAGGGTATCCCTCACCATCCTAGCTAAGTTTCTTTCATGCCGATTGGCAAATTTGACTAAATCCTTTAACATATGAACAAGGCTCGTGCAAGAATCCAACATGCAAGGTACAATGCGGTCACATGCTTACAAAGGTCCTTTATCATGCCATCGGTAAAGAACTTCCACACCTTATGCCTTGTCTAGCCCTATCCAAGGAGTGTCTCTTCAAGCCTTAACTTCCTTTAAAGATAAAATTTGGACACATCATGAAACCCCTCATAGTCCCCTTACCCATGGAACCCATGGAGGATCCTAGCCTCTTGCCCAAGAGAAACCACAACATTTGCCTACACCACAATCCCCATTACACAATCCATGTAGAAAGAAGACATATTGGCTTTGTGGAAGGGATGTATTTGAGTCATAGAACATTTTCACATGTGAACCACACTAGGGAGAGGAAACATACCCACCAAGAAAGCCAGCAAGTGACCCATGAGTAGGCTCCCCCAGCCTCCACAAATCCATCACCCATTCCCACATCATACCAACCTCTACAATGTCTATTTTGGTTGACCTCATGTCAGCTAGACCATATGTCACAGCTAGACCATCCTATGCCCAACCTCCATGAAACTCTCAAGGATGTCTCTATAATAGACCATCTCATCCCATGGGATGCGACAACTAATGATCTTCTAGCTCCCCTAATCACTTAAACAAGTAAACATACATGGTGTACATATATAGTATACATGTAGATGCATAGTCACTACATGGCAATGATGCACAATCTATTAAGAGCCTAAAGAGATTAGAAAGAGTCTAAAAGGTTTTTAGCCTTTATTGGGTGATTTTTTTAAAATTTTACTTTGACCGTGTGCATCCTCTCAAAATCTATGTGCATCGACATATTGACCAACATTAGTTATTGACGAAGTTAATCATTTTAACTATGACTATGTGACTTTGTGTGTGAATGGAAAAAGAAAAAAAAACCATACACAAGGGTCTTGTGATAGAGTAGTTGCTTGAAGATAGTTGAATGGGTTAAGGTAGGTAATCAACCCCTAGATATATTACAGTTAGATTTCAAGAAGGTTTATGATAGATTGGATTGGAACTTGCTTAAAGGTATACCTTTGCATGCATGGAATTCTTGTAGGATTGGATAGAGGGGTGTCATAGTGGTGTGCTTGATTGTGGTGGGGTAGAAGTGGCACTTCTAGATCTTCACTCAATACACGGCACAGGGATGCCCCTTAGCCCACCTACTATATTTCATTCTTATTTCACCTAAGGCTATAAGCATCTTTCTTTGCTCTACTTAGGTGGAGTTTTTGGATTGAGGTTGCCCTTGCACAAGAGGAGCTCTTGGATTGTCATTGATACTCCTATGTTCCTAGAGGCCTTCTATACTAGTACTCCTATGTTCTTAGAGGCCTTCTATACTAGTACTCCTATGTTCCTAGAGGCCTTCTATACTAGTACTCCTATGTTCTTAGAGGCCTACTCATGTTTGTGCTTGTTTCAAACTACCTTGGTTGGAATTTTGTCTTACAATAGGGGCCCTCATAAATTTGTACAAATCTCTTGGATTCTAGGTTACTAATTCTCAAAGAGTTGATTGGGGTGGTGCAGAGATTAGATTTATGTGAATTGAGAGAGGAAAAAATTTGTCTAGTAGTAGAGTAGGGGCACCTTCATATAAAGGCTAGCTTTAGTGGATCCAGAGAGGATGCATTTTATCTAACAACAATAGAGGCCCTCAAAGGCTCTCATAAATTGGCACAAATATGAGTTGATTGGGATGCAAAGGTTGGTTTTACTTAGATTGAGAGATGTTGGATTCTAGGTTACTAATTTTTAAAGAGTTGATTGGGGTGTAATGTTGGCTTTAAGAGAGGCTATATTACTAGCTATCTTGAATGCTAGGTTTAGATTGACATTTCACCCTGCGCACTACTGTGCTCTATTGAGATATTGAGCTCAACTATAGTGCTACGGACATTGATGACCCACCTAGGACTGGCATGGTTGGTGAGATTATGGGTGATATGCAGCCAGTGGGATGACAGGCTATGTAACAGCCATTTTGGATTACTAGAGACTGGCATAGTTATAGCACCAGTTCATTTATTCGGGTTCACATTATGGACCAACCCTTATATGTTGTAGTAGTTGAGTACTAATCCATATAGTGTATACTCTTATCTTTATGTTATATTAGTTGAGTAGAGAAGAAGAATATAGAAGAAAATTCAGCTATCCATCTCTCTCTTGTGTCTTACTCTCTCTTGTGTCTTACTCTCTCTTGTGTGTGTGTTTGCTTGCTAGGGTTTGAAGCTCTCCCGTCTCCCCCACATTCTCTTTATGGTATCAAAGCCTAGTTTGTGTGAGAGCTAAGGAGGCAAGCAAGGAAAGAAGCATTACTACATAGGTAGAGCACCATCATCTCTTTCCCATTCTTGGTTTAGGTATAACACCTCCCTCAGTAGCTCTGGGAGCTACACATATCTGATTGAGGAGTTGTCTTCGGGGGAGAGAAGCTACAGGAGGGCAAGTATATTTTCCTATCACATTTTGGACATGTTACAGGGCTCGTTTCATCATTGCATGGTATTTTTGGCAGTTTTTTGGAAGTTCTGGTAGAGAACCGTTTCTGCTTATTGCAGTGCAGTAGTACATCTTGGAAGAGCAGACAGGGTTTGCACATGTATTGTTGATATTGGGTGTATGTACAAAAACTCTGGTCACATTTGGTGACACACAGGTTGTGCTGAAGTATTGTGCTGAAGTACCGCTACTTTTGTAGTAGTTACAAGAGATACTGTTGTATTACAGGTTACATACAGAAGTTGTCTGTTTGCAGGTGATTGCTGCAGGAAAACATGTCTGATGAAATTAATCAGATTGTTAGTGAGAAGCTGGATACGAATAAATTCCATGCCTGGAAGTTCAGAGTGACCAATTTCCTAATGGTGGGTAAAGGATTTTGGGATTATGTAGAAGGAGACAATGAGGAGCCTCGAGTTTTTTTAGGAGAGTGACAGAGTTTTTTTAGGAGAATGTCACTCCTGCAAGATATAAAGGCATTTAAGGATTGGAATCAAGGTGCAAGAAAAGGCATTTAAGGATTGGAATCAAGGTGCAAGAAAAGTCATGTAGTACTTGCTTTTAATTAGTATCATAGACACTATGATAGGACACATATAAGATGAAAATACTCCAGCAATTGCATGGCAAAATCTGGTTCAAATGTTCCAGACTAACACAAAGGCAAGGAAGTTGCAGTTAAAGCAAGAGTTGCATACTGTGGAAAAGGAAAGCATGTCCATCAATGAATATGCCTTAAAGATCAAGGGCATTGTTGAATTCCTTGGGTCTATCAATGTATCAATGGAGGATGATGATTTGGTGAGTGTCTGTCTCTTAATGGGCTTGGCAAAGAGTACAAGCCATTCAAGACCTTCATTGTAGTTAGGGAGAATATTCCCGACTTTCGGGACTTGATATCTATGTTGACCATAGAAGAAAAGGCTTTAGGTGAGGATTCCTCTTCACAAAGCAAGAACACATCGGAACAAGCCTTGTACTCTACTTCAAGTAGAGGTAGAGGTAGAGGCCGTGGTCAAGGGGCCAAGGTGGTGGCCGATAAGGAAATAAGAATTGTGGACAACAACAGTCCAATGATTCACAGGAGCAATCATACATAGGTGGAAGAGGCCAGTCTAGAGGCAGGGGGAGCCAAAGAGGCCGAGGTGGTTGGCAAAGAAATCAAAATGCAAATAGCATAGAGTGCTATTACTGTGGCAAACCAGGACACATGGCAAAGGAGTGCTACAAAAAGTAGAATGACATTAAAAGTGGAAAGTTGCAGCAGCAGCAAGGCAATTATGCATCATCTAGCAAACATGGAGGTGATGACAAAAGTGAGCAGCTGTGATGTAGCACATGCTTAGTTCCATAATAGGGGATGTGTCAGGATCTTAAGATATATGATATGTGGATTCTAGCGCCTCTAACCACATGACCAGTCATGCTGAGTGGTTTAGAGATATGCAGAAAATGGAAAAACCAGGCTATGTGTAGAAACAGGTGATGATACTGCACATCTCATTGCGCATGTTGGTAAAGTGCCATTGTCTATGCAGGATGGCAAAATGAAGTGCTTAGCTCATGTACTTCATGTTTCAAATATTACAAAAAACCTAGTTTCTGTTGGACAGATGGTTGAGCAGGGTCTACAAGTGAGGTTTAATCCTCAAGGATGTTTTGTGGAAGACTTCAAAAATACGTGTTGCTTGGTTGCAGAGGGTAACAGAAATGGCAGGATGTTGGATGTGAACATGCCTGAGATAAAGGCAACCATGTTTGCGTATGGAACAGGTGTCATTACAGATATTGAAATATGGCACAAGCGCATTGGTCATGTGAATGTACAACTATGCAGGCCCAAAATATTGTTGCAGGGTTGCCAAAGTTTAAGGTTGACGGTATGCATAAGGTATGTTAAGCATGTCAACTTGGTAAGCAGGCCAAACATGCTTTCCTACATGAAAAGCATGTCAGTGCCATTGGATGTCATACATTCAGATGTATGGGGACCGACCAAGACTGCAACAATTGTAGGTTGCAGGTACTATGTTATATTCATTGATGACCACACTAGGAAAGTGTGGGTTTATTTCATGAAGGAGAAAAGTGAGGTGTTTGCTCACTTTGAGAGATTTAAAGCCTTGGTCGAGAAGGAAAAAGGCATGCAAATAAAATGCCTAAGATCAGATGGTGGGGGAGAATATTTCTCCAATGAGTTCAACAATTTCTTGAGAAAGCAGGGAATCAAGAGGTAGTTTACGTGCAAGTATACTCTATAAATAGAATGGTGTTGCAGAAAGGAAAAACATGCACATTGTAGAAGTGGCATATGCCTTGATGGCTGAAAAGAATATGCCACATTAATTTTGGGCAAAAGCAGTAGCAACTATTGTGTACATTATGAACAGGACACTCACTAGAGCTGTTCATGGTATGACTCCTGAACAGAAGTTTGCAAGCATGACCGGATGTGTCTCACTTGAAAGTGTTTGGGTGTATTGCATATGTACATGTTCTTGATGATGAAGTGAGAAAAAAGTTGGATCCAAAGGCAAAGAAATGCATCTTCATTGGTTATGCTATGGAGCAAAAAGGTTATAGATGCTATAACCCTACCACTCATGAGATGCGAGTAAGCAGAGATGTTGTTTGATGAGATGAGTAGCTGGTATGCACCAGCAGTGAAGGCAACAGAAGATGCAGATGTAAGAAGTGCTAATGTAGCACCACATGTAGAGCAGCAATCACTCACAAGTACTGAGTGGACCTGGTTAGTCCTCGAGCAGTGGATCCAATGTTAGCCCATGGTCAGAGGCAGGTTGAAGAATGATGCAGGTACACATGTATCACGGTGGAAAGGAAAGGAAAAGGTAGATCAACCTTTTGTGCCTGATCTGTCAACACATCACTCATATGTGGATGGTGACTCTAGTGGCTCTGAGCAAAGCCTTGATGAGGAGCTTGGCATTCTGTCTGTGGTTACTCCTAGTGTAAGGAGAACCAAGGCTGTTTTGAGGACACCTAGGAGTGATCCAAGTGTACGTAGGTCTACGAGGGTTAGATACCTTGTTGTTGGACAGGTTGAGGTATGATGGATATACAGCCCATCATTATGCTTACATGGTAAAAGCAATACACGAGGTTGAGCCCACTTGCTTTATGCAGGCAATTGGAAATAAGAAATGGGAAGATGCCATGGATGAGGAGATAGCAGCATTGGATGCAAAGCATTGGATGCAAATGCAACATGGGAGTTAGTGCCTTTGCCTAAGGAAAAGAAGGTAATTGGATGTAAGTGGGTGTACAAAGTCAAGCACAATGCTGATGGTTTAGTGAGCAGGTACAAGGCAAGATTGGTTGCCAAGGGCTATGTATAGACTTATGGCATAGACTATGAGGAGACATTTAGCAACCCGATTGTAAGAATGGCAACCGTGAGAGCTGTCATTGCTATGGATGCAGTGAAGGGTTGGTCTTTACATCAAATGGATGTAAAGAATACTTTCTTGCATGGTGATTTGCCAAGAAGAAGTGTACATGATGCAGCCCACCAGGTTATGAGAGGGATGTACATCCAGATTTTGTGTGTGCAGGTTACGTAAAGCCTTGTATGGCTTGAAGCAGGCACCCAGAGCATGGTCAAACAAGATCGGGGAGTATCTTGTTACCGTTGAATTTCAGATATCCAATGCAGATTTTTCACTATATGTGAAAAAGATAGATAGAGGGATCATGCTATTAGTCATCTATGTGGATGACTTGATTATCATTGGTGGTAGTGATGCAGACATACATGATGTCAGAATGCTTTTGAAGCAGAAGTTTGAGACATTTGGGTGAGCTGTGGTATTTATTGGGGGCATAGAGGTGGTAAGATCACCTCATGGCCTTTTGCTTTTGTTTTGCAGAGGTAGTATGGCTTGGACATGTTGTTTAAGTATGGTATGACAGGCTGTAAGCCTATTTCAGTGCCATTAGAGCATAATACAAAGCTTTCCGCAGATACATGTGAGCTTTTGGAGGACCCCACTACATACAGGCGCATAATGGGTAGTTTGATCTACATGACCATTACAAGGCCAGCTTGAGCTATGCTGTTGGACTTGTGAGAGACAGTTTATGTAAGCCCCTAGGAAGCCACACTTGGATGCGGCTAGACGGATCCTCAGGTACATAAAGTCCAAAGTTGACTATGGACTTTTGTATGAGGCTGATACAGAGATACAGTTGCATGGGTACACAGATGCTGAGTGGGCTGGTAGTATTGCAGATAGGAGATCTACGAGTGGTTTTATATTCTCATTTGGGAGGGCTGCTATGAGTTGGAGCAGTAAGAAGCAGCCAGCTATTTCTGTATCGAGTATAGAGGCAGAGTACAGGGGTGCTGCTATGGCAGCTTGTGAGGTAGCTTGGTTTCAGAAGCTACTTGGTGACATGGGAGAGCCCATGGATAGGGCAATTGTCATATATTATGACAACATGAGTAGCATACTGTTAGCCAGTAACCTAGTATATCATGCTAGAATGAAGCACATTGAGGTGCATTATCACTTTGTGAGGGAGAAGGTTCTAGCAGGAGATGTAGACCTGGTATATGTCAGTACACAGAGGATCAAGTGGCTGACATCTTCATGAAAGGCATTTGGCACAGAGAAGCTCCATAGGTTTAGGAGCTTACTTGGAGTGCAGTGTGTGGAGTTGAGCTCGAGGAGGAGTGTTGAGATATTGAGCTCAACTAGTGCTACAACGAACATTGATGACCCGCCTAAGTGATAGCTTCCACATCTACACCACTAGCATGGTTGGTGAGATTATGGATGATATGCAGCCAGTGGGATGACAGGCTGTGTGATAGCGATTTTGGATTACTAGAGATTAGCATAGTTATAGTGCCAGCTCATTTAGTTAGGTTCACATTATGGACTGACCCTTGTATGTTGTAGTAGTTGAGTATTAACCCATATAGTGTGTACTCTTATCTTTATGTTATGTTAGTTGAGTAGAGAAGAAGAAGATAGAAGAAAATTCAGCTATCCATCTCTCTCTTGTGTCTTGCTCTCTCTTGTGTCTTGCTCTCTCTTATCTTTATGTTATGTTAGTTGAGTAGAGAAGAAGAAGATAGAAGAAAATTCAGCTATCCATCTCTCTCTTGTGTCTTGCTCTCTCTTGTGTGTGTGTGTTTGCTTGCTATGAGTTTGTGTTGAGAATGTGTCAAGAATCAATCTACAAGTTGAAGAAAATCATCACAGTATGGGAGTCCTAGATGGTGGTGTGGGAGTGAGAATAATAACCAAGAAATGTTGGTAGAAGGTGGCCAAGCCAAGTCTAGAAGTTAAAAACATCATTGTCAACAAGAGATGGCTGATGGAACTATCGCCAAACCTATTGGGATACTATAATATTTAAAAATCAAGGTTCTCAAACATTGTGTTAAATAGACCTTCATTATTATGGACTTTTCCAAACAACCCTAATCATGTGAAATGATCTTAGAACGCCCATTCACGAGAGAGGTACAGACGCTAGATAACTGGTCTAAGAACCATGTCTACCTCTAATTCGATGATTCTATCATGAGAGTTGATCTTGTGACTGGCTGCGTACATCCTATGGGTAGTGGATGACTTTTTGAAAACCGTTAAGACAACACCACTTATTCAGCTCCATTGTAATATTGCTATACTTGTAGAGAAGAGACTGATGTAGGGAAGGATCCGACCCACAAGGATGCTAACAAAAAAGCTATTGAGCCTAAGGATGATCTGAATTGGATACATATGATGGCCACAATTAATAGCTAGGGAACCAGAGGATCTACATGGGTTACACCTAATGGTGAGGAGCTCCATAAGGTTGTGCCCCTACGAACAATTCATGCTATACGTTCTAATTCCTGGGGGATTGGTTATAGTGAACTTGAGTCCACATGGGATGACTCAAGATCAAGCACCAATGGTGGTGAGGAATATGAAACAAATAATGATAGTGACACAAGCTTCTCAGTTACCACAAGCAAAATAGAGCTAACAATATCAAAAGAAACTGTAAAGGGTACCTTTGAATCTGATACTGATGAGTCCTAATTTGAAGAAAGGGACGAAGTTCATCAAGATGCCAAGGAGCATCTTTGAAGATGGCAGAGACGTAAATACTATGCAGCCAATCATCACACATAATGTTGCAAGAGAGGACAACTACCGCCCAATGGTGGCTACATTGGTGCATTCGATGCACATCACAAGTTTATTGACAACTGGGGAGAGGAATTACAAAAAGTTATGTATTGCAAACCTCTTTCCATTGAGTTGATAGATAAAATCGATGTCACACAGATGAACTAAAACTTAATCGTTCCACGAGACAGAAGAAGAACAAAGAGTTGGCTCAGAAAGAGAGGGAGGCAGAAGCTTAGCTAAGGTAGCTGAAGAAAATCAAGAACCAATACCTAACTTGTGCCCTGCACACCAGATAAGTCAAACACCATAGGGAAACATAAGTTAATGTTTGATAATGCCAAACTTAACCCCACAAGTGAGAGTGGAGGAGCCTATGAGGGGCCTGCAAAGGTTAGGGAAGTAGATTTGGCTGAACCAAGAGAAGATCCTAAGCATGTAAACATAGCTAAGGACTTATATAAGGCCGACGAGACTAAACTTGTAGCTCTCCTCAAGGAATATAGAGATTGCTTTGCATGGATATACCATGATATAAAGGGAGTTCCCGTAGAGGTGGTACAACACACCATCCCCATGGGTACCGAAGCTAAACCAGACAAACATCAACCCTATTATCCAATGAATCCCAAATATGCAAGCATTGTTAAGGAAGAGATCAATAAACCCATTGAGTGTGGATTCATCTATGAGATCGAACACTCAGAATGGGTCTCACCCATTGTGGTTGTGCAAAAGAAGAATGGAAAACTTACAGTGTGTGTGCTGATCTCAAGAAAGTGAATGCTGCCACACGTAGGGATCACTACCCCTTTCCATATTCAAAACATGTACTCAAACGAGTTACAGGTAATGAGGATTATAGATTTTTGGATTAATATTCAGGCTATAATCAAATTTTGATTACACTTGGAGTTACAACTGAGCATGGTGTGTAATGTTACATAGTTATGCCATTCAGTCTAACCAATGCACTAGCCACATTCCAAAGACTTATGAATATTGCTTTTAAGGACTTCATAAGAAAGTTTCTCAAAGCTTTCTTGGGTGATTTGTGCATTCATTTTTCTTGAAAGAGCACCTAGCGTGCCTAACCAGGGTGTTTGAAAGGTGTTGATTTTATCACATATCCTTAAACCCTTATAAATGCCAATTTTGGGTGAAATATGGAGTTATTCTTGGGTATATAGTGTCCAAAAATGGGATTCACTTGTGAGAGAAAAATCAAGGTCATCTTGGAATTACCTCCACTAACAAAATATAAGGGAATCCAGAGATTCATGGGACATGTCGACTACTACCATTGGTTTATTCTTTTCTATGCAAAAATAGCTCATCCTTTATACAAGCTATTGATTGTATTCATATGGAATGAGGAGTGTCAACAAGCTTATGATGTGCTAAAGCAAGCCTTGGCCAGTGCTCCAATCTTGTGAACACCCAACTTGGATCTCATCTTTTATGTACATATTGATGCCTCTAATTTTGCAATTGGATGTGTCGTAGCATAGATAGGGGAACATAAATTGGACTATCCTATTAGTTTTGCAAGTTGGCATGAGGCAAAAATCAATTACACCGTGAAGGGTTAGAAATGGTTTATGCTATAAAGAAATTTTAGCCATTAACTTCTTGCTACTAATAAATATGTTTTCTATATTTATTGATCATCAAGTCTTGTTGTATCTGGTAAACAAACCATGCTCCATGGGAAGGATCACAAGGTGGTTGTTGATTCCATTCAGGTTTGATTTTATAGTAGTTGTCAAGCATGGAAAAAAACATGTCATGGTGGATCATCTATCCCGTATACCTACTAATGTGGTGAAGAAGCACCAATTAGAGTTGATGATGAGTTACCAGATGCTACACTATTCAAGGTTGAGGCTATTCTAGAATGGAGTGAAAGAATCGTCAACTTTATAAACGAATGGTTTTCTAGAGGCAAAAAAGTTAAGGAAAGATCTAGCTTGGAAGTTGCTTAAAGAAGCAGAACCTTGCCAATTGATTTCTGGAACTCTTTAAAGACGTGGTAAGGATGACATTTCAAGACATTGCTCTAGGGAGGATGTATACTTATACATCGAGCAAGCACACCAAGGAGTAGCTAGTAGACACTTTCCTTGCAAGGTTATGGAAAGAAAAACACTCTAGTCTGGGTATTGGTGGCCCACGCTCTCAAATATTGTGCAGTATTTGTCAAAGGATGTGATGAGTACCAACGTTGTGCAAAGCCTTAGAAGGAAATGATGCCACTACATCCTATGAGCCTTTTGAAAAATGGGTCTTAAATTTCATTGGTCCTATTAGTCCTGTTGCACATGGCACACAAGCATGCTTCATCATTGTTGCCATAGTTTATGTAACCAAATGGGTTGATGCAAGAGCTTCACGAAAAGTAGATGCCATGACGACGACCGCTAAGTTTCTCTATGAGAATATCATTACCCACTTTGGTTGTCCTTTTGAGTTGGTGAGTGACCAAGGGAAACACTTTATAAATGATATAATCCAACAGCTCACCACAACGTTCATGATCTCACACCGCAAGTCCACACCTTACTACCCGCAAGCAAATGGTCAAGCTGAGAGCACCCTCAGGGGGGTCACTCATAAATATGTAAGCGTAGTATGTGAAGGGGGTATTTATAGATTGAATAGAAAAAGGGTGTGTTTTATTCATGAAAAATTTACATATAAGGGGTTTTTTAATTAAGCCTTGAACACCTTGATGCAATGATTGTTGGGAATTCAAGCTCATGGGATTATCAAACCTCTTACAAAGTTATAATTGGTTGCACACCATTTTAAGATGGTATATGGGGTTGAGGTGGTAATGCTAGGAAATTCATTATACCCAGCTTAAGGATGGCAGTGATCAAGAGACTGGAGAGTAACATGTTGATGTTCATTCTGGCACAAGAATAAAGATAAATTGTTGTGCACAACATGTTAACAGAAAAATATTGACAAAAAACGTGATTTGATAATAATGTCAAGGATAAGGAAATCAAGGAGGGAGATCTAGTACTTATGTACAGAGTTCACCCAACAAAAAGAAGAATATTATGGGAATATATTTTAAACTCTCTTAAAAATATTATTCTACTCTCTTAGATAATTTAGGGACACTTGGATTATCTTTGCGTCAAGCCAAATTATGTTAATATCATGGGTGATGTCATTATAAATATTAATACGTTGGGTGGATATTGATGTGTGTTTGGGGCCTCCAATGTTTGTTTTAGTTGGTTTGTATGGAAGGGTGGTTCTTGGGTTACTTATGCCTAGCAAACATGTGTGTGGTTATGGTTTGTATACTTATGGAATATTTGTTAGTTATTTTATATGTGAAGAGGATTCCAAAGATTGAGGAGAAATTGCACAAATTTATTACTTGGCACACCATTTTTGTAAACAAGCTTTATATATACATGTGCTAGCTTGTGCACATTTTGATTTATTTAAAAAGCCTTAGTTTATCAAGCATAGACTTGAACTTTAATATTTTTGTAAAGCGTGATATGCTTTAAACCCTAGCCTTAATTTAAGGGCACTCTATTTGAGCATAAGAGAATGTTGTGCAAGAAAAGCACCTTTTTGTATTTTTGGAGACTATGGCCTAAATTGAAATAAAGTAATCCATAAATACTGGTGTGGGGATAGGCCACACACATGAGGGGAGATGATTGCACCCAATCTTGGAGTCGTGCTTTGGGAGCTAAGTATTATTTGTGTTTCACTCAAGCATGTGGAATTTGTTGAGTTATTTGATTTAATCAATTCTTGCAAAGTTTCTTTAAAACTCTATTTTCCTAGAAAAATTAGATCCATGAGAGTGGTATCAGAGCTTGGAACGAGGAAGATGGAAACAAGAACGGGTTCTTAATCTTCTTTAAAGCTCTATTTTCCTAGAAAAATTAGATCCATGAGAGTGGTATCAGAGCTTGGAACGAGGAAGATGGAGACAAGAACGGGTTCCTAATCTTCTATAAATCAATTTCTTTTGAAGAAGTTTTAATAGTTTTTTGGAGGTTGGATTCGTTTTTCATTTTTAAAAAAAGAAGAACTTCAATTTGTTTCTCTCCATGGCGGTAGGCTGAAAAGATGCAGGGGGGAAGAGAGCTTGAGCTCTTGCAAGCACACACACACACTCACAAAACCCTAATAGAGAACACACAAGGTGAGAGGCTGAAAATCTTCTTCTTCTCTACTCAACACTCAACACACCATATACAAGAATAAGAGTACTCAACCAATACATACACGGGTTCTCTATAGTGTGAACCTGACTAAATGAGCTGGCACTATAACTATGCCAGTCTCTAGAATGGCTGTCACACAGCCTGTCATCCCACTGGCCGCATATCTCCCATGATCTCACCAACCATGCCAGTGGTGTAAGTGTGGGGCCTATCCCCCAGGCGGGTCATCAGTGGCCACCGCCTCACTAGACGAGCTCGATATCTCAACACTCCCCCTCGAGCTCAACTCCATCTCATGTACACCAAGCGAAGCCCTGAATCTACGGAGCTTCTCTGTACCCAATGCTTTGGTGAAGATGTCAGCTACCTGATCCTCTGTGCTGACATAAACAAGGTCAAGGTCTCCTGCCAAGACCTTCTCTATGACGAAGTGGTAGTGGACCTCTATGTGCTTCGTACGAGCATGAAAGACTGGGTTCCTGGCCAACTGTATACTGCTAATGTTGTCACAGAAAATAACAACTTGTCTATCCACTGATAGACCCAAATCTGCAAGTAGCTTTGTCAACCAAGCTACCTCACATGCTCCCATAGCAGCTCCTCTGTACTCGGCCTCTGTACTGGATAGAGCAACCGTAGGCTGCTTCTTGCTGCTCCAAGTCACAGCAGCACTCCCCAAAGAAAACATGAATCCACTAGTAGATCTTCTATCTGAGATACTACCAGCCCAATCAGCATCTGTGTACCCATGTACACATATCTCTGTCCTAGTCTCATAGAATAGTCCACAATGCAAAGTAGACTTCACATACCTCAGTATGCATCTCACTGCATCCAAATGCGGTTTTCGTGGAACCTGCATAAACTGACTCACCAACCCAACAGCATAGCTCAAATCTGGTCTGGTGATCATCATGTAGATCAAACTTCCTACTATGCGCCTGTACATAGTAGGATCCTCCAAGATCTCTACTGAATCTGCACTCAACTTGCCATTTTGATCCAATGGCACAAAAATAGGCTTACAGCCTGTCATACAACATGTCCAAGCCATACTATCTCTGCTGTAATCCAATACCATGTGGTGACCTAATCACCTCAATGCCCAAAAAAAAAAAAGCTTCCCCAGATCCTTTATCTCAAACTTCTGTCTTAGCAAGATCTTTACATCAAAGATCTCTGCATCATGGTCCCCCGTAATGATCAAGTCATCTACGTAGATGACAACAAGCACAACTCCTCTATCACCATGTCTCACATACAATGAGAAATCTGCATTGGCTACATGAAAGCCAATAGTGACAAGATATTCAGAAATCTTGTCAGACCATGCTCTTGGTGCTTGCTTTAAGCCATACAAGGCTTTCTTCAACCTGCAAACATGCTCGGGGTGACCCACATCCTCATAACCAGGTGGCTGCAAACATGCTCGGGGTGACCCACATCCTCATAACCAGGTGGCTGCAGCATATACACCTCTTCTTGCAAATCCCCATGCAAGAATGCATTCTTTACATCCATCTGATGTAAAGACCATTGCTTTGACGCAGCCACTGCTATCACAACTCTCACTGTTGCCATCTTGGCAACTGGGTTGAAAGTTTCCTCATAATCAATCCCATATGTCTGCGCATATCCTTTGGCTACCAATCTAGCCTTGTACCTGTTTATGCTTCCATCACTGTTATGTTTAACTTTGTACACCCACTTGCATCCAGTGGCTTTCTTGTCTTCAGGCAATTGCACTAAATCCCAGGTTTCATTTCCATATAGTGCATCCATCTCCTCATCCATAGCTTTCTCCCAACACACATTTCCAACAGCCTCATCAATGCATGTGGGCTCTACAACCTGCACAACCTTTGCCATATATGCATAGTGACGTGCCACATAACCATCATATGTAACTCTCTGCACAGGGTTCTTCACTCTCCCTGATCTTCGTAGCTTTTCATTCATGGCTTCCATAGCCTTCTTTACACCAGGTGTTCTCATAGCTGGGATCCCAAGCTCCTCATCAAGGCTCATATCTGAGCCACTAGACTCTCCATCAACATGAGAATGCCCTGCAGAAATGTCAGGCATACCAAGGGGCTCAACCACTTTCTCTTTTCCTTTACGTGATGTAATAATCACATTTACAGGACTGGTATTATGATGCAGCCTGCCACTCCATGGTCTATCAACAGACCCACTAGATGAGGACTCTCTTGGTCCACTCAAAGACTGTGATTGCTGACTTGCATTCTGTGCAACCACACTTCCACTCAAATCAGCCCCGACAGCTTCTTTTTCAGCAACATACCAGCTGCTCATCTCATCAAAAACAACATCCCTGCTTACCCTCAACTCACGTATAGCAGGGTTATAACACCTGTATCCCTTTTGCTCAAGGGAATATCCAATAAACACACATTTTCAGCTTTTGGATCCAGCTTAGTTCTCAGCTCATCTGGCACATGCACATATGCAATGCATCCACCAAAGACTTTCAGATGAGACAAATCTGGTTTTCTGCTAGTAAACCTCTCCTCTGGAGTTACATCATGTATGGCTGCAGTTGGAGTCTTGTTCATGATGTATACTGCTGTAGAAACAGCCTCAGCCCAATAGCTATGCGGCATATTTTTCTCTTCCATCAATGCTCGCACAATCTCAGCAATGTGCCTATTTTTCTGCTCAGCATTTTGCTGCGGAGTGTATCTGCATGTAAACTGTCTCCGAATACCATTCTTCTTCAAAAATTCAGAGAACTCATTGGAGAAGTACTCTCCCCCTCCATCTGACCTTAGGCACTTTACATATTTCCCTGTTTGCTTTTCAACCAAAACTCTGAAATTCTGAAAGTGAGTGAACACCTCACTCTTCTCCTTCATGAAATATACCCAAACTTTCCTTGTGTGGTCATCAATGAAGGTCACATAGTACCTGTAGCCTCCCATAGATATGGTCTTCGTAGGACCCCATACATCTGAATGCACAACATCTAGTGCATTTCTGCTCACATATCTGTTACGTGGAAACACATGCTTTGTTTGCTTCCCAAATTGGCATGCTTCACATATTTTCTGCATACCTTCCACTTTAAATTTTGGCAGCCCTGTCACAATTCCTTTTGTCTACATAGACTTCAATCTCTGCACATTTACATGTCCAATCCTTTTATGCCAAATGTCTGTGTCTGCAACAATTCTTGAACCATTTGCAAACATCGCAGCACTCATTTCAGGCATGTCTACATTCAACGTAAACATTTTGCCCACTCTGTTGCCTTTTGCAACCAACCTGCACTTGTCTTTGAAATCTTCAACATAACACCCATCAGGGTTAAACCGAACCTGCAAACTCTGCTCAATCATCTGGCCAACTGAAACCAGATTCTTTATTATGTTCGGTACATGAAGTACATAAGGTACTTCACTTTGCCATCCTGCATAGACAATGGCACATCTCCAACATGGGCAATTGGATGAGCAGTGTCATCCCCTGTTTCCACAAAACCTGGTCTTTCCAAGTTTTTCATCTCCTTGAACCACTCCCCATGACTCGTCATGTGGTTCGAAGCGCCTGAATCCACATACCATACATTATCTTTTTGTGCTGTATCAACATTTTCAGACATGGCATTCACGACATGCTGCATAACAAACAACCTTTCATTATCCTCATTATTTCTGCTTGAGGATGCATAGTTGTTTTGCTGCACTTTCTCATTTTGCATGTCAGCCTGCTTCTTATAACATTCTGCCTGCACATGTCCAAGATTACCACAATAATAGCATTCACGTGCATTATTATATTGCCTTTGCCAATTTCCACGGCCTCTTTGACTCCCCCTGCCTCTAAATTTGCCTCTTCCACCTGCGTGTTGTTGTTGTTATTGTTGATTCTGGGACTGTTGTTGTTGCTGTTGTTGCTGCTGGCCATAATTCTGATTACCTGTTCGGCCACCTCCTTGACCGCGTCCATGGCCTCCTCTACCTCGTCCTCTTCCTGAACTCGTGTAGAAGGCCTGTTGCTCTGAACTGTTTTTGCTTTGTGAAGACTGTTGGTCTTCACCCAAGCTCTTCTCTTCGATAATCAGCATAGACACCAAATCTGTAAAGTTGGGAATGTTTTTCCGAGTCTGAATGGACGTCTTGAATGCCTTGTATTGTGGCCCGAGACCACGTAGACAGACTTCCACCTTGTCATCATCATCTACTGACACACCAATAGATGCAAGGGATTCCACAATACCCTTTATCTTCAGCACATAGTCATTCACAGACATGCTCTTTTTCTCCACAATATGAAGTTCATTCTTCAACTGTATCTTACGTGCCTTGGTATTTGTTTCATAGAGCTTTACCAAGGTGTCCCACGCCTCCTTGGGGGACTTGGCATCCTGAATGTGCTCAATCATGGTGTCCTGTATACTAATGGAGAGCCAATACATAACCTTCCTGGCTCCTTGGTTCCAGTCTTTAAACTCTTTCACATCTGCACAGCAGTCGGATTTATATCCGGTATCTCCAGTGCCTCTTCATGCTCACCTTCTATGTAGTCCCAATAGCCTTTTCCCATTAGGAAATTCGTCAACCTAAACCTCCAAGCATGGAAGTTATTCTTATCAAGCTTCTCAGCCACAATCTGAGTTATACCATCATTTGACATCTTGCCAAACACACAATTATACCAGAAACTGCACTCTGGTTTTTCTGCACAAACTGTTGTATTTTCTGCACAACGGTACTGTAGTACTCTCAAATGTCACAACCAGTGACTTCAATGTGCATACATACACCCAATGGCAACTGTAGACCTCTTTGCAGCACCCACAGTGTCTGCACAGTCAATCTGTCTTCCTGCAGTTCTTAAAACAAAGTTCTACAGAGAATCGATGACTTAACCGCAGTGCTCGAAATCGCCTGCTTTCTGAAAAACGGAGGTCCAGACGCGCCTGAAACGCGTTTTTGGCCCAGAAAATGTCGTCCAATAGGACAATATAGTTGCCCTATAGCTTTACTCCCGCGAAGAAAGCTCCTCAATCAGAGATCGTTGCCGGTGCCTCCCGTAGAGCTCCCGACAAGGGTGTAGTCACCAACACAAATAGGGAAGAGTAGTTGAAGCTCTTACCCTCGTACCGCTTCCTGTGGTTCTCTTGCTTGCAGCTCAGTCCTTAACACGAACCAGGCTCTGATACCCTGAAAAGATGCAAGGAGGAAGAGAGCTTGAGCTCTTGCAAGCACACACACACACTCACAAAACCCTAATAGGGAACACACAAGGTGAGAGGCTGAAAATCTTCTTCTTCTTTACTCAACACTCAACACACCATATACAAGAATAAGAGTACTCAACCAATACATACACGGGTTCTCTATAGTGTGAACCCGACTAAACGAGCTGACGCTATAACTATGCCAGTCTCTAGAATGGCTGTCACACAGCCTGTCATCCCACTGGCCGCATATCTCCCATGATCTCACCAACCATGCCAGTGGTGTAAGTGTGGGGCCTATCCCCCACAGTGACCCGCCTGTGGCCACCGCCTCACTAGACGAGCTCGATATCTCAACAGGCTATTGTTTTCATCTCTCCCTTCTCTTCAATCACGGCAATAGAAATTTCAAAGTGTCTCTTCTTCTCTATGCGTGGTTGCTAACTTGCTCTATGAAGGAGAGAATAAGCCCCGTTTTTTATTTTATATCTCAAATCTTTGCTAAGAAAGCTTTATAAGCTTAAAAAACCCCATCTTCAATACATTGAAGGGATCACAAAGAAGAAAAAGGGTTTATTCAAAGGGAAAATTTCAAAGAAATTCAGATCTTTCAGAGGTGCAGGAAATTTACAGAAAATTTCAAAAGAGAATCTCTTTTTCTTTTTTCGAAAATTGGAAGCCTCTTGCTATAAAATTTTCAACATCAAAGAAATATCGGCTTTAGCAGCAGTAGCAAATGCTTGGAGGATAGTGTCAAACCAACAGTTGGACGTCAAATTCAACAATTCTAAAGCTAAGTTTTATGTCTTCATTTATTTAGTCTAGAGCTAAGTTTTCTGTCTTCATTGATTTAGTTACATTATTAAATTGCACTTTTTTTATCTATTTAATTGCAATGGCCACTTTACCTACACCACCCATTGTGCAAGAACAAATCTTAGCACTTCAAGAGCAAATTGCCAGTGAGCGATAACTTTGACGCAAATTAGAGTGTCAAGTGAAGCGTTCCAAACGCAAATGTGATTCTTCCAATTCTTCTGACACTCGAGGAGGAAAATGATCATGTTAGACACACTGTTAAAGCTACCTTACGTGCTCAAAATTCTCAAAAAGACTTTCCAAAATTATGATGGTAAGAAGGATGCAAAAGTTCTTATTGCATAGATTAGCAAACTAGATGACTATTGCTCTAACGAAAACTTCTCAGAAAATGATAAAATTAAATGTGCTTGTAATCACTAATCACTTGATCGAAAATGCTGCCTTATAGTGGAATGTGATCAAACAGGGTAAACATAGACCTTCAACATGGAAAGAGTTCCAAAAACTCTCAAAGAAGAATTTTCTACCATCTTAGTACAAGGCTAAAGCACATCAACGATGGGACACTCTACACCAGATTGAGAAAGAGAATGTCCAAGATGAAATTGATAAATTTTGGGATATTCTACAAGTTCAAGTAATTGAAAAAGTGAAGGAAAAAGAGCAACATAGGAAATTCATTGCTAGACTTAAGTATACCATTAGGGATGATGTTAATATGTTTCATCCACATGACCTTAGTTTTTCTATGGACCTTGCTTTAAATTTAGAACGTAAAATGTATATATCTAGAGCTTTCAGGATGTAGGATAAATCTTTTACAAAGTCTACTAAATCTTCTTTTCCTTCTAGTACTTTTGATAAATCCTCGATGTGATTAAAGGAGATGATTGGAAGGAAAACAACAACAAACCCTCGAATGGTCAACCAAATAATTGAATCTTTAAATGTTACAAATGTCACAAGGAAGGACACCTCATGCAAGACTATCCTGAAAAAAAGAAGAATTTCGCATCGATGGCTCGACTCAATGTTATTGAAGAAGAGGACGAAGATTCTTTCAAGAAAGAGGGAAACTCTGATCATGACTATTCAGATGAAGGTACGTTTTCAATTCATGCTTTATTGAGAATTAAAGGGAAAATAAAAGGAAAATCAATTTCTATATTGCATGATGAATGTAGCTCACATGATTTCATTTCTAAAAAATCATTGAAAGCACTTAACATAGATGCATCGTACTCTGGTTACAAACTATAGTTACAAAGTAAAACCTGCATTTCAAGGTACTAAATACAAGTGCATAAAAGAGGTTAAGGATTTAGACTTAGAACTGGGTTCACAAAAGAAAAGAGAACATTCCTAGTGCCTCCTGAAAAGATGCAGGGGGGAAGAGAGCTTGAGCTCTTGCAAGCACACACACACACACTCACAAAACCCTAATAGAGAACACACAAGGTGAGAGGCTGAAAATCTTCTTCTTCTTCACTCAACACTCAACACTCCATATACAAGAATAAGAGTACACAATAATATGAAAGGTACTCAACCAATACATACACGGGTTCTCTATAGTGTGAACCCGACTAAATGAGCTGGCGCTATAACTATGCCAGTCTCTAGAATGGCTGTCACACAGCCTGTCATCCCACTGGCTGCATATCACCCAAGATCTCACCAACCATGCCAGTGGTGTAAGTGTGGGGCCTATCCCCCAGGCGGGTCATCAGTGTCCACCGCCTCACTAGACGAGCTCGATATCTCAACACTCCCCCTCGAGCTCAACTCCATCTCATGTACATCAAGCGAAGCTCTAAATCTACGGAGCTTCTCTGTACCCAATGCTTTGGTGAAGATGTCAGCTACCTGATCCTCTGTGCTGACATAAACAAGGTCAAGATCTCCTGCCAAGACCTTCTCTCTGATGAAGTGGTAGTGGACCTCTATGTGCTTCGTACGAGCATGAAAGACTGGGTTCCTGGCCAACTGTATACTGCTAATGTTGTCACAGAAAATGACAACTTGTCTATCCACTAATAGACCCAAATCTGCAAGTAGCTTCCTCAACCAAGCTACCTCACATGCTGCCATAGCAGCTCCTCGTACTCGGCCTCTGTACTCGATAGAGCAATCGTAGGCTACTTCTTGCTGCTCCAAGTCACAGCAGCACTCCCCAAAGAAAACATGAAGCCACTGGTAGATCTTCTGTCTGCTGAGATACTACCAGCCCAATCAGCATCTGTGTACCCATGTACACATATCTCTGTCCCGGTCCCATAGAATAGTCCACAATGCAAAGTAGACTTCACATACCTCAGTATGCGTCTCACTGCATCCAAATGCAGTTTCCGTGGAACCTGCATAAACTGACTCACCAACCCAACAGCATAGCTCAAATCTGGTCTGGTGATCATCATGTAGATCAAACTTCCTACTATGCTCCTGTACATAGTAGGATCCTCCAAGATCTCTCCTGAATCTGCACTCAACTTGCCATTCTAATCCAATGGCACAGAAATAGGCTTATAGCCTGACATACCATACTTGGACAACATGTCCAAGCCATACTGTCTCTGCAGTAATCCAATACCATGTGGTGACCTAATCACCTCAATGCCCAAGAAATATCTGAGCTCCCCCAGATCCTTCATCTTGAACTTCTGTCTAAGCAAGATCTTTACATCAAAGATCTCTGTATCATGGTCCCCCGTAATGATCAAGTCATCTACATAGATGACAACAAGCATAACTCCTCTATCACCATGTCTCACATACAGCGAGAAATCTGCATTGGCTACATGAAAGCCAATAGTGACAAGATATTGAGAAATCTTGTCAGACCATGCTCTTGGTGCTTGCTTTAAGCCATACAAGGCTTTCTTCAACCTGCAAACATACTCGGGGTGACACACATCCTCATAACCAGGTGGCTGCAACATATACACCTCTTCTTGCAAATCCCCATGCAAGAATTCATTCTTTACATCCATCTGATGTAAAGACCATTGCTTTGACGCAGCCACTGCTATCACAACTCTCACCGTTGCCATCTTGGCAACTGGGCTGAAAGTTTCCTCATAATCAATCCCATATGTCTGCGCATATCCTTTGGCTACCAATCTAGCCTTGTACCTGTTTATGCTCCCATCACTGTTATGTTTAACTTTGTACACCCACTTGCATCCAATGGCTTTCTTGCCTTCAGGCAATTGCACTAAATCCCAGGTTTTATTTCCATATAGTGCATCCATCTCCTCATCCATAGCTTTCTCCCAACACACATTTCCAACAGCCTCATCAATGCATGTGGGCTCTACAACCTGCACAACCTTTGCCATATATGCATAGTGATGTGCCACATAACCATCATATGTAAATCTCTGCACAGGGTTCTTCACTCTCCCTAATCTTCGCAGCTTTTCATTCATGGCTTCCATAGCCTTCTTTACACCAGGTGTTCTCATAGTTGGGATCCCAAGCTCCTCATCAAGGCTCATATTTGAGCCACTAGACTCTCCATCAACATGAGAATGACCTGCAGAAATGTCAGGCATAACAAGGGGCTCAACCACTTTCTCTTTTCCTTTTCGTGATGTACTAATCACATTTACAGGACTGGTATTATGACACAGCCTGCCACTCCATGGTCTATCAACAGACCCACTAGATAAGGACTCTCCTGGTCCACTCAAAGACTGTGATTGGCTGACCTGCATTCTGTGCAACCACACTTCCACTCACATTAACCCCGACAGCTTCTTTTTCAGTAGCATACCAGCTGCTCATCTCATCAAAGACAACATCCCTGCTTACCCTCAACTCACGTGTAGCAGGGTTATAACACCTGTATCCCTTTTGCTCAAGGGAGTATCCAATAAACACACATTTTTCAGCTTTTGGATCCAGCTTAGTTCTCAGCTCATCTGACACATGCACATATGCAATGCATCCAAAGACTTTCAGCAGATGAGACAAATCTAGTTTTCTGCCAGTAAACCTCTTCTCTGGAGTTACATCATGTATGGCTGCAGTTGGAGTCCTATTCATGATGTATACTGCTGTAGAAACAGCCTCAGCCCAATAGCTATGCGGCATATTTTTCTCTTCCATCAATGCTCGCGCAATCTCAGCAATGTGCCTGTTTTTCCGCTCAGCAACTCCATTTTGCTGCGGAGTGTATCTGCATGTGAACTGTCTCCGAATACCATTCTTCTTCAAAAATTCAGAGAACTCATTGGAGAAGTATTCTCCCCCTCTATCTGACCTTAGGCACTTTACATATTTCCCTGTTTGCTTTTCAACCAAAACTCTGAAATTCTGAAAGTGAGTGAACACCTCACTCTTCTCCTTCATGAAATATACCCACATTTTCCTTGTGTGGTCATCAATAAAAGTCACATAATACCTGCAGCCTCCCATAGATATGGTCTTCGTAGGACCCCATACATCTGAATGCACAACATCTAGTGCATTTCTGCTCACATATCTGTTACGTGGAAACACATGCTTTGTTTGCTTCCCAAATTGGCATGCTTCACATATTTTCTGCATACCTTCCACTTTAAATTTTGGCAGCCCCGGCACAATTCCTTTTGTCTGCATAGACTTCAATCTCTGCACATTTACATGTCCAATCCTTTTATGCCAAATGTCTGTGTCTGCAACAATTCCTGAACCATTTGCAAACATCGCAGCACTCATTTCAGGCATGTCTACATTTAATGTAAACATTCTGCCCACTCTGTTGCCTTTTGCAACCAACCTGCACTTGTCTTTAAAATCTTCAACATAACAACCATCAGGGTTAAACCGAACCTGCAAACCCTGCTCAATCATCTGGCCAACTGAAACCAGATTCTTTGTTATGTTCGGTACATGAAGTACATCTGCAAGGTACTTCACTTTGCCATCCTGCATAGACAATGGCACATCTCCAACGTGGGCAATTGGATGAGCAGTGTCATCCCCTGTTTCCACAAAACCTGGTCTTTCTGGGTTTTTCATCTCCTTGAACCACTCTCCATGACTTGTCATGTGGTTCAAAGCGCCTGAATCCACATACCATACATTATCTTTTTGTGCTGCATCAACATTTTCAAACATGGCATTCACGACATGCTGCATAACAAACAACCTTTCAGTATCCTCATTATTTCTGCTTGAGGATGCATAGTTGTTTAGATGCAGGGAGGAAGAGAGCTTGAGCTCTTGCAAGCACACACACACACTCACAAAACCCTAATAGATAACACACAAGGTGAGAGGCTGAAAATCTTCTTCTTCTTCACTCAACACTCAACACTCCATATACAAGAATAAGAGTACACAATAATATGAAAGGTACTCAACCAATACATACACGGGTTCTCTATAGTGTGAACCTGACTAAATGAGCTGGCGCTATAACTGTGCCAGTCTCTAGAATGGCTGTCACACAGCCTGTCATCCCACTGGCTACATATCACCCAAGATCTCACCAACCATGCCAGTGGTGTAAGTGTGGGGCCTATCCCCCTAGTGTCCACCGCCTCACTAGACGAGCTCGATATCTCAACACTCCCCCTCGAGCTCAACTCCATCTCATGTACACCAAGCGAAGCTCTGAATCTACGGAGCTTCTCTGTACCCAATGCTTTGGTGAAGATGTCAGCTACCTGATCCTCTGTGCTGACATAAACAAGGTCAAGATCTCCTGCCAAGACCTTCTCTCTGATGAAGTGGTAGTGGACCTCTATGTGCTTCGTACGAGCATGAAAGACTGGGTTCCTGGCCAACTGTATACTGCTAATGTTGTCACAGAAAATGACAACTTGTCTATCCACTAATAGACCCAAATCTGCAAGTAGCTTCCTCAACCAAGCTACCTCACATGCTGCCATAGCAGCTCCTCGTACTCGACCTCTGTACTCGATAGAGCAATCGTAGGCTGCTTCTTGCTGCTCCAAGTCACAGCAGCACTCCCCAAAGAAAACATGAAGCCACTGGTAGATCTTCTGTCTGCTGAGATACTACCAGCCCAATCAGCATCTATGTACCCATGTACACATATCTCTGTCCCAGTCCCATAGAATAGTCCACAATGCAAAGTAGACTTCACATACCTCAGTATGCGTCTCACTGCATCCAAATGCAGTTTCCATGGAACCTGCATAAACTGACTCACCAACCCAACAGCATAGCTCAAATCTGGTCTGGTGATCGTCATGTAGATTAAACTTCCTACTATGCTCCTGTACATAGTAGGATCCTCCAAGATCTCTCCTGAATCTGCACTCAACTTGCCATTCTAATCCAATGGCATAGAAATAGGCTTACAGCCTGTCATACCATACTTGGACAACATGTCCAAGCCATACTGTCTCTGCAGTAATCCAATACCATGTGGTGACCTAATCACCTCAATGCCCAAGAAATATCTGAGCTCCCCCAGATCCTTCATCTTGAACTTCTGTCTAAGCAAGATCTTTACATCAAAGATCTCTGTATCATGGTCCCCATAATGATCAAGTCATCTACATAGATGACAACAAGCACAACTCCTCTATCACCATGTCTCACATACAGCGAGAAATCTGCATTGGCTACATGAAAGCCAATATTGACAAGATATTCAGAAATCTTGTCAAACCATGCTCTTGGTGCTTGCTTTAAGCCATACAAGGCTTTCTTCAACTTGCAAACATGCTCGGGGTGACCCACATCCTCATAACCAAGTGGCTGCAACATATACACCTCTTCTTGCAAATCCCCATGCAAGAATGTATTCTTTACATCCATCTGTGATGTAAAGACCATTGCTTTGACGCAGCCACTGCTATCACAACTCTCACCGTTGCCATCTTGGCAACGGGCTTGAAAGTTTCCTCATAATCAATCCCATATGTCTGCGCATATCCTTTGGCTACCAATCTAGCCTTGTACCTATTTATGCTTCCATCACTGTTATGTTTAACTTTGTACACCCACTTGCATCCACCCAATGGCTTTCTTGCCTTCAGGCAATTGCACTAAATCCCAAGTTTCATTTCCATATAGTGCATCCATCTACTCATCCATAGCTTTCTCCCAATACACATTTCCAACAGCCTCATCAATGCATGTGGGCTCAACAACCTGCACAACCTTTGCCATATATGCATAGTGATGTGCCACATAACCATCATAGGTAAATCTCTGCACAAGATTTTTCACTCTCCCAGATCTTCGCAGCTTCTCATTCATGGCTTCCATAGCCTTCTTTACACCAGGTGTTCTCATAGCTGGGATCCCAAGCTCCTCATCAAGGCTCATATCTGAAATGTCAGGCATACCAAGGGGCTCAACCACTTTCTCTTTTCCTTTACGTGATGTACTAATCACATATGCAGGACTGGTATTATGACGCAGCCTGCCACTCCATGGTCTATCAACAGACCCACTAGATGAGGACTCTCCTGGTCCACTCAAAGACTGTGATTACTGACCTGCATTCTGTGCAACCACACTTCCACTCACATCAGCCCCGACAGCTTCTTTTTCAGCAGCAGCTTACCAGCTGCTCATCTCATCAAAGACAACATCCCTGCTTACCCTCAACTCACGTGTAGCAGGGTTATAACACCTGTATCCCTTTTGCTCAAGGGAATATCCAATAAACACACATTTTTCAGCTTTCGGGTCCATCTTAGTTCTCAGCTCTTCTGGCACATGCACATATGCAATGCATCTAAAGACTTTCAGATGAGAAAAATCTGGTTTTCTGCCAGTAAACCTCTCCTCTGGAGTTACATCATGTATGGCTGCAGCTGGAGTCCTGTTCATGATGTATACTGCTATGGAAACAGCCTCAGCCCAATAGCAATGCGGCATATTCTTCTCTTCCATCAATGCTCGTGCAATCTCAGCAATGTGCCTGTTTTTCCGCTCAGCAACTCCATTTTGCTGCGGAGTGTATCTGCATGTAAACTGTCTCGGAATACCATTCTTCTTCAAAAATTCAGAGAACTCATTGGAGAAGTACTCTCCCCCTCCATCTGACGGCACTTTACATATTTCCCTGTTTGCTTTTCAACCAAAACTCTGAAATTCTGAAAGTGAGTGAACACCTCACTCTTCTCCTTCATGAAATATACCCACACTTTCCTTGTGTGGTCATCAATGAAGTCACATAGTACCTGCAGTCTCCCATAGATATGGTCTTCGTAGGACTCCATACATCTGAATGCACAACATCTAGTGCATTTCTGCTCACATATCTGTTACGTGGAAACACATGCTTTGTTTGCTTCCCAAATTGGCATGCTTCACATATTTTCTGCATACCCTGTCACAATTCCTTTTGTCTGCATAGACTTCAATCTCTGCGCATTTACATGTCCAATCCTTTTATGCCAAATGTCTGTGTCTGCAACAATTCCTGAACCATTTGCAAACATCACAGCACTCGTTTTAGGCATGTCTACATTTAATGTAAACATTCTACCCACTCTGTTGCCTTTTGCAACCAACCTGCACTTGTCTTTAAAATCTTCAACATAACAACCATCAGGGTTAAACCGAACCTGCAAACCCCGATCAATCATCTGGCCAACTGAAACCAGATTCTTTGTTATGTTCGATACATGAAGTACATCTGCAAGGTACTTCACTTTGCCATCCTGCATAGACAATGACACATCTCCAACATGGGTAATTGGATGAGTAGTGTCATCCTCTGTTTCCACAAAACCTGGTCTTTTCGGGTTTTTCATCTCCTTGAACCACTCCCCATGACTTGTCATGTGGTTCGAAGCCCCTGAATCCACATACCATACATTATCTTTTTGTGCTGCATCAACATTTTTAGACATGGCATTCACTACATGCTGCATAACAAACAACCTTTCGTTATCCTCATTATTTCTACTTGAGGATGCAAAGTTGTTTTGCTGCACTTTCCCATTTTGCATGTCAGCCTGCTTCTTATAATATTCTGCCTGCACATGTCCAGGCTTACAACAATAATAGCATTCACGTGCATCATTATATTGCCTTTGCCAATTTCCACGGCCTCTTTGACTCCCCCTACCTCTGAATTTACCTCTTCCACCTGCGTGTTGTTGTTGTTGTTGATTCTGGGACTGTTGTTGTTGTTGCTGCTGTTGACCATAATTCTGATTACCTGTTCGGCCACCTCCTTGACCACGTCCACGGCCTCCTCTACCTCGTCCTCTTCCTGAACTCGTGTAGAAGGCCTGTTGCTCTGAACTGTTTTTTCTTTGTGAAGACTGTTGGTCTTCACCCAAGCTCTTCTCTTCGATAATCAGCATAGACACCAAATCTGTAAAGTTGGGAATGTTTTCCTGAGTCTGAATGGACGTCTTAAACGCCTTGTATTGTGGCCCGAGACCACGTAGACAGACTTCCACCTTGTCATCATCATCTACTGACACACCAATAGATGCAAGGGATTCCACAATACCCTTTATCTTCAACGCATAGTCATTCACAGACATACTCTTTTTCTCCACAGTATGAAGTTCATTCTTCAACTATATCTTACGCGCCTTGGTATTTGTTTCATAGAGCTTTACCAAGGTGTCCCACGCCTCCTTGGGGGACTTGGCATCCTGAATGTGCCCAATCATGGTGTCTTGTATACTAATGGAGAGTCAATACATAACCTTCTTGGCTCCTTGGTTCCAGTCTTTAAACTCTTTCACATCTGCAGCAGTCGGATTTATATCCGGTATCTCCGGTGCCTCTTCATGCTCACCTTCTATGTAGTCCCAATAGCCTTTTTCCATCAGGAAATTCGTCAACCTGAACCTCCAAGCATGGAAGTTATTCTTATCCAGCTTCTCAGCCACAATCTGTGTTATGCCATCATTAGACATCTTGCCAAACACACAATTTTACCAGAAACTGCACTCTGGTTTTCTGTAGCGGTACTGTAGTACTCTCAAATGTCACAACCAGTGACTTCAATGTGCATACATACACCCAATGGCAACTGTAGACCTCTTTGCAGCACCCACAGTGTCTGCACAGTCAATCTCTCTTCCTGCAGTTCTTAAAACAAAGTTCTGCAGAGAATCGATGACTTACCCGCAGTGCTCGAAATCGCCTGCTTTCTAAAAAACGGAGGTCCAGACGTGCCCGAAACACGTTTTCGGCCCAAAAATTGTAGTCCGATAGGATTGTGTAGTTGCCCTATAGCTTTACTCTCGCGAAGAAAGCTCCTCAATCAGAGACCGTTTGCCGGTGCCTCCCGTAGAGCTTCCGACAAGGGTGTAGTCAACCAACACAATAGGGAAGAGTAGTTGAAGCTCTTACCCTCGTACCGCTTCCTGTGGTTCTCTTGCTTGCAGCTCAGTCCTTAGCATGAACCAGGCTCTGATACCATGAAAAGATGCAGGGGGGAAGAGAGCTTGAGCTCTTGCAAGCACACACGCACACTCACAAAACCCTAATAGAGAACACACAAGGTGAGAGGCTGAAAATCTTCTTCTTCTTCACTCAACACTCAACACTCCATCATATACAAGAATACGAGTACACAATAATATGAAAGGTACTCAACCAATACATACACGGGTTCTCTATAGTGTGAATCCGACTAAATGAGCTGGCGCTATAACTATGCCAGTCTCTAGAATGGTTGTCACACAGCTTGTCATCCCACTGGCCGCATATCACCCAAGATCTCACCAACCATGCCAGTGGTGTAAGTGTGGGGCCTATCCCCTAGGCGGGTCATCAGTGTCCACCGCCTCACTAGACGAGCTCGATATCTCAACACCTCCTTTGCAAGGTGTAGATGTCATCTTAGGGGTGCCATGGAGACATGAGCATAATCCCCAAATTGACTATGAAACCCATACCATATGGTTAATAAAAGGTGACCAAGAAATCTATCTTCAATGTCAGACCAAAGATGAGTTAGGACCTTTTTTGACCCATACTCAAGCAAAAAGAGTTGTATGAAAAAAGGAGAAGACATTTTCGATTTTGTCAACCAGCTTACTGTCCAAGATTACTCCAAACCAAATATGTCTCATGAACCTTTCATCTCTAAGTTCTCTAATTTCTTCATAGATGATTTACCACCTGGCTTACCCAAACCGCACCCATGAGACCATAGAATTGAGATAATTCCTGGTAGTTCACCGCCATGTAAATCTTCTTATAGAGTCAACATGCTTGGGCAAAAGGAGTTCCAGACACAAGGTGAAGAACTATTAGAGAAAGAATTGATTAGACCCACCAGTTCTCCATTTGGTTCTCCAGTTCTTCTCGTTAAAAAGAAGAATGGATCATATCGATTATCGTGCACTAAACAAGATTACCATCAAGAATTGATATCCGATACCTCGAGTGGATGACTTGCTAGACAAGCTGAAGGGAGCCCAAGTCTTTAGCAAGATTGACCTAAAGTCTGGCTATCATCATATTTGAATGGACGAAGGGGATATCTTCAAGATTGCCTTCAGAACCCAACCTGGACATTATGAGTTTTTAGTTATGCCATTCGGTTTGACTAATGCTTCGGCTACTTTCAATAGAATGATGAACATAATATTCTTGAAATATCAAAATTTTGTTATTGTATTTTTTTGATGGTATCTTAGTTTTCAATAAGAATCGTCAAGAGCATAAACAACATTTAGAAAAAGTGGTCTCACTTCTTTAAGAGAATTAGCAAAAAGATCGAAAACATTGCTAATTAGCCTAGACCACATGATATTCATGAACTCCGATCTTTTCTTGGATTATGTAGCTACCACAAGAAGTTCGTTAGAAATTTCACATATATTGTACATCCTTTGACTGAACTTCTTAAGAAATCTAGACATTTTGATTGGACTAGTAGACATGATAATTCCCTCGCTAAACTTAAGAAAGCATTGACCCACGCACTCCAGTTCTTACACTACTAGATTTTTAATGACCATTCTTTGTTGTAGTTTTACTAATGCAAGTGGACGAGACTTTGGTGCTATTCTTATGCAAGATGGACATCTAAGCTTAAACTAACAGAAATAAATTATAGTACATATGACAAACAATTAGCTGCCGTTGTTCATGCTTTAAGACTTTGGAAACATTATTTAATGGGATCTGAATTCTTAATCAAGACAGACCAGCAAAGCATTTGTCATTTGTTAACCCAACCATTGATCTCTGATCATAATATCAAATGGGCTTCATTTATCCAAAGTTTTCAACCCATGATTCAATATCAACCACGTAAAGAAAATGTTGCACATGACAGATGCTTTTAGTAGAAGTCCTAGTGTTCACAATATTTCTGTTATTCAAAGTGAACCTATGAGAGAATCCTATGATATGGACGTAAATTTTACTGAAGTTTGGACTAAGCTTAGAGACAATAATTGGAACCTTATTGGTGATTATTCATGCCATGATGGTTATCTTTTCTTCCAAAAGAGATTGTGTATTACACAATGTGAGGCGTTTTTTTGAGAGGTCTTTTTGGTCAGTGTACATATGGATGCATGGCGTGTGTGAAGGTTTTGCCTGTGAATGCATTGGCAGAGTGATTTTGTGGATGGTTTTGTTTTGAGGCCGGTCTGGAACTGGTCAGCTTGAGTTGATATTCAGCACTCGGTCGTCTGAATTTGTGTGGGCATCCAAGAAATACAACGGGCACTAGAGAGTTGCATTTGAAGAATATGTATGGAGGCATGGGCATTAAAGACTGAGAGGGCCCTTGTTACCTTGAGAAAGAGGTGTGTAGGTAGCAAAGGACATGGGTGTGAAATGAAACCATGATGGAGGAAATAAAAGAAAATGAATGATAATATAGATAACGTGGCCAATTCATTGGAGGCCACATGGCTATTCGCTTGGCTGCCAACGCGATGTTCTGGAAAGGCAGAGAAGCTGGCGAGTCGGAGATGGCTGCAGAAAAAGAAAAACGGTCGCCTTGTATGAGGGGGGTTCTGATTTGATTGCAGAGGTTGCTGGCGACTGGGCTACGCCATGCTGCAACGAGGGCTGGTGGTGGGCCTCCCTGGTGAAGAGTAAGTGTGGACGCCGACGTGTGCGTGGACGGGCTGGTGAGCCTATGGGCAGTGGGCGCAGCTGCAAGACAAGTGCAGGAGGGCCTCCTCAGTGTGAGCAGAGGGAAGCTGCGGGTGCTGGCGCCAAGGTGCAAGCCGCCTAGTAGAACCGTGGGCTGGCGTGGTTGGAGCGCAGCCGTGTGAAGAGGAACTAACGAAGAAGGCAAAGCTGGTTGACAGCGCAGAGAGCTGAAAGCTAGTGGGCCGCCTTGCAGAGGCGTGGTTGATAGAGGAAGAAGCGAAGCAAAGGTAAGAGGGCTGGCAACTGTTAGCTGGCAACAGTGTATGAATGAAAAAAGCCGCCTTGGTCGACTGGGCTTTCAGGTGTGTGCAGCCTTACGAGCTGGAGCTGCAAGGGTTCGAGAGATGGAAGCTGGCGAAGTGTGAAGGCGCCAAAGAGATGCTGGCGCTACTGGTGCTAAGCGACAAGGGCCGAGTTAGGGGCTATGCAGAGTGTGGCTGGTGGAGCGACTAGAGACTGCAGAGATGGTCGCCTTGGGTAGGAGCAGCTGAAGCTAGAAGACGCGTGGGAGAAAGAGGCCGTCGTTGAGGTGACAGCTGCAGGTTCTGGAGCGCAGTTAAGGAGCGCTGAAAGTAGCATTGCAGAGGATGCTGATGACAGGCTGGCTGGTGTGGGCCGCCTAGGAGTCAGGGCCCGATGGACAGGTGATCTACGAGGGCTAGTGTGGGCCACGTAGGTGAAGCCAACAGAAGACAGAGCAGGGTGCCGAGTGAAGCACAGAGGGGACGGTGTTGCTGCTTGGTGGTGGGCCGGTAGCAGAGCAGATAAGCTGCTTGGGTTTGTGCGAGGCTGGCAGAGGATCAGCACTGACTGAGAGAGAGGTGTGTTTGGGTAGCTGCTACTACTGACGACACATGCAGAAGTGATGGGCTGCAGAGGACTTGAGGGTTAGCTGGTGTGGGTGCCTTCTGAAGAGAGAGTGGCTGGGTTCATTCTGATGTGATTGGTACAGCAGGCAGGCGAGAGGTTCGTAGTGATCAGGGATGTGGTGTATCCTCGGCTGACAGGCCTGAGTGTTTTTGTTTGTGGGTTGTGTGAGTAAGGCTTCTGTGTCGGAAGAAGCTTGTATGATGTTTTGATTTGGAAATAAATTGCTGGGTGTTTGCTTCTGTCTATGGTGCCCTTGTTTGGTGCTTTCTGTCTGGCGTGGGTTGGGTGGTGAAGTGCGAGAATTGTTCCCGCCGGTGGCTGGTGGTGCCCCCGTTCGTGTGTGTTATTCCAAGTTTGCGAGGTGGAAGAGCTATAGAGGCAGGATTTTCTTTCTTTTTTTCACCTCACATCCTTCTGGTGCCCCCACTGAGGATTTCTCAAGGATTGTCCCACTGAGGATTGCTCAAGGATTGTTCCACTGAGGAGTTGCTCTGGCGTTGTTCTTTGCCTAGAAGGGCGTATGTTCCACTGAGGAGAGATCGGGGACTGGTACAGGCTGTCATGATGTGGTCTTATCCGGAGTTTCATGGCGGGAAAGGTGAAGATGTGGTTGACTTCTTGGAGCAGATGGAGTTGGCATGCATTAGCAATCATGTCACAGATGAAGAGCAGGTTCTGAAGCTGATAAGGATTTTTTTGAAGGGAGATGCCCGAAGCTGGCTGAAGGATTTTGAAGCACAGGATGCTGATGTTTTGACTCTAGACAGGTTGAAAGAAGGCCTTTTGGAGCGTTTTCAGCAAGCGGCGGAGGATCCTAGTGTGCTTTGGCAAGAGCTGAGCATCTTGAAGCAGGTACATGGGCAATCACTGGTTTTGTGAAGGTATTTACATGTTTGTGGAGTAAGTGGTGTATGACATTAAAGCAGGAAGTTCCTCCAATGTTTTTGAAGAAGAGCTTGTTTATTGATGGTTTGCTACCCCATTTAAGGATCAGGGTTGAGTTAAAGAATCCCAGGTCATTTGATGATGCGGTTAGGGTTGCTAGGGAAAAGGAAGGCAAGGTTTTGAAGCAAATGGAGATGGGTATTTATCCGTATGAAGGTGTTGTGTCTGCAAGGGATAAGCAGGTAAATTTGGTTGAGGTGGATAAGAGTCCTATGCAAGGTTTGATCAGACCGGAGCTTCAAAGGCCGATACAGGTGCAAAGGGGTATGTTTTATATGCCTTCTGATTTTTTTCCAAAGTTTGAAAAGCATGTGCAGGTGGATGAAAAGCAGGTGAAGGAGCAAAGTACAGATGAGGAGTTGCGAGTGGATTCTTCTTTGGATTCGGACGCCATGGCTGTTCATGACAGTGATTTGGAAGGTTCTATTGCAGATCATTTGCATTCGGATCTGGATGATATGCATGCACATGGAAGTAAAGAGGATGATGCCTTGGGATTGGCTGATGATAAGAAGGAAGAGGAGCTGGACACAGGATGTTTTGAGGATGATTATTTTTCAGATTCTACAAGGGCGGAGGACGGGGTAGAGACTTCTGATGAAGTGAAGATGGTTTGTGATGCGGATGTGGAGAGCGTGGAGGAAGATCCTATCATTATGGATTTTCTGGGACAGTGGGATGGTGGTCTAGTACCTGCGATGGATGATGTGGATATTTGTCCACCCATCTGATGCATTATGTGCTGGGGAGTCTTTGTACGATGATACCAGGGGGGTTGGCAGCACTCAAGAAGGTATGCATGTGGATTTGGCTGATGAGGAGCGTTGTGAGGAGAGTAGTGTGCCTGAGGATGATATATGGGAAGTTGCTAGCCTTGATGAGCAGGAGCCAGAGGTAGAGATGGATGCAGATATGGTCGAGAGTGTAGCAAAGGCTTCTTTGCATGTTGCTGAGATGCTGAAAGCAAAGTCCATGGAAGACAAAGATTCTAAGCCAGTTAAGCTATATGGTTGTGAGGAGATGCCTGTATTTCAGGAGTTGGAAGTGCTGGTGGATACTGCTGTTGGAGAGGATGTGGATTTTGGTGTGCAAAAAGGTCAAGATGCTGGAACCTGGCCTTCACAGGTGTTGATGGATGGGATGCTAGATGCTGGAATGCCATAGGTTTTGAGGCTTGAGGATGTTGTTGTGGGTGAAGTGGACGTGGATGATTTTCTGATACGTGTGGTTAATGTTTGGTGTGCAGTGATGCAGCCATTGTGTTTTACGGATGCTGGGGAATGGGATGGTGAGTTGCTGTTCCCTTTTGATCCTGGTGGATAGCTATTGGGACTTATGCTGAATGCTGCTGAGCATGAATGCTCTAGCAGATGGGGGGGTGGCAAAGTATGTCAGGCGTTTTTTTGAGAGGTCTTTTTGGTCAGTGTACATATGGATGCGTGGCGTGTGTGAAGGTTTTGCCTGTGAATGCATTGGCAGAGTGATTTTGTGGATGGTTTTGTTTTGAGGCCGGTCTGGAACATGGTCAGCTTGAGTTGATATTCAGCACTCGGTCGTCTGAATTTGTGTGGGCGTCCAAGAAATACAACGGGCACTAGAGAGTTGCATTTAAAGAATATGTATGGAGGCATGGGCATTAAAGACTGAGAGGGCCCTTGTTACCTTGAGAAAGAGGTGTGTAGGTAGCAAAGGACATGGGTGTGAAATGAAACCATGATGGAGGAAATAAAAGAAAATGAATGATAATATAGATAACGTGGCCAATTCATTGGAGGCCACATGGCTATTCGCTTGGCTGCCAATGCGACGTTCTGGAAAGGCAGAGAAGCTGGCGAGTCGGAGATGGCTGCAGAAAAAGAAAAACGGTCGCCTTGTATGAGGGGGGCTCTGATTTGATTGCAGAGGTTGCTGGCGACTGGGCTACGCCATGCTGCAACGAGGGCTGGTGGTGGGCCTCCCTGGTGAAGAGTAAGTGTGGACGCCGACGTGTGCGTGGACGGGCTGGTGAGCCTATGGGCAGTGGGCGCATCTGCAAGACAAGTGCAGGAGGGCCTCCTCAGTGTGAGCAGAGGGAAGCTGCGGGTGCTGGCGCCAAGGTGCAAGCCGCCTAGTAGAACCGTGGGCTGGCATGGTTGGAGCGCAGCCGTGTGAAGAGGAACTAACGAAGAAGGCAAAGCTGGTTGACAGCGCAGAGAGCTGAAAGCTAGTGGGCCGCCTTGCAGAGGCGTGGTTGATAGAGGAAGAAGCGAAGCAAAGGTAAGAGGGCTGGCAACTGTTGGCTGGCAATAGTGTATGAATGAAAAAAGCCGCCTTGGTCGACTGGGCTTTCAGGTGTGTGCAGCCTTACGAGCTGGAGCTGCAAGGGTTCGAGAGATGGAAGCTGGCGAAGTGTGAAGGCGCCAAAGAGATGCTGGCGCTGCTCGTGTTAAGCGACAAGGGCCGAGTTAGGGGCTATGCAGAGTGTGGCTGGTGGAGCGACTAGAGACTGCAGAGAAGGCTGCCTTGGGTAGGAGCAGCTGAAGCTAGCAGACACGTGGGAGAAAGAGGCCGCCGTTGAGGTGACAGCTACAGGTTCTGGAGCGCAGTTAAGGAGCGCTGAAAGTAGCATTGCAGAGGATGCTGACAGGCTGGCTGGTGTGGGCCGCCTAGGAGTCAGGGCCGATGGACAGGTGATCTACGAGGGCTGGTGTGGGCCGCGTAGGTGAAGCCGACAGAAGACAAAGCAGGGTGCCGAGTGAAGCACAGAGGGGACGGTGTTGCTGCTTGGTGGTGGGCCGGTAGTAGAGCAGATAAGCTGCTTGGGTTTGTGCGAGGCTGGCAGAGAATCAGCACTGACTGAGAGAGAGGTGTGTTTGGGTAGCTGCTGCTGACGACACATGCAGAAGTGATGGGCTGCAGAGGACTTGAGGGTTAGCTGGTGTGGGCGCCTTTTGAAGAGAGAGTGGCCGGGTTCATTCTGATGTGATTGGTACAGTAGGCAGGCGAGAGGTTCGTAGTGATCAGGGATGTGGTGTATCCTCGGCTGACAGGCCTGAGTGTTTTTGTTTGTGGGTTGTGTGAGTAAGGCTTCTGTGTCGGAAGAAGCTTGTATGATGTTTTGATCTGGAAATAAATTGCTGGGTGTTTGCTTCTGTCTATGGTGCCCCTGTTTGGTGCTTTCTGTCTGGCGTGGGTTGGGTGGTGAAGTGCGAGAATTGTTCCAGCCGGTGGCTGGTGGTGCCCCCGTTCGTGTGTGTTATTCCAAGTTTGCGAGGTGGAAGAGCTATAGAGGCAGGCTTTTCTTTCTTTTTTTCACCTTACACACAACCTTTCAGAAAATTCATACTGGAGGAAATGTATCAACCACCATATATGGGTCATCAAGGTGTTTCAACTACTTTACAATTAGTCTCGAGAGAATTTTTTTGGCCTCATCTTGAACAAGATGTAGAAAAATTTATGGCTAAATGTTCTATTTATTAGAAAATTAAAATATACAAAGGTAAGCCCTAAGGACTTCTTACTCCTCTACCAATCCCTAATGATACTTGGGAACAAATATCTATGGACTTCATTACAATTTTGCCTACTACATCGAGTCATAATGATATGATTTGGACTATAATTGACCGTTTAAGTAAGCAAGCAAGTATCTATGGACTTCATTACAAGTTTGCCTACTACATCGAGTCATAATGATATGATTTGGACTATAATTGACCGTTTAAGAAAGCAACTTTTGGATCAATCTATCTTCCAACTTAGGCACTAAATAAGATTTTTCCACAGCTTTCCATCCAGAAACGAATGGTACTAATGTACTATTTTGGATCTACTTAGAGTCTATGTTGCCCAACAACCTAATTCATGGGATAAGTACATTCATCTTCTCCATTTTGCTTACAGTAATACTCCTCATTTGGCTACTGGTCGAGCACCTTTCGAAAATGTGTATGGAAAACCTTTGCCTATTTCGACAACTAGACTTTTTCCCAAAATCAAAGATGCTGATCAATTCACTATCGATTTTAGTAGTATTTTGAATGATGTAAAACATTCTATTGCTCATGCTTCAAGAAAAATATATTAAGAAAGCAAACCGTAAATGTAAAGTGTATCTTTTGAAATTGGAGATTATGTACTTTTGAGAATTGAAAAGTGTTGACTTAAGAGTGTTAACAAATTCCCAGCTGTTAAGCTTGCCCCAAGATTTTATGGACCTTTAAGGTGATTTAAAAAATTAATGATGTTACATATAAACTTGAATTACCTTCTCATTGGCAGATTCATAACTCATTTCATGTTATCTTGTTAAAACCTTTCAACGGATCATTTCCCACACTCATCTAGTGTATGAAGAACCACCTCTTATTGAGTGTGAGGAAGAAGTTTTACTTCCAGACACTATCATTGATCATTAAATTACATCAACTCAACTTCAAAATCAATATAGAAATATTTAGTGACTTTCCAAACTTATCCTCGTTTTTGAAGATGCAAGATGGGTGCCTGAGAAATATTTTCATGCTTTCCCTGAGATCCTTTGTTCTTTTCAACAAACTGGAAATTGAGGGCAACTACAAACTCAAGCAAGAGGGAATGTTATGGGAATATATTTTAAGCCCTCTTAAAAATATTATTCTACCATCTTAGATCATTCAGGACACTTGGATTATCTTTGCGTCAAGCCAAATTATGTTAATATCATGGGTGATGCCATTATAAATATTAATACGTTTGGTGGATATTGACATATGTTTGGAGCCTCCAATGTTTGTTTCAGTTGGTTTGTGTATGGAAGGGTGATTCCTGGGTTATTTACGCCTGGAAAACATGTGTATGGTTATGGTTTGTATACTTATCAAATATTTGTTTCACCAATTTATTGTTGGTTATTTTATAGGTGAAGAGGATTTCGAAGATTGAGAAGAAACTGGACAAATTTATTACTTGGCACACCATTTTCGTAAACAAGCTTTGTATATATATTCGCTAGCTTGTGCACATTTTGATTTATTTGGAAAGCCTTTAGTTTGTCAAGCATAGACTTGAACTTTAATACTTTTGTAAAGCATGATATGCTTTAAACCCTACCCTCAATTTATGGGCACTCTATTTTGAGCATAACAGAGTGTCGTGTAAGAAAAGCACCTTTTGTATTTTTGGAGGCTATGGCCTAAATTGGAATAAAGTAATCTGTAAATACTCATGTACGAGGATAGGTCACACAACATCCAAACATTTGATTGAGGAATGGGGCAATTTCGGGGTCGCACTCAGAAGAGCCAATCGTACCGTGAACATGAATAGGATGGGACAATACGCGAGGGTCCGATAGTAATTCATGAGGGGGGATGATTGCACCCAATCTTGGAGTCATGCTTTGGGAGCTAAGTATTATTTGTGTTTCACTCAATTATTGAATATGTTGAGCATGAGGAATTTGATGAGTTATTTGATTTAATCATTTCTAACAAAGTTTCTTTAAAACTCTATTTTCTTAGAAAAATGAAATCCGTGATAAAGAAACTAAAATATACCGATAAAGGACCATTTTGAGTTTGCAAAATAACGCCTCAAGGTACTATGCGTGTTGAGACTCTTGATGGAGTTAAAACTATTGGCTTCCTTAAAGTTACTAGATTCAAAAAGTATTATTGTTCGCTTACCAAGAAAGCCTCATAGGTATCACATGATAAGAAGGTAGCCAAGGAGAAAGTGGAACTAAAGAAAGCTCAAGCTTGACAAGAGGCTAAAGAAAGGTAAATCCGATAGCAACAACGAATGAGAAGCTATTCTAGGATCCACAAAAGAATTTGTTGGAGAGGTTGAAGGAGACACAGAGGAGCACATAGCACCTCTATGAACATCCATTCAATTGCCTAGCCCTAATGGTAAAGTGCTTTATAATGCATTACTTAATATGGGGGCTAGTTATAATCTAATTTCCTTTAATACATGGAACCAGTTGGGAAAACCCTAACTCATAGATACCTCCTTAAAGGTGATAGGTGTTGAGAAAACATGGTGCTCATGATAGATCAAGTGTGTGGAGGAAAGAGACACAAAATACAAGAACAATATCTTGCTTATTAAGTTGTTTTTATGAATACAACTAGGCCTTGCTCAATACAAAATGCCTCCTAGCTCCACCTTTAAATAGGTGAGCTAGTGGACCTTAAGTTCATTCACACTCACACCCTTCTCTTCCCCTTCTACATAACCTTAGGCTCTTAATACCCCCCCTCAATATCAACTATGAAGGAATGGAATAGGTGGTATTGGACATAGGATGCCTTTATAACATTAGGCATACAAGGTTTGGAATATAGATGTGATTACATTGAGATTTAAAATAATTTCTCAACAGAGGTAGAGGCTGATACAAAGTTTGCCTCTGACTCTTTGTTAGGACATTTAGAAGTGATATGTCCCGTTTGTTTACACTTATTACATTTCGTTTTGTTGGGATATTTGATCCAACAATTATTTGCCAAGTGACCCACCTTTTTGCAATGGACACATCTTACTTTGACCACTTGATGTTATAAAGCTTGTTCGATAGTCGATGAAGTGGTTGCATTTGAAGATTAAGTTGTTTCCTTTGGCCTCTTTTCTTCATCTCAAGACATGATTGAATGACTCCTTCGAGGGTGGGATTAGGTATGTTCTTCAGGGTGGTGACCAAGGTGGGGTACACCTTCTTGATTGCTTTGAGCAAAACAGTCCCACTGCATCATCTTCATCTATTCTCACATTCACTGATGCAAGTTGAGCCATAAGACCCTTCAAGTGAGAGATGAAGGCTCCAATGCCATCTCCTCTTTGAGTTCCAAGCTAAAAAATTCAATTTTGAGTGAGATCTTGGAATTCTTACCACACGAGCTCCATAGAGCTTATCAAGCTCATCCCATTTCTCCTTTGCAGAAACGGGTTGACGATGAAGACTTGTAATGTGGCACTTATGGTATGTGCCCGGCCTCCAATGTTGATGAAGAAGAGCCTCCTTAGTGTAAAAGACCTCCTCCTTTGATGGTTAAGACCACCTTAGTGTTAAGCAACACTTTGGTTGGTGATTAAGATCACCATTAGTGTGTAAAAAACACAATTAGTGCTTAAAAGCACATTTTTAGTGTCAAATGACACTTATTTTTGGTGATTAGTTCACCATTAGTGTTAATAACACTATTAGTGTTTAAGAACACTTGATAATTACTTCCCTTTACTGGATTAATAGCTTAATTAGTGTTAAACAACACAATTAGTGCTTAAAAGCACACTTTGAACACTTTGAAAGCTTGAAAGTTGATGTTGATGATGAAGCTTGTTAAGAGTGAGGTTTATGGATACCTCATGTGGTTGGCCACCACTTCACGAGTTGCTGCTACAGAGAGAATGCCACGGCGGATGAGCGACGAATCAGCAGATTGATCGTACGAAATGAAACGCCCAGATGTCCTCTACATCTTCCTTGAAGGAATCTCCACGAGATATGGCCTCTACATCTTCCTTGAAGGAATCTCCACGAGATATGGCCTCTACAAGCTGGTAGTAGAAGGCCTCCAATGGCTGGTAGAAGGCCTCCAATGGCTAGGGGTTGAGCTCCACAAGTGAAGAGATAAGAAAATGAAGCAAAAAATGACCTAATCTACACCACAAGAGTCCTAATCAACCTAGGCTCTAGATACCATGTTGAGAAAATGTGGTGCTCATGATAGATCAAGTGTGTGGAGGAAAGAGACTCACAAAATACAAGAACAATATCTTGCTTATTAAGTTGTTTATGAATACAACTAGGCCTTGCTCAATACAAAATGCCTCCTAGCTCCACCTTTAAATAGGTGAGCTAGTGGACCTTAAGTCCATTCACACTCACACCCTTCTCTTCCCCTTCTACATAACCTTAGTCTTTTAATAAAAGTTATCCATGGTAGAAATACCAAGGTTCTTGGGCTATTACAAATAGACACATATTGTGATAGCAGCAAGCACCTGGTGGGAGACTTCTTGGTTACGCTTGCTAGACCATTACCTGAACTGATAATACTTGGTCGTACATGGATGAAGGCTACATAATGTATGATTGACTGGTTGACATGGTGTCTCTGTGGATGAAACCATAACTAAACAATCTACTTATAAACCCCTGCCACCTCTCACTATTATCGAGGGGTCACAATGAGGCGGAAGCTTCAACATCCACAAAGTCACAGAAATGCCCTCCACTTCAACGTCCACTATTCAAAAAACTCTTGATTATTTTACCTCCACATAGCAAATAACAAAAGAACAAGCAGATACGATGAGCTATAAAGGTGTTGGAATTAGGGTTAGGATTGCAACAATGTACACACACAAGATAGAGAAGCTTGCAAGCACACAAACTCACTAGATTAGGATTAACAAATGTGTGCCAGATACTAAAGATAATTACACACCCAAAATGAGTAGATAAGAGGGTGTACATACGCACGGGGAAAAAAACCTCCTAGTGAGGGAAAAAGTGCCCTAGTGGTCCTAGGTGTGTTCACACACATCACTACCATATAATGCTAAGTTTAGGTTGTAACAATGCACACACACAAGATAGAGAAGCTTGAGAGCACACAAACTCACTAGATTAGAATGAACAAATGTGTGCCAAATACTAAAGATAAGTATACGCCCCAAAATGAGTAGATAAGAGGGTGTAAATACGCACAGGGAAAAAAACCTCCTAGTGAGGGAAAAAGTGCCTCGGTGGTCCTAAGTGTGTTCACACACATCACTACCATAAAATGCTACAAATCCCCCCTAGAGTGATGATGTGAACATGTACAAGGTATGGCCGATCAATCTTGAAAAGGCAGTAAGCCCAAAGCTTTACAAAAAGCTTCAAACTTTTCACAACCAACAAGGAAGAGCCTTCGTGAATAAATCTGCCATGTTGTCATGTGTAGGCACATAGACCAAGCTGATCTCTGCTGTAGAGAGTCTTTTTCTAACATAGTGGTAATGCATCTCAATGTGCTTAGTGCAAGCATGAAACGCTGGGTTTCTCACAACTGCTAATGTGCAGTGAAAATCGTAGTGCTACCCAACACCCAAATTAGCCATAAGACGTTTGAGCCATAGACACTCAATTGTAGCTGTAAAAGCTACCCTGTACTCAGCTTCACAGCTAGAAGTGGCCATTGTAGGCTGCTTCTTGCTGAGCCATGATATACATGAATCGCAAAGATGAAAGCAAAACCCACTAGTGGACACTCGTATGTCATAACATCCAACCCAATCTGAATCACTAAAAGCATACAGCTGTGACTCACCCCCCTTTGGATAAAACAATCCAAAATACTGAGTGCCTTGTAAATAGCAAAAAACTCGCTTAACAGCCTGCCAATGCTTCGTACCTAGGCTATGCATAAATATGCTCAACTGTGAGATCGCATACTATATATCTGGCCTCATGTTGCATACATAAAGAAGGGATCCAACAGCCTGTTGATACAAACTAGCATTAAAAGAGTCTCCTACATCTTGAAGACTAAGTCAAGTACCTGTCTCCATAGGTGTAGCCACAAGTTTACAGTCTTCAAGATTAAACCTCTTCAATAGTTTCTATATATATTTAAAGACTGTAGCATAACAATGCCATCATTGCGGTGCATAAACTGAATCCCCAAATAGTAATGCAATGGCCCCAATCTGACATCTCAAACAATGATTGCAAATCAACCTTAAAGACTGAAATCTGATTTATATTGGGTCCCGTGAGCAGCATGTCATCAACGTATAGAACGATGACCAAAAATGTGTCCTTACTCTTCTTCACATAGAGGGTACTCTTTTTTGGACTGTTGCAAAAATCATTTGCAACCAAGTATGCATGAATCTTCTCATACCATGCTCTAGGAGTCTGCTTAAGGCCATAAAGAGCCTTTTTCAACGTACATACTTTAGACTCTTCTCCTTTCACAAAAAAACTAGGAAGATGGGATACATACACCTCCTCATGTAAATCACCATTCAAGAATGCAGTCTTAATGTCCAACTGATGTACATTCCACCCATGATGTGCTGGCAAAGCAATGAGACACCTAATGGTAGTCATACGAGATGTGGGTGCAAAGGTCTCATCATAATCAATGCCCTTTTGCTGGGCATATCCCTTTGCAACAAGTCTAGCCTTATAGATATCAATTTTACCGTCTGCTTTGCGTTTTAACTTGTAAACCCACTTAGTACCAATGGCCTTCTTGCCATGAGGTAGATCTGTCAAATACCAGGTGTCATTCTTGAGTATAGAGTTATCCTCATCCACCACCAGCATAGCATGCATCCAATGATCATCATCCTGTGCTTCCTCAAAGGAAATAGGTTCCTTCTCATTACATAAAGTAGAAATGAGAACATGTTCCACATGATAATAATTTGCATGATGAGAACCTGCACGAGTTCTGCTAGGTAAAGGAGCTGCCAACTTACTATCCCTCAATGTCTGCACAAGCCATTTTGGCATACGCCTAGATTCTTCTACGGTTGCTCTCTCCTCATCCACTACATCCTCAATAATTGCCTCATCAAAAGGCTAACTTGCAGGCTAATTTTGCACGTGCAAAGGCTAAATTTCAGCACTTGGTTGAGCATTCATTTGCTCTACATATGGCTGCCCTCCATTAACAAAGGTAGGAGAAAATTAAACATGTCCTGTGAGCATACATTTTGTTGTTTTTTTCATGAAAGCATGGGCTAAACTGAGTTTTCGATACTTTGAGGTTGGATGGTAGAGTCTATATCCTTGCTGGATGGTAGAGTCTATATCCTTGCTGGATGGTAGAGTTTTCGATACTTTGAGACTGGATGGTAGAGTCTATATCCTTGCTTTCTGAATGGTATCCCACAAATATGCATTTAACTGCCTTATCACATTGACCTTACTGCATTGTTCCTTAGGCACAAGAGCATAAGAAAGACAACCAAAAACATGCAAATGAGCCATAGAAGGCTTCCTGCCATGCCAAGCTTCATAAAGGAGTTTTAGACTGCAAGGCCTTGGTAGGGCATTTGTTCAACACATAATTTGCGCACATAGTTTCCTCTAACCAAAAACCATGAGGTAAATCTTGGGCTTTCACCATACATCGTACCATTTTTAGGAGTTCCTCTCAGCCACACCATTTTACTGAGGTGTGTATGGCAATGTACATTGACGCCTTATGCCTTTTTCAACCATATATGCATGAAATTCCTTGGACATATACTCCCCCCCTTGATCTAAACGAAGGGTGCCAACTTTACATTCACATGCATTTTCAGCCATGGATACAAAGTGCCTAAAGCACATAAAAACCTCTGACTTATGCTTTAATGGATACACCCAGCTATATCTATAGTAATCATCAATAAAAGTGACAAAGTAGAGATATCCCCTAATAGATGGTGTCCTCATAGAACCACATACATCACTATGTATAAGCTGTAATTTCTTAACAACTCTCACAGATCCATTCTTTGTGTAAGGTTCCCCCCTTCCAAAATAGGGGAAACACTTAAGATAGTCTACTAAGTATTAGCTTGGAGAAAATTTCCTACTCGTCGACACCTTGACTATGTAAAGATTTAAGGATACGATTTGTAGGTAAGACCTAGTCCTATCCTGTAGGGGGAGCGTGGTCTTCTAAAAGTCAAATTACCCATCGAGTAATTGATCATAATTTGGGAACCTACTAATCTTGATTCCTAGAGACAACGCTTTTTTCCTCATCCATGCAAGGTACAACCACTGGCCTAGTATCCTAGAATAGAGTTGCTCGAGAACCTATTTATCTAGCGTGGGGCTTTCACTTAATCTATTGGAAAGCTACCCGACTAATAGGGTCCACCCGTTTGTAGGATGGTGCCGTTAGGGCATTCCATCCTCCCACTTTCCACCCTACTCATGCATCAATTTGTTTTCTAATTAATCCTACCACACTGTTTGACATAAATAAACATGTTTCTTAATTAAGGCCCTTTTCACAAGGTTCGTTAAAACAGTCTTTTTTCCCAATACAATAATGCCAAAGACAAGATTTGTTTTAAAAAAACGTTTATACATGAATCAATTCCATACAAGCCAAATCAGCTCTCTTATTCTTTTCCTTTATACTGCCGATGATCTAGAATTCGGCCTTCCAGCCTCTACATTTTGGGCAAAACCCTACGGGACCATACACCTCATTGTCGGCCGTTGGACTCAAGCCGCAGCCTGTCGCCCTCTCATACTCCATTGCTCGATCCTCCCGCCCCTTAAAGGGATGTCTACGCACTAGCGTGGGCTTATTCACCGCACTAGCCTGGGCCCTCAGAACTAGATAGCATTACAATCACTTGCCTCAATCGGTGAACCTCATTCTCCCAATGGTATGAGGGATACCATGGGCCGACTCCGGGCCTTACTAACGTCTCTGCCGTCCGGCTACACAAGCACAAGAACGGGGCAACGTCAAACCATAGGACTAGAATCCATGTTACCTTCTTAAGAAAACAATCCTTTTCACAAAGAGATTTAGCATTTCAACTTGAGATTGCGATAAGACATTCTTTATTAAGGCATTTGATGTTGTTTAAAAGAATACAAACTTTAAGTAGTAAATCAATCAAATAGATCACTATTAACAATTAATAGAGAAGCCGGGGCCATACCTCAATCCCTAAGAATGATATATAATCGAAAAACAAAATATATATATATCTTATAGAAATTTATCGTTTATCGTTGTCTTTGCTCATTAATAAGAGTTTCAAAACTTGATATATGAGAATAGAGAGTCTTCTAATACCTTCTCTTACGATTGAAATCATCCGATCATCCCCAAGATTTATCTCCTCTTACTCGTACTCTGACTTTTCTCTCTTTCCAAGGTCTATGGCAAAGTAACCTTCTCTTGCTACATGGCTACGGTATACTATTCTTTCTTTAAAAGAAAAGCTATGGGGAGTAGTAGTCTCTTCCTCATAAAGATCATAGAAATCTAGCTTTCTTTTCCAAGAGATTAGATAAGAATGAAGGGATATATGCATCTCAAGGTCTAGAATCACCTTGTGGACTGAAAGATCCCTGCCCCCTCCGCGCAACGTGGGGGTGCTAGCAGTGGAAGTAGCACTTCTTGCACGGGGCAGGATCCCTCACTTGGGGCCTTGCCCACCCACGGATATCTGGACAAGAGACCAATCCCTCGGTTCTTCCAAAACCGAGCCTGGAAAAACTTCCCTCACCCGAAAAGCACGGGCGATTCTTCGAGGATATTTTTACTCTAACGTAGTCAAGGTCATTATGACCAAACTGATCTGACCGAACCTGTAAGTCACTTGGTTAGATCAAGGAAGAAAATTACACTTGGATCATAGAGACCAACGCTTTTTTCCTCATCGAGAGGCACAGCCATTGATTCTTTTCCATAGAACAAGGACTGTCCGGGATTTACTTCATCTATCGTACCATAACAGAATTGAGTCTCATTTTAGGGATCCATCAGTCCAGCCTAACCCCATCCAGTCCCATGGGTTAGCCAACCGTCCAACCACTGTAGTGATGGGATCCAATTGGGAATTTGGTTAGAGGTTTTGTCCCGGCGGGGGTGACAGGGAAAAGAGTTTCGAGGCCCCCTAGCTAGATCTTCATGCAAACTTCAAGCTAGTCACATCCAGTCCCATGGGTTAGCCAACGGTCCAACCACTGTAGTGATGGGATCCAATTGGGAATTTGGTTAGGTTTTGTCCCGGGTGACAGGGAAAAGAGTTTCGAGGCCCCCTAGCTAGATCTTCATGCAAACTTCAAGCTAGTCACACCACTTACACACCCAATATGAAATTGCCTGTTTCACAGATTCAACTGACTTTAAAACAATCCTTTAATGAAACCATAGTATCATTGATTATAATCCTCCAAAATATCTGGTGGAATTTTCATTTCCAATCATTCCTTCATCGGTGTACCTATGGCATCATTGGTATAACCAGAACGCTCACCACCTGTCCACTCAGGGGCCTTTTCAATAGTTCCTAGCTCATAGTACCCGAAAATATATTCACGTATAAAAATCCAAATAGACTCTTGTTTGAAGATCAGCAAGATCAGCCAACACATCCATATAAAAGAGCCATGGACTCATCCGTTGTGAGGACCAGCAAGGACAATCAACCACATCCATGCCCAAATTTAGAAAACAACTCTTACTCCTTGTTCCAATATCTTCCTCGACGCACGTGTGGGTATCTTCGGCGACCCAGAACCCGAGCACCATATGGTCAGCACCCTCTAGAATCCTTCGCAGGTCACCTAGCAATTCACTCACATAGGCTACTTCCTTGGTCCCTCATCCACTGTACTTGAAGCTCACCATTTAAATCGAACCGAGGTTGGTCAAGACCTCGGCCGACCTTGCTATGCGAGACGTCCTCCATCAGCTATTGCAACTTTATCACTTAGGTCTCCACGATCTCATTCACAAGACGATCAAAATCCTTCCCCAACATTCTTGACATAAAACAGTCATTTAAAAACAGGTCATAAATACAGTGTCATAAATACAGTTTCTATAATGAACTCTCGTCTTTCCACATTATTCCACATCAATCCACATTACTTAATCCAAGTCCAATCATTTGTATTCCCATCGGCATTCATCCATTCTCATCCAATCACATCATTTTCCATCTCATCATATCTTTCCACATTTATGCTCATCACATCTCATCCACTCGCATCTACCCATATCCACGTCTCATCACATCACATTCTTTACATCACATTCTTTCACATACACATCCACATTCATTTACATCACATTCTTTCACATACACATCTCTTTTCTTTAATAAAATATCCATTAATTCAATATGCCAAGAATTTCACCTTTACTATTTAAATGATCGAATTCCAAATGTCATGGGAATTCCTCTTTTATCATTTAAATATTTCTCATACATAAAATAAATTTATCTAAAATTCATCTTTGAATTTAAATAAGATACGCATTTTTCCAATATGCTAAGAATTCCACTTTTCCTATTTAAATGATTGAATTCCAAATGTCATGGGAATTCTCCTTTTATCATTTAAATATTTCTCATGCATAAAATAAATTTATCTAAAATTTATCTCATGCATAAAATAAATTTATCTAAAATTTATCTTTGAATTTAAATAAAATATCCATCAATTTCAATATGCTAAGAATTCCACTTTTCCTATTTAAATGTGAATTCCAAATGTCATGGGAATTCCTCTTTTATCATTTAAATATTTCTCATGCATAAATTTTTTAATCTAAAATTCATCTTTGAATTTGAATAAAATATCCATTAATTCCAATATGCTAGGAATTCACTCTTCCTATTTAAATGATTGAATTCCAAATGTCATGTGAATTCCTCTTTTATCATTTAAATAAAATTACCATAATTTTCTTTTTTCTTAATTATTTAATTATACATAAATCTTAAAAATTAAATTTTCCCTTGACTGTGATGAAAATCATTCTTTTAGCCTAGGATATTCAATCCTAGAATATGGTAGGAAGTCCTCTTTTCATGTTATATATAAGAATGAATTATGTGTCAATTTCTTAAAAATTTTGCCATAGCTCCGTTGCTATTATTGATAATTTTTAATATTTTTGAAAAGAATAAGACTCAGTAATGTAATTATGATAGTATACCTATCTTTTAGCCTTAAATCCAATTTATGGATTTAACTCATAAAATTACCATAATTTACTAGCATATAAGTATAAAAAACCATTTTCTTAACCTCTAGCTTCACAAGCCTAGAGTTTGATTTGTGAATTGAGAATTTCTCCATGAGAAGCATCAATTGAATAGAGGGGGGAAACCATTTTAGACACTAGGAGGATTTGTATATCCAAAAATATCTCAATTTTGTATATCCAAAAATATCTCAATTTTGGATTACCTCCCTCTAGACATTTTCTCTCTCCAAGCCAAAACAGGGTAAAATAGGATCTTTCTTTTATTTTAGAGAGCAGAATAGTTATAAGATCAGAAGGGGAGGTTCTTACTCCTTTACACCTCAAAAGCTGAAGGGAGAAATCTTACAATGGCTACTAGCTGCATTCTTATTACAGTTTCTCTATGTAGAGACCTTGACATAGAACCAGCGAATTGTTACAGAGAGCGAAATAATTACAAGATCAGAAGGGGAGGTTCTTACTTCTTTATACCTCAAAAGCTGGAGAGAGGAATCTTACAGTGGCTACTAGCTGCATTCTTACAGTTTCTCTATGTAGAGAATTTGACAGAACCAGCGAATTATTTTAGCCATAACTCTCTAATAAAAACTCAGAATATGGTTGTAAAACTAGTCAAAAGAACTGGAAGGCATCTGGTCTACAAGCCATCGAGCGTAGAATTGGCAAAAACATTTGTATATAGCCACAAACGCACCATCTTTAGAAACACATTACTTTTTCACATTTTTAGTATGCATGGACTCTAAATATGTAAAAGTACTCTAAATACAACCTCTTATCACCTAATAGAACTATTCGTCTTTTTATTTCTATTTTTGGAGGTACTTATCTCTTAATAGAACTATTCTTATCTTCTTATTTCTTTTAAGATTTTTGGAGCTAATATTTTTATTCTAACACTTTCCTAATGTTTCTAGCCTTATTGTCTGACTCTTCTCTAAGTGCACTCTCTTTCCTTCTTGAAATCTATATTAAAAGAGACACATACATGGCTTGGGAGGGACCTTACAATCTCTCCCACAACTTAAAAGATTCAAGATGTCCTCATCTCGCGAGCTGGGTAGTATCTAAGTAAATCCTCCTGTCTCTTCCAAAGTGGTGTCCCCACTAGGTAGAAAGCTTCTTTTATCTAAACATTGTTCCTAAAGAGTCCCTTATTTCATGTGTTTGGCTTGTTTTGTTGTGCCCCCAAAAGGTCTTTATTATTCTAAAGTTAATTGGCCTTATTATCCTAAGTTCATGCATCCATGTACCTCTCATACAATATGAACCTATTTTTTTTTAAATCATAATCCTTCCTTACGAATTTCTTATTCTATACCCCCATGTTATATGGTACTTAACAAATTGTCATGGAAAAACGTAAGGGAATCAATCCTTTACGCAATCGAACCTATGATAGCAATTGCATAATCTTAGTATCGTCTTCTAGAATACCTCTATTCATCATGTACATTACTTCACATGAATCTTGCACCAATCCTCTTCTATTTACTCATAGAAATACTTGTTGAATTCGATTATCTTTAACCCTGCTATCCCTATTTCTTGACCTAATTTTGCTCTAGCTCACGATTCCTTGTAGCTAAGGGTGGGCTTGACGTTCCTCTTGAATTAGGGGACCTCTTCTTAATTAACGTGGAAGGACTCATGTCATTCTAGTCATTTTCCATATAAAAAAACTTTATCATAGTCTCTGGCTATAATTATGGCTTCTGAAATAGAGGATGGCTTTTGCATTCTTGATGAGGTTATTCAATGGTAGATTAGGCTTCCAAATGAATTGATAGAGAAGAGTTTCCCTGTTATTTCCCTCCAAGCCGCTGTTGAGATATCGAGCTCATCTAGTGAGGCGGTGGACACTGATGACCCGCTTGGGGATAGGCCCCACACTTACACCACTGGCATGGTTGGTGAGATCTTGGGTGATATGCGACCAGTGGGATGACAGGCTGTGTGACAGCCATTCTAGAGAGTGGCATAGTTATAGCGCCAGCTCATTTAGTTGGGTTCACACTATAGAGAACCCTCGTATGTATTGGTTGAGTACCTTTCATGTTGTGTGTACTCTTATCTTTGTATATGGTGTGTTGAGTGTTGAGTGAAGAAGAAGAAGATTTTCAGCCTCTCATCATGTGTGTTCTCTATTAGAGTTTTGTGAGTGTGTGTGTGCTTGCAAGAGCTCAAGCTCTCTTCCCCCCTGCATCTTTTCATGGTATCAGAGCCTGGTTCGTGCTAAGGGCTGAGCTGCAAGCAAGAGAACCACAGGAAGCGGTACGAGGGTAAGAGCTTCAACTACTCTTCCCTATTTGTGTTGGTGACCACACCCTTATCGGGAGCTCTATAGGAGGCACCGGCAAATGATCTCTGATTGAGGAGCTTTCTTCGCGGGAGTAAAGCTATAGGGAAACTATATATGCAGACTAAAGGAATTGTGACAGGGCTGCCAAAATTTAAAGTGGAAGGTATGCAGAGAATATGTGAAGCATGCCAATTTGGAAAGCAAACAAAGCATGTATTTCCACGTAACAGATATGTGAGCAGAAATGCACTAGATGTTGTGCATTCAGATGTATGGGGTCCTACGAAGACCATGTCTATGAGAGGCTGCAGGTATTATGTGACATTCATTGATGATCACACAAGGAAAGTGTGGGTATATTTCATGAAGAAGAAGAGTGAGGTGTTCACTCACTTTCAAAATTTCAGAGTTTTGGTTGAAAAGCAAACAGGGAAATATGTAAAGTGCCTAAGGTCAGATGGAGGGGGAGAGTACTTCTCCAATGAGATCTCTAAATTTTTGAAGAAGAATGGTATTCGGACACATGCAGATACACTCCGCAGCAAAATGGAGTTTTGCTGAGCGAAAAAACAGGCACATTGCTAAGATTGCGTGAGCATTGAGATGGAAGAGAAGAATATGCCGCATAGCTATTGGGCTGAGGCTGTTTCCACAGCAGTATACATCATGAACAGGACTCCAACTGCAGCCATACATGATGTAACTCCAGAGGAGAGGTTTATTGGCAAAAAACCTGATTTGTCTCATCTGAAAGTTTTTGGATGCATTTCATATGTGCATGTGCCAGATGAGCTAAGAACTAAGCTGGATCCAAAAGCTGAAAAATGTGTGTTTATTGGATATTCCCTTGAGCAAAAGGGATACAGGTGTTATAACCCTGCTACATGTGAGTTGAGGGTAAGTAGGAATGTTGTCTTTGATGAGATGAGCAGCTGGTATGCTGCTGAAAAAGAAGCTGTTGGGACTGATGTGAGTGGAAGTGTGGTTGCACAGAATGCAGGTCAGCAATCACAGTCTTTGAGTGGACCAGGAGTCCTCATCTAGTGGGTCTGTTGATAGACCATGGAGTGGCAGGCTGCATCATAATACCAGTCCTGCAAATGTGATTAGTACATCATGTAAAGGAAAAGAGAAAGTGGTTGAGCCCCTTGGTATGCCTGACATTTCTGCAGGGCATTCTCATGTTGATGGAGAGTCTAGTGGCTCAGATATGAGCCTCGATGAGGAGCTTGGGATCCCAGCTATGAGAACACCTGGTGTAAAGAAGACTTTGGAAGCCATGAATGAAAAGCTACGAAGATCTGGGAGAGTGAAAAACCCTGTGCAGAGGTTTACCTATGATGGTTATGTGGCACATCACTATGCATATATGGCAAAGGTTGTGCAGGTTGTAGAGCCCACATGCATTGATGAGGCTGTTGGAAATGTGTGTTGGGAGAAAGCTATGGATGAGGAGATGGATGCACTATATGGAAATGAGACTTGGGATTTAGTGCAATTGCCTGAAGGCAAGAAAGGAGATGGATGCACTATATGGAAATGAGACTTGGGATTTAATGCAATTGCCTGAAGGCAAGAAAGGAGATGGATGCACTATATGGAAATGAGACTTGGGATTTAATGCAATTGCCTGAAAGGAGATGGATGCACTATATGGAAATGAGACTTGGGATTTAATGCAACTGCCTGAAGGCAAGAAAGCCATTGGATGCAAGTGGGTGTACAAAAAGTAAAACATAACAGTGATGGAAGCATAAACAGGTACAAGGCTAGATTGGTAGCCAAAGGGTATGCGTAAACATATGGCATTAATTATGAGGAGACTTTCAGCCCAGTTGCCAAGATGGCAATAGTGAGAGTTGTGATAGCAGTGGCTGCGTCAAAGCAATGGTGTAAAGAATGCATTCTTGCATGGGGATTTGCAAGAAGAGGTGTATATGTTGCAGCCACCTGGTTATGAGGATGTGAGTCACCCCGAGCATGTTTGCAGGTTGAAGAAAGCCTTGTATGGCTTAAAACAAGCACCAAGAGCATGGTCTGACAAGATTTTTGAATATCTTGTCACTATTGGCTTTCATGTAGCCAATGCAGATTTCTCGTTGTTGTATGTGAGACATGGTGATAGAGGGGTTGTGCTTGTTGTCATCTATGTAGATGACTTGATCATTACGGGGGACCATGATGCAGAGATCTTTGATGTAAAGATCTTGCTTAGATAGAAGTTCGAGATGAAGGATCTGGGGGAGCTCAGATATTTCTTGGGCATTGAGGTGATTAGGTCACCACATGGTATTGGATTACTACAGAGGCAGTATGGCTTGGACATGTTGTCCAAGTATGGTATAACAGGCTGTAAGCCTATTTCCGTGCCATTAGATCAGAATGGCAAGTTGAGTGCAGATTCAGGAGAGATCTTGGAGGATCCTACTATGTATAGGCACATAGTAGGAAGCTTGATCTACATGATGATCACCAGCAGACCAGATTTGAGCTATGCTGTTGGGTTGGTGAGTCAGTTTATGCAGGTTCCACGAAAACCACATTTGGATGCATTGAGACGCATACTGAGGTATTTGAGGTCTACTTTGCATTGTGGACTATTTTATGAGACTAGGACAGAGATATGTGTCCATGGGTACACAGATGCTAATTGGGTTGGTAGTATCTCAGATAGAAGATGTACTAGTGGCTTCATGTTTTCTTTGGGGAGTGCTGCTGTGACTTGGAGCAGCAAGAAGTAGCCTACGATTGCTCTATCCAGTACTACAGAGGCCGAGTACAGAGGAGCTGCTATGGCAGCATGTGAGGTAGCTTGGTTGAGAAAGCTACTTGCAGATTTGGGTCTATCAGTGGATAGACAAGTTGTCATTTTCTGTGACAACATTAGCAGTATACAGTTGGCCAGGAACCCAGTTTTTCATACTCGCACGAAGCATATAGAGGTCCACTACCACTTTGTCAGAGAGAAGGTCATGGTGGTAGGAGACCTTCACCTTGTTTATGTCAGCACCACACAGGATCAGGTAGCTGACATCTTCACCAAAGCATTGGGTACAGAGAAGCTCTGCCGATTCAAAGCTTCACTTGGTGTACATGAGGTTGGTGTACATGAGATGGAGTTGAGCTCGAGGGGGAGTGTTGAGATATCGAGCTCGTCTAGTGAGGCGGTGGACACTGCCGCTTGGGGATAGGCCCCACACTTACACCACTGGCATGGTTGGTGAGATCTTGGGTGATATGCGACTAGTGGGATGACAGGCTGTGTGACAGCCATTCTAGAGACTGGCATAGTTATAGCGCCAGCTCATTTAGTTGGGTTCACACTATAGAGAACCCTTGTATGTATTGGTTGAGTACCTTTCATATTGTGTGTACTCTTATCTTTGTATATGGTGTGTTGAGTGTTGAGTGAAGAAGAAGAAGATTTTCAGCCTCTCACCGTGTGTGTTCTCTATTAGAGTTTTGTGAGTGTGTGAGTGCTTGCAAGAGCTCAAGCTCTCTTCCCCCCTGCATCTTTTCAGCCACTTCCATCCTTTGAAAATTAAAAACTTCATTTCCGGAATCCGGATCTGATTTCTAAGGCCTATTCTAGCCCCCTTCTTCTGGTCCTTCTTCTATGGCTAGGTCCCAGAGATGAATTTTATTGGTTTGTCTTGGGCATTCTTGGGCTCATAAGCCCTCGTCATGTTGCTTACCCTGCATGGCTAACACCCATCTTTTCATCCATCCTTTGGAACTATATGTCAATGGGCTTGGCGTAGGGGTACTTCTTCTTGGCGTAGGGGTACTTCTTCTTGGCCCTTTCCATTACCTCAATGGTGGCCATCCCTATAGCAAACGCGTATGGCTTAGTTAGATCTAGGAGGATGATTGCATTCTTGAGCACTGTCTGCTTGGGCTCTCTTGACCTCCTTCTTCCCTCTTGACTCCACTTCCACCAATAAGGTGGTCTACTTGTTGGTTTCAGCAGATTGGGTCTTGTCCTTTCTCTTTCTACCAGGAGACTCCGTTGGCAAGGGGCACTAACAGTCCTGCTCAATGCATGAGCTGTTGCCTCCTCACCTGGGTCCACGAGTCATGAGATTCCACCACTTCCCTGAACAGCTCGAGATTCGGATGAGGGGCTTCTCTTGTGTGTGTGCTAACTCCCCTATGAGCTTCACTGGCCTTGTTTCTCCACATTCTTGTCCAACTAGTTCATAAAATGTGCGATGTCATTCAAGTTGGACAATTGTATGACCCTTGCTTGTATAGTAGCCTGGATTAAACTCCTCATGTGTTTGAGGGTCGTCTCTTTGCAAAAGTCTGTGCTTCTTTTACCCTTCTCTTCCTGGAGCCTTTGCTGCATCTCTTCCTTTTTTGCTTTGTCTCTTTTTGGCCATTCCTGAAAGTCTTCCATTCCTGGAAGTCTTTGATCATCTTTTCTTTATTCTGCACTTCCGCGACACATGAGCCTTCCTCATGGCTTCCACTTGCTCATGTCTTCTCTTGAGAGCTCAACCTTGGATGACTTCAATTCTTCTGCATGTGCTTTACTCAAGTCATCCAACTACTCATGTCTCTTCTTTATATCGGCATGAGCTATTTGTTAGCCAGCTCATTAACCGTCATTTTTCCCCCTTTTTCTCTTGTCACTTTAGTTGTAGTTGTTCTTGCTTCCTTCTTTAGGGCTTTGATTATCTCCCCATCTTGTCGGTGCTTCTTATTTTCTTCCCCTAGACCTTTGTATTCTTCAATATGGGCCCTCAAGGTAGCTTCATTATTGGCCCTTTCTTCGAGCTTTTTAGTGGCCGCCCAAGCATGATTTTGTAGCTCATCATCAAGGATTATGTCCATGGATGTCCCTTTGTAGATTACCAGCTCCTTCCCCTTCCCCTCCGAGTGCTCAGCCGATTTCTTGCTTCATTATTGGCCCTTTCTTCGAGCTTTTTAGTGGCCGCCCAAGCATGATCTTGTAGCTCATCATCAAGGATTATGTCCATGGATGTCCCTTTGTAGATTACCAACTCCTTCCCCTTCCCCTCCGAGTGCTCAGCCGATTTCTTGCCACTCCCCTTCAAAAGCACAAATTAATTTTTCTAGGCCTCCACCTCTGCTCTTAGTTGTTCAATCTGTGACTGCAGCTCTTTTTCTTTAGCGGCCCCTTCCCCTTTATTTCTCGCTTCCTTGCCCCTTTGGTTGTCTTCGGCAATTGCCACCACTGCTTCTGTTAGGTGCTCTGTAGAATCAAGATTTCCAATCCCTTCATATCCGGATTCTTGTCTTGAGTCTAGAGGGGAGCTATTTGTTTGTAGGTATGTGTGGGGGCTTGCATGGCCACTGTCAACTTCCTCAAATATTCTCCCCACACCTCCTTTAAGGCCTCTATTGTATGGCTATCCCATTGCTCCATTTTCTTTGCCTCCAGCTCGTAGATCTTGGGAAACTCTTTGGCATCTAGAACTGCCAGCAGCAGCAGCAGCCGGGCCTCCGCCTTGACCAGCTCCATTTTATCCTTGTCTACCTTGGCTTGTACTTCCCTTATGATTCTTAAGTTCTCCTCTCTGTTCATATTGATTTGGCCTTCAGCCCTTGCTTGGATTACATTGGCCCTGTCCACCTCGTCTTGTAGCTGCCTGTTTGTTTGTTCTGTCTGAACCAGGGCTTCTCTCATAATTGCCATCTCTTGTTTTGTTTCTTCACTTGCCTTCTAGAGCCTTGTTCATTGCTTTTACATTTCCTCCATATGGCCCGCTTCTGTTCTTATTCTTCTTATCTCCTCCTAGAGTGGTGCTGTTGACTTCTCAATTTGTGAATGGTGGCCTCCTTTTTCCTAACTTTCGCATGTAGCATTATTATCTCCTTGGCTCCATTCGTCATACACCCTTGTAGATAGTTGAGACCCCCTTGCACTCATCCTGCATTAATGTTTTCTAAAAAAATTGTAGGATAGTGTTTAGAGGGCTCTAGTTGAGACTCCCCTGCACTCAGCCTGCATTAATGTTTTCTAAAAAAATAGTAGGATAGTGTTTAGAGGGCTCTAGTTGAGACTCCCCTGCACCCAACATGCACCAATGTTTTTCAAAACAATAGCAGGACAGGGTTTAGAGGGCTCTACTACCTGTGGTTACTCGAGGTGGATGGGCTCTATCACCACGATCCCCTTCTATTCTTGTCCAAGGTGTAGAGGTTGGAGGTAGTTATGTGTATCATTGACATGCTAAACTGATGCCCCATCAAGGCCTTGTAGATAATCCCTTATGAAGCTTAGAATGGGTAGGAAGTCCAGAGGAAGCCCTCTATAGCTCATTTGCTTATTTTAGGTTATTTTTCTTACACACTTATGCCTAAGCAACAGTACAATAAGGTGGATGATAAGGTGATAAAATGCATTTTTGTGGGATACAACTCCAGAAAGAAAAGGGTATAGACTCTACCGGCTATAAGATGGATTATGGTGACTAGAGATGATGTCTTTGTTGCGAACTAAGTTCAACCCATGTTTTTATGCAAAAATTAGAAAAATGTATGCTCATAGGAAATCTTTGATATACTTGTAGCTTCATACAATTTCGGACAGCCATATGTGAAGCAAATAAATGCTCAGCAAGGTGCTACAAAATCAGCCCATACCAGCTAAAAATCAGCTCAAATTTCAGTCTATAAATCAGCCTTTTGATAAGGCAATTATGGATGATATAGTGGATGAGGAAAGAGCATCCATACAAGCATTGAATAGTATGCCAAAATGGTGTAGACATTGTGGTATAGAAAGTTAGATACTCCTTTACCTAGTGAACACATGTAGGTTCTCATCATACATATTATTCTTTTATGGATCATGCTCTCATTGTGCCAATATATGAAATGGAGAGAAACCTATTTCCTTTGAGGAAGCACATATTAATGATCACTAGATGTAGGATAAGTACAACTTAATCCTCAAAAATGACACTTGGTATTTGGCATATTTTCCTTATGGTAAAACGGCCACTTGTACAAAGTGGGTTTACAAAGTGGGTTTACAAGCTTAAGCATAAATAGTGATATTGTTAGGTTATTGTTAAAACCCTAAGATCTCTCTAGATAATTGTTATGCATAAAACATGCATAAATCAGGCATAAACTCATCCACCCAACCACCCCCGAGCCCAAGGGATGCACACATGACTAATAATGAAATACATCATACCTCTACCTTGATGTCCCATACCATCAAGAGGTATAACTCCAATCCAATAGCATGTAGCTAAAGTGTGAAATGGTAGATGAGTAGATATGGACCTCTACACAAGAGACCATAGCATAAGCCTCAAGCTTCCTAGCCCCATGCCCCTATTATATAGGAGGGCCCTCAAGTGACTCTTGACTTTCCATTCCTCATGTATGACCCTTGGATGCCTGACCCTTGGATGCCTGACCCTAACCTTAAACCTGAAGGTTAGTCCTAACCCATGCTCCACTAGAGCTTGTTCCCATGCTCCCATGCTCACAAGCCTAATGTGGGTTAGCCTCCTAGTATATGCACACATAATGTGTGTATAACATAGCACACATAATGTACATATAACAGTTATGCTTAGGACAAGGGTATAGATTATGACATGAAATTTTATCCCACATATTTTATGACTATAACGACTATAATATAGGGTATTATTGCATTGTATTATTACATTGATAGCACATCATTGATGGAATGTATATCATAGACTACCTTCTTGAATGGTGATTTGCATGAGGAGGTTTATGTATCTCAGCCTCGAGGTTTTACTTAGTAGAAGGAAAAAGAGTCTTGTATGAGGAGGTTTATTTATCTCAACCTCAAGTGTTTGTTTAAAAGGAAAAGGAGTCTAATGCATACATGTTTTATATGGCCTTAAGCATGCTCCTACAACATGGCCTTAAGCATGCTCCTACAACATGGTATAAGAAGATAAATGCATACTTGGTTATAAATGGTTTTTGTAAATGGTTGTAAATGGTTTTTGAAACAGTCCAAACAGTCCAAGTGAGACTAATCTCTATGTAAAGAGGATTAGTAACTATATTCATGGTTTAGGCATTGATTATGTAAGGTCCCTGTCCCCATCGTGCAACAAATTCGAGGCCACTAGCATCGAAAGTAGCACTTCTTGCATGAGCCAGGGTCCCTCACTCAAGGCCTCACCCACGGATATCCAAACAAGAGACTAATCCATCAGTTCTTCCAAAACTAAACCCGAAAAAACTTCCCATTGCCCGGAAAGCACGGGCGATTCCTCCAGGATAATTTTTCTCTAACGTTATTAAAAAGTCTTAACTAACTGAACAACTGATCTGACCAAACCCATAAGTCTCATAGTCGGATTAGGGAAAGATTGCACTTGGATCATAGAGACCAATGCTTTTTTCCTCATTGAGAGGCACAGCCGTTGATTCTTTTCCATAGAACAATTTCTATCCGGGATTTACTTCATCTAGCGTACCATAACAGAATTGAGTCTCAATTTAGGGATCCATCAGTCCAGCCTAACCCCATCCAGTCCCATGGGTTAGCCAACCGCCCAACCACTGTAGTGATGGGATCCAATTAGGAATTTTGTTAGGTTTTGTTCTGAATACTAGGGAAAAGAGCTCCCAGGCCCCCTAGCTGGATATTCATGCAAACTTAAAACTAGTCACACCACTTACACACCCAATATGAAATTGCCTTTTTCACATATTCAGATGTCTTTAAAACAATCATTTAATGAAATCATAGTCATCACTGATCATAATCCTCCAAAAATTTCCAGTTGAATTCTAATTTCCAATCATTGTACCTATGGCATCATTGGCAACAACCAGCACGCTCACCACCTGTCCACTCAAGGGTCTTTTCGATGGTTCCTAGCTCATAGTACTCAGCAATATTCACATATCAAAATGGAATCTTCGTTGAAGATCAGCAAGATCAACTAACAGATCCATATAAAAGAACCATGGACTCATCTGTTGAGGAACAGTAAGGTCAATCAACCAAATCCATGCCCAAATTTAGAAAACAACTCTTACTCCTTGTTCCAATATCTTCCACGACGCACGTGTGGGTATCTTCGGCGACGCACGTGTGGGTATCTTCGGCGACCCAGAGCTCGAGCGCCGTATGGTCAGCACCCTCTAGGATCCTTCACAGGTCACCTAGCGCTTCACTCATAGGCCACTTCCTTGGTCCCTCATCCACTATACCGGAAGCTCACCATTTTTATCAAACCGAGGGAGGCTGGTCAAGACCTCGACTAACCTTGCTACGTGAGACGTCCTCCATTGACTCTCCATCTGCTGTTGCAACTTTATCAGATTAGGTCTCCACGACCTCATTCACAAGACAGTCAAAATGCTTCCCCAACATTCTTAACATAAAACAGTCATTTTAAAAAATAGGTCATAAATACAATTTCTATAGCAAACTCTCGTCTTTCCACATTGTTCCACATCATTCCTCATTTATTTCATTTGTATTCCCTTTCTCATCACATCATAATCATTCACATACAATTCACATGACACCACATCAATTCTCGTCCATCACATTCAATGACATCACATCCATTTACACCCATCGCATCTCATTCATTCATATCCATCACATTCGTTCATTCATACCACCACATACATTTTCATAACCATCCCATCACATACATTCTATCCACATTATATCACATCACTTCTGTCCACACCATATCTCATTCATACACATCCATCCAATCGTTCACCTGTACGACTACCCACATCTATTCATACATTCATATCTATTACTTCACATCCACATATATTCATGTCACATCACATCATTTTTCATCACATCACATTCCTTCTCATACACATCCACATCACATTATTTTACATACATTCATGTTAACCCTTGCTCCGCATGGTCATTTAATGTGGCTCTTAACCTTAGTTGAGGTTGGGTGATTAGAACTCAAGAGGCATGTCGAGTCGTGGATCTCAAGGGGCATGAACTGCCTATAAAAATGTAATGATGATTAATTAAAAGGCCACGAAAACAGTTACAAGTCTCTCTCTCTCTCTTTTTCGTTCTGTCTCTGTGCCATGCTGTTTTGAGAGTCGTGCGTGTGCATTTTCCCTGTTGAGGACTGTGGCCCTCAACACTTGGCGATCACACGGGCTCGTTCCCTTCTCCTTTCTGTTAGTTGGGGCGCTGTTCGTGGAGTTGCTTGGCCTCTTCCACCTGTGCGAAATGGACCTGTGCGATGCCTCGATTCTCATTCAAATGTGCTAAAGAGGAGGATGCTATTTCCACAGGTGAAGAAGAGAGGACTACCTCCCTACTGTAGAGGCACCAAGGGCAGAGGAGATACCATCGCGTACATGATTGATGATTGTTGCTATTTATTTAGAAAGCAAACAAGAGGGCTTCGGCCCGTAACACGAAAACACAAAGAGATGTGCAAACCTAGCAGTGTGAATTGTTCGACTGGAAGTGGGAATGCTACTGTTCGACATCGCACCAGGAGTTATAATGGAGGCCTTGATGCATTCCGGTCCATTGTCAGGACAAAGGGCTTTTAGGGACTCTACAAAGGTTTTGGCTTGTCGATCCTGATGTATGCTCCTTCGAATGCTCTATTTTGGGCATCTTACTCCCTGGCATAGACAACGATATGGGGCAGCTTGGGATACAGCACGACGATGGAGGGTAACTTACCCCATCCAAGCTCTGGTTTCGTTATGGGAGTGCAAGGTTGCAAGAATTTGTTGTGCACAAGCAGACCATTTGCGATCAGAAGGGGGAAATGGAGTGCAACGGGGTGCATCAGAAGTACCAGGTGGAGCGGGCTGCCAGATTATGCAGAGGACAGGGTTTTTTTCAGATCAGTAAATTATGTCAGATCAGATTGCAGCTGGTTATTTTGTGCAAAAGATGGAGCAATTTGTTTGAGTTATAGGGACTAAATGTGAAAGTTTAGAAGTCAAATGCAGTTTTTGCTTAGAAGTTAGTTTGTGCTGAACCTAAAATGGAGTAAAGATAGAATTTCAAAGCATGGACATCAGATGGTGTATTTCTGAAGTAGATTCAAGAAGATGACTTCAGCAAAGGATGGAGTGATCCGAAGGGGACAGACCAGGCAAAAGACCGAATGTACCACCAGAGACACCTACCTGCATGAAGCACGAACTTGGACAAGCTGATGAAGACTTCTTTTGATGAATCAATGCTAAAGCGGGATAATTATATGTGTTGCAATTAAATGTAATTCATAGATAGAGGGATAAGGCATTTGACTTTAATCAAGGGTGTAAGTGGGTCCTCAATTGTAAACAATTGATCCCTTGGGCATGCTAGGTGTTAACCCCTGCTCCGCATGGTCATTTAATGTGGCTCTTAACCTTAGTTGAGGTTGGGTGATTAGAACTCAAGAGGCATGTCGAGTTGTGGATCTCAAGGGGCATGAACTACCTATAAAAATGTAATGATGATTAATCAAAAGGACACGAAAACAGTTACAAGTCTCTCTCTCTCTCTCTTTTTTGTTCTATCTTTGTGCCATGCTGTTTTGAGAGTCGTGTGTGTGCATTTTCCTTGTTGAGGGCTGTGGCCCTCAACAATTCACTCACATCCCATATCATTCATTTACATCTTGATTCACATGACATCACATCTCATCACATCTATTCTTCTCACATCTCTTCACCCCTATTCACATCACACATCTCATCACCTCTATTCACCTCACATCTCTTCACCCCTATTCACATCACACATCTCATCACATCTATTCACCTCATCTCATCACCTCTATTCATATCACATCTATGCATCCCTTCATTCGCATCTATTTGATACACATCACACATCTCTTCACATCTATTTACCTCACATCACACATCTCTTCACATCTATTTACCTCACATCTCATCACCTCTATTCACATCACATCTATTCATCCCTTCATTCACATCTATCTGATTCTCATCACACATCTCTTCACATCTATTTACCTCACATCTCATCACCTCTATTCACATCATATCTATTCATCCCTTCATTCACATCTATCTAATTCTCATCACACATCTCTTCACATCTATTTACCTCACATCTCATCACCTCTATTCACATCACATCTATTCATCCCTTCATTCACATTTATCTCATTCTCATCACATATCTCTTCACATCTATTTACCTCACATCTCATCACCTCTATTCACGTCACATCTATTCATCCCTTCATCATTCACATCTATCTGATTGTCATCACACATCTCTTCACATCTATTTACCTCACATCTCATCACCTCTATTTACATCTCATCACCTCTATTTACATCACATCTAATCATCCCTTCATTCACATCTATCTAATTCTCATCACACATCTCTTCACATCTATTTACCTCACATCTCATCACCTCTATTCACATCACATCTATTCATCCCTTCATTCACATCTATCTGAATATTTCGACTTCGATAGATTTCCTGAATTTTCTCTTACAAACCGAGTGAATATGAAACGATAGAATTTTCCCTCTCAGAGTATTTACTTATTCATTTATCAAATATTCATGAAAATTAAACATAGAATTAAAGAGAATCTAATTTTGATATAAAAATTCTTTATGCATAAAATCAATTTAATAGGAATAACACTTTTAAAATAAAAATATTTCCAATATGAATCTTTCTATGCATAGAAAGATTTCCAATATGAATCTTTCTATGCATAGAATTTAAATCTAATGAAAATAACACTTTTATAATAATAAAAATATCCAATATGCATAGAAATTGAATCTAATGAAAATAACACTTTTATAATAAAAAAATATCCAATATGCATCTTTTTATGCATAGAAATTGAATCTAATGAAAATAACACTTTTATAATAAAAAATATCCAATATGCATCTTTTTATGCATAAAATAGGAATAACACTTTTAAAATAAAAAGAATTTCTTTTAGAATGCACAAACGGTGGGGATTATTCTTTTTGAATAACATAAAGATAAAACTTATTTCCACAAAATTTAGGAAAAATTTGCCATAACCTCCTTTGTATGGCTGACCATTTCTCAATTTTTACATTCTAAATTCACTTTAAAATTTATCCCAAGATGAAATAAAGCACTCTAATCTAATCAATTTTTCACTTCTAAAGAGTAATCAATAGGAAAAGTTTAACTCAATTTAATTGTTACTCATTTTAGGATAAAGAAAGGCTGAAATTCTTAATGAAGAGAAGGGGGAAGCCTTTTTATCAAGGCTTATAATCCATAATCACATTAAAAAGCAAAGAATTCAAAAAACCATAGATTAGAATTTAAAAAAAAGTAGAATTAATAACTTACATGGAGTTTTGTGAGCTTTCCTTTGGCTTGAGGGATTGAGGGTTCTACTCTTGTTTGGATCAAGAGTGGCCACCAATTCTTTGTAGAGGAATTAGTCAAAAACAAGTGAATTATCAAGTGAATTCAATGTTTTTAGCTCTGGGAAGGAGTAGAGTAACAGTGCATAAACACTATTAAGCTTTTACAAAGGGGGAGGCTTCTATTTATAGGAAAAAGTGAGCCTCAAACCAAGCAAACTGACTCTAGAATTTTCCAGATCAGTCTGGTCAATTTTTAACCATTTTTGGGTCAATTCAGCTTACTTTTTGGAACTAGACTTGAAATAGGAGAGAGGAGAGATGAAATATCTCATTTTATTGATTTAAAATGGGAGTAATGATGAGAAAAAAGGTGCCTCCTTCATGAGGGGAATCCCCATTTTGAGGTGTCAAAAATCTATTTTTTAACCATTTTCCTTGGTCCTTAGTCCACTCTTCATCTTATGTGAGTATTTACTCATTTTTGGGGGGTTTTTCTTTATTTCTTCAATTTGTCTCCTCCCTACATTTGGATTAATCTAATTGGTCCCTTAGAACCTTAATCCAAAATTTTCAAAAAATCTGGACCCTTAGGCTAAGGCCTTTTGAGCAGATTATAATTTATTTCTAATGCACCTTAGGAAATTCTTTTTAAACTTCTATTTCGGGAGAATTTAGTTTAATAAGAAAGGATATTTTTCCATCCAAAGATATCTAAAAATTGAGTTATCTCTCTCTAGAATATTTTCTCTCTCTAGGCCAAAACAGGTAGAAACAAGATCTTTTATTATTCTGAAAAGGGGATTTATTATAGGGGAAGAAACTGGACATCTTGAGGGGCTGGGGAGGAATCTTACAGATTACATTTTGCTGACATGCCCTAATGAGGAGAAGGTTTCAACCTTCAGGGGGTTGAATCACATGTGTCATTTAAGATGACATATTTGGGCTTGTTGCACTATTATTTGGGCTTGTTGCACTATTATTTGGGCATACAATTTATGCAGCATGCTGGTGGTAATGTAATGCTACACTCAAAGTATATACAGAGACTATTTACATGGTTTGGCCTTGAAGACTATAAGAATGTTGCTATACTAGTAGTGATGACAGGCTCTAGGCTCAGTCTCTAGGATGCACGTAAACCATTTGATACATCACTTTATCAATAGGTTATTGGATGTCTCATCTATCTTAAAATATACAATATGAGGCCATATATTAAATTTGGGACCTCCCACTTTTGAGTAGGTTTATGTACAAAAATTAAGCATTGGTAGGTTACCAAGCGAGTATTTTGATACTTACAGGGCACTCACTTCCTTGGGTTATTCTACATTTGGGGGGTAATATTCAGCTACATGCTTTCAATGATTCTGATTGATCTTAAGGATAGAACACATGAGTGTCCACTAATTCTTTTTTGTTTTATCTTGGTGATTCATGTATATTATGGATTTGAAAAAAGAAATTGACAATGGGCCACATTGACCTATTAAGCTGCGTACAAGGCATATTTTATAGCGACTATGGAGTGTGTAATTCTCATACCTCTTTTGGCAAACCTTGATGTTGGATAGAAGTCCCTCAGCTCCATCTTCACTAAAAGCTAGAGTGCATTGGCCATTGTGAGGAACCCACCAATGATTTATGCTTGCATAAAGCACATTGAGGTGTGCATTATCATTATGTTAGGGAGAGGCTCTTTGTAGGAGAGATTAGCCTGGCTTATGTCTCTAACACACACGATAATGTGGCAAATATGTTCATGAACACTCTCTCTCATGAGATAAGTTCAAAGATTTTTGCAAAGATCTGGGCTTATTACCATTTGGAGTTTCATCAACAAAAGGTTCCTTATACATGTTTACATCATCACTAGAGGGGAGATTTGTATCCATTTATATGGTAGTGATGATGAGTGGACATAGGAGTCTGGGGGGGACACTGTTTCCATCCTTAGGAGGTTTTTTCCTTGAGCATCTGTATGCACTCTTATGATTGAGTGTGTACAAAACTTATCATGTTACTTCACATGTACTTCACTCATTTTCATCAATCTACTTTGAGTGGTGTGCTTCTATCTATCTCTACTTGTCTACTACATTTGTGTGTGTGTTACTACCTTTGTCTCCACTCCAACAATTCTATGTAGAAGAACTAGATTTTGGGTCTTCTCACACTATTTTATCTCTACTTGCCTACTACATTTGTGTGTGTGTTACTACCTTTGTCTCCACTCCAATAATTATATGTAGAAGAACTAGATTTTGGGTCTTCTCACACTATTTTATCTCTACTTGCCTACTATATTTGTGTGTGTGTTACTACCTTTGTCTCCACTCCAATAATTATATGTAGAAGAACTAGATTTTGGGTCTTCTCACACTATTTTGGCCCTTTGCACACATTGTTTTCAACATGTGGGCCATGTAGTCAGATACATATGCTTCATTGTAGCATGCCTTTAGACTATAAAATGTAGCACACTCATGCACATCACATCTTATATACATGCTTTCATATGCTTCATTGTAGCATGCCTTTAGACTATAAAATGTAGCACACTCATGCACATCACATCTTATATACATGCTTTCAAACTTCTTCATGTGTACACCTTTTCCATCTTGTTCAATACATTCATACACTTCAATGTGGGAGATTCTACATGCATGGTACCTTCCTCGTCTATCACTTCAGGCAAGTTTTGATCAAGGGAGATTCTACACTTCAATGTGGGAGATTCTACATGCATGGTACCTTCCTCGTCTATCACTTCAGGCAAGTTTTGATCAAGGGAGATTCTACATGGATGGTACCTTCCTCGTCTATCACTTCAGGCAAGTTTTGATCAAGGGAGAGTTCTATCTTTGGGATTGTTATTTAGTCCAGACATAATTGTAGATGGCAATGTCAATACTGCTTTTAGGTGAGTTTTCATCAAGGGAGGGTTCTATCTTTGGGATTTTTTTTTACTTTGGACATAATTTTAGATTCTACATGGATTACCTTCCTCGTCTCTTGCTTCAACGAGTTTTTCTTAGGGGGAGGGTTCTATCTTTGGGATTTTTATTTACTATAGACATAATTTTAGATGATGATATCAATACCACCACCGATAAGTCATGTGTTTTCATAGCTATCTTTTATTTGGAAAAAGTAGGATATGTGTGAGAAGGAGTAGAATGTGATACTCAAATCATGGTATAGCCAATGAGGCTTGTTCCTTTTATCTGCTCATTAGTGATCATGATGCCCATGTTGTAACATGGAGGCTCAACACATGTTTGATCTCGCCATGCTTCAAATTCAAGGAGGGAATGTTGGTATGTCTACTTGAACCCTCACCAACACATTCTCTTATAAAGGTTTTCAGCCCTTAGTGTGTGAATGGGTATTAGGATAAGGTGAAACAACCTAAGAAAAACTAGATACAATGTCCAAAGTTAGTAGCATGCAAAGAGTTGTACATGTCAATGAGAGAAACTTGTGGAGAAAGAGACCTTTATGCCTATATATTCATGTCTACAATGCCCTTCATTCAATAATTAGAAAGTGCAGTTTTATCTGTTATTGTGTCTTTCTCATACTTCATCCAATACTACATGGAAAATAAATGTCTTCTTCATACATATAGCTTGAATGGAAAAAATATTCAAATATATTAATGTTCTAAATTTATAACTAGAACATTTAAAATAAAGTACATTTTCTTCCAAGCCACATTTACTAGTTTTTTACTCATCTTCTCTAGTTGACTGCATACGCTCTTTTTTTAATTTTAAAATATGTTTCTTCAATATATTTGAGTGTCTTTTTTCATTCTCATATATCTAAATCAAACCTAATCTCAAGTTCATCTATCCAAAGATAAAAATTAATGAGTTCAAAACTCAAAGAATCGTTAAAATAAAACTTAATTATCTTAAAATTTAAATTTAACACCCATAGAAAAGTAAGATAAATATTTAAAATCCAACAAGGTGTAGTAGTCTAAAAAAATGGAGGAAATTCCTAAGCTTCATTTTGGAACCATTAAGCACGCACACTAATTCGTTCTTCGTGTGATGAAAAGGAGAGAAATTTACGTTATTGGTGGTGAAGTAGGTATAAGCAAAGATACCAATAAAGAAGATGATATAGGTGAGAAAACTTACCTCCTTTCCTTGTGTCCTTAGATTCCCTTTATGGGGGTGGGCTATATCTTCCATTTGTATGCTTGAACTCAAAGTAGATGCTCACAAAATTGTGGGGAAAAAGAAAGGAAGAGATAAGTTATGGTTAAGATTTAGAAAGTAGAATGACTTAACGAGTGTGAAATACCAAAAAATAGTGGAATCTTGTAGAATAATTAGATAGGATTAGACATAAGTTAGGGTTAAGATTTAGGAAGTATAATGACTTAATAAATGCGAAATATATAGAGAAATAAAGTGGAATCCTATAGATAGGAAAGAGATTAGTGAGGGAGAAACCCAAAATAAAGCACTTAAAGGCCCAACAAATTTTTTAAAAAATGAAAATGTGAAATAGCAAGAAATGTGTTAAAATAGCAAGGAAAAGAGTAAAATAAAATTGCTAAATATTTATGAAATGGCAAGACATAGAGTGTGGAATATAGAGACATAGTAGTAGCATAGATAGAGAATAATTTATCAATGAGTATATTATGAGAAAACTAAAAACAAGCCTTTAAAATCAATGAAAATGCAAAACAATATAGTAAATTACAAATATTAAAGCTACACATCAAGAATAGAGTGAAGTAGTACGAATTAGAGTGGAGACAAATAGAAGTAGTAGCATAGATAGAGAGAGTGAGTATGTTGGGAGAAAACCCAAAATAAGCCTTCAAAATGGGTGAAACTAAAAAAATTGAAAATGAGAGTAAAATATAAATATTAAAGTTAAAAAGAAAGAAATGGAGTGGAGAAATAGTAAGAAAAACACATCTTGATATATAGTGTAAAAGGATATAACAAGATTTGAGCTAGAAAAAAAACTCAAAAGTAAAGTTACTAAACTAAAAAATAAAAAAATAAAAAGAGATAATATAGATAAGGAAAACATGTGGGAATAAGTTGACAAACTAAAAAATAAAAGTAAAAGTTTCCATACTAAAAAATAAAAATATAAAAATTAGAGAATATAGGTAAGGAAGACACACGTGAATGCGTGTACGCATGGATATTTGAGATATTATTGAAGTAGTATGAGGATAAAAAGCAAGAAAGAACCAAGTTTATAGGTGTTGTGCATGTCCTTGTAAGATGTCTGTGGGATGTAAGTTTCATCGGTTAGACATTATTGAGAAACATCTACATAAGTTTAGTGGCTTGACATGCATAAATGAAGATATAGAAATGTCAGCGGATAAGTTTTGATATTCATTTTCAAAAAACATGTGTTATGTTTTTCAAAACGCCACGATAAGTTTAGTGGCATGACATGCATGAAGATATAGAAGTGTTAGTGGTAAGTTTTAATATTAATTTTCAATAACCATGTGTTATGTCTTTCAAAATACCATGCATAATACTCATAGTTATTCTAAATATACTCAAAGTAGTCCTTGTTATGCTTATACAAGATGAAAGGCTATGCAAAAATTTTCTCAATACTGAGACCCCATACTAAATGTCAAGCTTGGTGTTACATAAGAAGATAAGGCATCCAACACTAAATGTCAAGCTTGGTGTTACATAAGAAGATAAGGCATCACTAGCATCAAAATGGTAACCTGTATATTTAAGACTAAGTCATAAACTAGGTTCCATAGGTGTAGCAAGAGGTTTGTAGTTGCCATGATTGAACCTCTTCAACAATGCCTCTATGTATTATGTCTGGAGCATGATAATGCCATTATTACTTATGCTACCAAAACTCAATGCCCAAATAATAGTGCACGGGCCAAGATCTGACATTTCAAAAGACCTCAATAAGCTAAAATATGATCATCAGGGCCTATGAGGAGTATGCCATCAACGTATAGCATGATAATGTACACTTAATGTAGAGGGTATTGTCACTAGGACTGTTGCAAAAATCTTGTGCAACCAAGTATGCATGTATCTTCTCATACCAAGCTTTGGGAGCCTACTTAAGATTATACATAGCTTTTCTCAATCTGACAAAACCACGAGGTTGAGATACATAGACCTCATCATGAAAATCTTCATTTGAAAAAGCAATTTGGTATTGAATTGACGTACATTTCAACCTTTATGTGCTGCTCTAAAGCAATGATACTCTGCATGGTAAGTCATACGACATATGGATAAAAAGGTCAGGAAAAGGTTGCACCATAGTCAAATCCTTTTTCATGTGCATACCACTTTTCAATAAGCCTTGCTTTGTATCACTCAACACTACTGTTAGCTTTATGTTTAAGCTTGTAAACCCAATTCTTGCCAATGGCCTTCTTGTTGCCATGAGGCAAATTAGACAACTATCATTTTTTAGTAAAGCATCATATTCAGATTACATAACTTTCATCCATTGTCTTTATTCCTTTGTTTCATCAAAGGAGAAAAGTTCCTCTTCATTACATAAACTGGCAAAAAGAGCATTACCTACATCAACAAGATATGTGTGATGAGGACTTGCACATCTTCTACTAGGCAAAGCAATGGTCAATTTTTTGTCACATAGTGTTTGCACACCAGCCATTTTGACATACTTTTGGTGAAAAACATGATGATTTTTAACCTATGTGGGCTAATTTTCAGCATTCCTTTGAGGACCCAAATGATCTACATAAATGTGTTCTACATTGAACAATGGAAGGAGAGGGTTGAATATAGCATCAACTCATGTAGTCAACTTTATACTATGGACTGACCTTTGCATGTTATAGTAGGAGAGTACTTTACCTTATAGTATGTACTCTTATCTTCATGTTATGGTTGTAGAGGAAAGAAGAAAATTCAGCCATCCATCTCTCTTGTGTGCTTATCTACTCTTATGTGTGTGTGTTTGCTTATAAGAATCTTAAGCTCACCCTCTTCCTTGCATTCTTCTCCTAGTATCAGAGTGTTGGTTTGCATGAAGATCTCAAGAGGTAAGAAAATAAAGAGGTACATGGGTAAGGGTAACTCCATCTCTTTTCCTTTGATTTGGAAGCAAATCTTTATAGTAGCAGCAGCAGAGCAGCAGGTATAGCTACCATGCAAGAGATGCAAGCATGCACAACAGTAAGATACACGATCACATCTTGAGCCTCCCTCCTTCAAGGGAATTTTAGGCCCCATTTTACCTTTACAAGTTTTTTAAGGCACTCTATGATAGTGTCAATCTTGACCGTGGTTTAATGCAAATTTATGGTAGAAATTTGGTTTGCAAGATAATCTATGGAGAGAATCTGAGATTTATAGATTGTTAGTGAATGTATGTTTATGTGAGTAGGTCACAACAATTACAATACATTATGTTAAGAATGTTGTTGTGTTAGAGATTACATGTTTGTTATAAGTGTAGAAGTTTTTATAAGCATTGTTTGGTAAGTTGCTAGTAGGTAACCACCATGCATGATAGTCTATTCCAAATTGTGAGAGAGAAGCTGGACAAGAACAACTTCCAAGCATGGAAGTTTAGGATAATCATTTTTCCTCATGGAAAAATGATACTGGGAGTTCTTTTAGGTGTTAAGAAAAATCTAGAGCCTCTAGAAGAAAATGTCAATCCTTAATAGCGTAGGCTGGACAAGAACAACTTCCAAGCATGGAAGTTTAGGATAATCATTTTTCCTCATTTTTCCTCATGGAAAAATGATACTGGGAGTTCTTTTAGGTGTTAAGAAAAATCTAGAGCCTCTAGAAGAAAATGTCAATCCTTAATAGTAAGTCATGGCATGAGAAAGCCGAAAAAGTGATGTATTGGTTATATGTCAGTGTGATGATGGATGCTACGATTGGTCATAAATAGGATGAAATGACACCTAAGGATGTATGGGATATGTTGGTTAGACTATATAGCACAAGTACCAAGGTGGCAAGAAAGAAGTAGTTAAAGCAAGTAATACATAATATGCAAATGAGAATAAGATGAGTATCAATGATTACACATTCAAAGTTAAAGGGCTTATAGATGTCCTTGGCTCCATTGAGACTCCTATCACATTGAATGGGCTTGGTAAAGAGTATGATTAGTTTTGAATATCAATTCAAACTTGAGAAAACTTTGCAAACTTTGAGGATCTTATAGCCCTTCTTATCACTAAATAAGGAGATGAATGTTAGGAGTAAATCATCTTCTGGAAATATGCAAAAGCATGCCTTCTACATGAACACAAGTAGAGGTAATGGTAGATCATTAGCTAGAGGCCAAGGTGTAGGTATTTTGAGAAACACAAATCATAGTCTTAGTATAGCAATGGGAATTTAATGTACAAACTGGTGGAAGAGACCACTCTACAGGCAGGAGGATGCAAAGAGGCTAGATGGCAAAGAAACTAAAGTGAAAATAGCATTGAGAGTGCTATTATTATGGCAAAGAAACTAGAGTCAAAATAGCATGGAGTGCTTTTATTATGGCAAACTAGGTCATATAGAAAAGGAGTGCTATAAAAAATAGAATGACATTAAAAGTGGAAATTTACACAAGGAAACTATACATCTTCAAGCAAGTAAGCCAAAGATAGAGTGGGCAGCTTTTTGTGATGCAGTATATGTTTAGTTCCATCACTACGTATGCACAAAATTCTAGAGATGTATGGTATGCTGATTTGGTTACTTTTAACTATATGACAAATCATAGAGATGTGTAAAAAATGAAAAACCAAGGTATATGGAAATTGATGATGATGATATTATGCATCCTATTGAGCATATTACTAAGGTGCCATTGTCTATGTAGGATGGGGAAAAATGAAGTACTTGGCTTATGTACTTCATGTTCCAAACATTACAAAGAACCTAGTTTCTACTAGATAAATGGTTGAGAAGGGTCTGTAAGTGAGGTTTAACCCTAATGGCTATCATGTAGAAGATTTTAATAACCAGTTCCACATGGTTTTGTGAAGGGCAAGGAACTGGCAAAATGTTTACATTGGAAGTAAACATGCCAGAAATTAAAGGCTTCAATATCTACACATGATATAGGTGTGATTGTAGATATTGACATTTAGCGTAAGCATTTTGCAATAAGCATAGTGGTTATGTCAATATTTAGTGGGGCTAAAAAATATGCATGCCCAAAGCATTAAGTTATAAGTGTGCTAAAGTTTAAAGTGCATGGAATGCATAAAGTATGTGAAGCATGGAAATTTGGAAAATAATCTAATCATACATTTCCATATGATAGAAATGTAAGTCAAAGACCTCTAGATGTTGTCCATTCTAATGTTTGGGGACCAACAAAGATGGAATCAATCCAAGGATGCTACTATTATGTATATTTTATTGATGATCACACTAGGAATGTGTGGATATATTTCATGAAAGAGAAAAGTAAAGTGCTTATGCACTTTCAAAGCTTCAAGGCTATGGTTGAGAAAGATAGAGGCATGCACATAAAATGCCTAAGATTAGATGGTGGGGGAAAATATTTCTCCAATGAACTTAGTGATTATCTAAGAGAGCATGGGATAAAGAGATAATTCACATATACAGGTACACCCCACAACGAAAATGGGGTGGCAAAAAGGAAGAACATGCATATTACAAAAGCAATCCATAATATGTTGATGAATGAGAAAGGGATGCCTCGTTATTTTTGGGTTAAAGTACTAGCTATAGTTTATACTATGGACAAAACCGCCACAACAGCAGTTCATGGCATGATGCATGAACATAAGTTTACTGCCAGAAAACCAGATGTTATGAGAATATATTTTAAGTCCTCTTTAAGAATATTATTTTCTCCTCTTGAGTAATTTGGGGACGCCTAGGTTACTCTTGCATCATGCCGGCTAGGTTAATATCGTGGGTGACACCACTATAAATATTAATACATGCGGATGCTTGGGGCCGCCTATGATTATTTCAGTTAGGTTTGTATGGCAGGGTGATTCCTGGAGTACTTACGCCTGGTAGTCATGAGTTGGTGATGGTTTGTGCCTGTTTAATATTTGTAGGATTAATTTAGTTATTAATTAGGCTTATATTTTTAGGTGATGAAGATTACGAGGATTGATGAATAATGTCAAGGAGAATGTTTCTTATGTGCATCATATTTAGTAACCTTAGTAGTCGATTTTTCCATTTTGATACATTGGGAAAAATAAATTTATAATGTTGAATTTATTAAAGCCTAAAGGCTTTACCCTAGCCCCAATTTTTGGGACACTCTATTTTTGTTGTGGAAGAGTGTCGTGCTCTCTAAAAGCACACTTTGTATATTTTTGGGGGCTATGGCCTATTTTTGGTTGAAAGCTAGTAAAAATACTCTTGTGTGGGGGGGAAGGCCACACACAAGGGGGGGGAAGATTGCACCTAGCATGTTTATCTTGGAGCTAAGTATTATGTTTGCTATGCTTTTGTTTAATTTATTTGATTTTGTTGAAACCTGCAAAGCATGTGTTTTCATGGTTGAATTTATGTGTTGAATTTCTTAACTGTTCCACAAGCTATCCTAGAGAACGATTCTGTTTTTAGTGGTATCAGAGCTTGGGCTAGGAGATTTGTGGAAAGGTGGGAAAGGTCTTTATCAACACAACTCTCAAGAAAGTTGCAGGTTTTTAACTGGTGGGCAAAAGAAGGGTTTGTGGTCTTTAACCAAAAATTCAAATTCTCAAACTAGCTCTACTTCTCAAACCCACTTACCTCTTCCCAAAACCATTCTTCTTCATCAAAAAGTGGTTTTGCTCAAAGCTTCATAAATTTCAAATCTGATCGTACAGATGGATTCCCCATAGCCAAAAACCTCATGTGGTTTGCTCAGATTTTGCAAAGATTCAGGCTGTAAAAATCCTATAATTGACGGTCTGCATGTTTTGTGAGCTACTAGCTTTGTAAATTAATCAAAAAAGAAGCCAAGCGATGATGCACCGATTTGCAGCCTCACGGCAAAAAACGTGAGAAGAAGAAGATGAAAAAATCAATTAAGCTACTACTTAATCTCAACCCAAATCCTCATCTACTTAATCTCAGCCCAAATCCTCATCTTAACCCAATTCTACTTTTCCCAAGCCCAATGCATGTCACATCAACTTTTGGAGCTTTCACACTACCTATTTTCCTATTTCAAAGAAAATTCCAAAGAATTGCAATTTTCAGATTTTTGGGTACAAAAAATTGTTTTTTCAGGGTTCAAAGAGGCTTAAAAAGGCCAAATAAATGCCAAAAAATTCCAAAATAATTTCTAAAAAATTTTGAAAACTCTCAAAAATTATTACAGAGGTTTGGCCAAGTTTTCAAAATTATTTGAACAGTGTTCAAGGTGCAAAAAATTATTTCTTTGGCATTTCAACTAGCCCAAGTCTCCTAAATCACTCGAAATTACTCGGGACTTATGCGAAACGAAGGGAATACGACCCAACCATTGAACCAAAGTCTTTGTTCAGTTTCAACACAAATCGAATTTCGAGAGAATTAAGATAAGTACAATCATTTGCTTTATTTACATACATCAAATAATATCAATTTTACTTATTTACATTGTTTGCATGAGCACTATGGCAAATTTTCCTATTTTACCTTTAATTCAAGAGCAACTCCAATCTCTACAACAACAAATTATAGAAGAGAGAGAGAGATGCGAATTGAATTGGAGCGACAGCTCACGAGTCGAAGGCATAAGCGTGACTCTTTGCCATCTTATGATGACGAAAACGACACCATCCAAAGAGCTGTCAATGCTACACTTCAAGCACAAAATTCACGGAAAGATTCTAAAATCAGTCGTAAAGCTTTTTCATTTCAGAATTATGATGGCAAGAAAGATACTCGAGTCCTTTTGGCATGGCTTAGTCAATTGGATGACTACTTTTCAGGGGAGAAATTTTTCGAGAAAGACAAGATCAAATGTGCGGCTAGTCACATGGTGGATAGCGCAGCTTTATGGTGGAGCGTCATCATGCAAGGACGTGATAGATACATTGCATCAACTTGAAAAAGAAAGCATGTCTTAGTATGTGGAGAAGTTTTGGAATACATTACTATAGGTACAGGTTGTGGAGAAAGTCAATGAGAAGGACCAAAAGAGGAAACTCATTTCGGGCCTTAAGCCTACAATTAGGGCCGATGTGAATATGTTTAAACCTCATTCACTTTCTACAGCTATATCTTTGGCAATAAATTTCGAACGCAAAAATGGTTTTCCTAGAGAGGCCAAGTCATTTGAGAGTAACCCCTCTAAACCTTTTTCTAAACCTTCTCATGCTTCAAGAAATTTTCATAAGCCAGGGTTTGACAAAGGCAAGGAGATGATCAAAGGCGAATCAAATTCAAAGAAAGTCAACGGTAAAGAAGGACATATAGCACCAAATTTCCCAGAACGTGCAAAGAATCTGACACATACGGCACGACGGCACGAGTCAATATGCTTGAAGGGAACGACAATGAAGATGAATCGCTCAAGCAAGAGGGTAACTCTAACCCTGACTATTCAGAAGCAGAAGGTGAGCCTCAAGCTCATTCGCTACTCAAAATAAAAGGAAAAATTAATGAGCATGAAGTTATTGTTTTGCATGACGATGGTAGCACTCATGACTTTATTTCTAAAAAGACAATTAGAGCTTTAAACATTCAACCTTCACCTACACATTATAGAGTTAAAGCTGCATTTACTGGAACCAAGTATAATTGCATGCAAGAGGTGAAAGTTTTAACCTTAAGCTTCAATTCCTTAACAGAAAAAAGGGATTTCTTAGTTGCACCTTTACTACAAGGCATAGATGTAATATTGGGTTTGCCTTGGAGACATATGTACAACCCTATTATAGACTATGATACACATAGCATTTGTGTAAGGAAGGATAATGAAAATATTTTCCGCCAATGTCTAGTCAAAGGAGAGACGAGCCCTTTATTGAGTCATACTCAAGCAAAGCGAGCTCTTAAGAAAAGAGAGAAGACTTATGTGGTTTGGGTTAACTAGCTTAGCACTGAGTTTAACACATCCAAAAGTCCAAAACTTGATCCTTATATCTCCAAATTTAGGGATTGTTTTATGGAAGATTTACCTCTAGGATTACCTAAGTCAAGGCCTGAAGACCATAGTATTGACTTATTGCCAGGCAACTCTCCACCTTGTAAAGCTCCTGATAGAGTCAACAATTTAGAGCAAAAAGAAATCCAAAAACAAATCGAGGATTTGTTAGAAAGAGGCCTTATTAGACCTAGTAGTTCACCCTTTGGAGCTCCAGTCCTTCTTGTTTAAGAAGAAGAATGGAACTTTCGAATGTGTGTTGACTATCGAGCATTGAACAAAATCACTGTCACGAACAGATAACCTATCCCTAGGGTAGATGACTTACTTGATAAGCTTAGAGGTTCAAAGGTCTTTAGCAAGATTGACTTAAAGTCTGGTTATTATCAAGTACGCATGACTGAGTCAGACATATTCAAGATTGCATTTAGAACCCATACTGGCCATTATGAGTTTTTGGTTATGCCATTTGGTTTGACCAATGCTCCAGCTACATTCAGTCGTATGATGAATTGCATTTTCCTAAAGTTTCAAAGCTTTGTTATGGTGTTCTTTGATGATATTCTTGTTTTCAGCGAGAATCGTCACTCAAGAGCATGAGCAACACTTGGAGCAAGTGTTTAACCTTTTGAGAGAATATGAATTGTATGTCAATCCTGAAAAGAGTTCTTTCTTTCAAAAAGAGATTGAATAATTAGGCCATATAGTGTCAGCTGAAGGAATCCGTGTGGATCCTAAGAAGATTGAGTGTATAGCCTCTTGGCCTACACCTCGAGATATTCATGACCTTAGATCTTTTCTAGGTCTATGTAGTTACTACAGGAAGTTTGTCAAGAATTTCGCTTATATTGCACATCCTTTGACGGAACTTCTCAAGAAGACTACATTTTTCCATTGGACCGAAAGTCAAGATAAATCTTTTCTAGTACTCAAGGATGCATTAACTCATGCACCAGTTCTTACACTACCTGACTTTCAAAGACCATTCTTTGTGGTAGTAACTGATGCTAGTGGAAAAGGTTTTGGTGCTGTGCTTATGCAAGACAACCATCCTATTGCCTATAAAAGTCGAAAGCTAAAACCTACTGAAATAAATTATAGTACATATGACAAGGAATTAGCAGCAATTGTGCATGCCTTGAAGATTTGGAAGCATTACCTAATGGGTTCAGAATTTCTTATCACTGTGATCAACAAAGCATTAGGCATTTGCTTTCGCAACCCCTTATTTCAGATAGGCACATCAAATAGGCATCTTTCATACAAAGTTTCCAACCCATGATTCAATACCAACCTGGAAAGGAAAATGTTGTTGCCGATGCTTTAAGTAGAAGACCACATATCAACAACATTTTCGCTATTGAAAGTGAACCATTTGTACTTATGAAAGAAACTTATGAGAAGTAGATCCAGATTTTTCTGAGATATGGATCAAACTACGTGAAAACACTTGGACACCTCAAGGAAATTATTCTCATAATGATGGCGATCTTTTCTTTGAGAAAAGATTATGTGTTACTCAACCCTATAGACAACTTGTCTTGGAAGAGATGCACCAACCACCATTCATGGGACATAGAGGAGTTTCCGCAACACTTAAAGTAGTTTCTCGAGAATTCTTGTGGCCTCATTTGAAAAATGATGTAGCAAAATTTGTAGCTAAGTGTAACATTTGTCAAGCAATTAAAAGCTACAAAGGCAAAGCTTTGGGATTGCTTATGCCTTTACCCATTCCAGACCGACCATGGGAACAAGTGTTTATGGACTTCATTATTTACAGGCTTTCCTACTACTTCCAGTCATCATGACATGATTTGGACAATAGTGGACAGGTTTAGTAAGCAAGCCTATTTCATTCCATATAAAAAGACACTAACTTCTCAGCAAGCTGCGACCACATTTGTCAAGCAAATCTTTGTTCATCATGGTCTACCCAAAGTGATAGTTTCTGATAGAGATTTCAAATTTTGTAGTCACTTTTGGATTGCTCTTTTCTCAAACTTAGGCACTAAGTTAGATTTTTCTACGGCTTTTCATCCTGAATCAAATGGATAGACCAAAGTTACGAATAGCACTATCTTGGATATGCTTAGAGCCTATGTTTCCCAGCAACCTAGTTCATGGGATAAGTACATACATCTACTCCAATTTGCTTATAATAATACTCCTCATTCTGCTACTACTGGTTGAGCACCATTTGAGATTATCTATGGTAGAGCTTTGCCTATTCTGGCTACTAGACTCTCCCATAAGATTGAAGCTACTGACCAATATACTCGAGACTTTGATCGCATTTTATCTAAAGTGCGTGACTGTATTGCAAGAGCTCAAAGTATACATTTCAAGCAAATAGGAAGCGTAAAGATTTTTCATTCCAAGAAGGTGATTATGTCCTTTTGAGAATTGAGAAGAGACAATTGAAGAGTGTGGAAAAATTCCCTGCAGTTAAACTTGCACCTAGATACTATGGACCATTTAAAATTATTGAAAAGATTAATTATGTGGCCTATAGACTAGAGTTGCCATCTAATTGGAATATCCACAACTCTTTCCATGTTCATCTCTTGAAACCCTTTCGAGGAACACTTCCTTCTCACCCAATTTATGAGGAACCACCTCTTGTTGAAGGAGAGGAAGAAGTCTTAGTTCCTGATGCTATTATTGATCAAGAGACGACGACAACAAGAACTGGCAACCAATACCTCAAATATATTTTGACATTCAAAAACCATCCTTTCAAGAAGATGCAAAATGGATGCCCGAGAAATTTTTCCGAGCTTATCCTCAGATCCTTCGTTCTTTTCAAACCCAGCAAACCCGCAATTGAGGGCAATTGCAAACTCAAGCAAGAGGGATGTCATGAGAATATATTTTAAGTCCTCTTTAAGAATATTATTTTTCCCTCTTGAGTAATTTGGGGACGCCTAGGTTACTCTTGCGTCATGCCGGCTAGGTTAATATCCTGGGTGACACCACTATAAATATTAATACATGCGGTATATGACGTATGCTTGGGGCCGCCTATGATTATTTCAGTTAGGTTTGTATGGCAAGGTGATTCCTGGGGTACTTACGCCTGGTAGTCATGAGTTGGTGATGGTTTGTGCCTGTTTAATATTTGTGGGATTAATTTAATTATTAATTATGCTTATATTTTTAGGTGATGAAGATTACGAGGATTGATGAATAATGTCGAGGAGAATGTTTCTTATGCGCATCATATTTAGTAACCTTAGTAATCAATTTTTCCATTTTGATACATTGGGAAAAATACATTTATAATATGAATTTATTAAAGCCTAAAGGCTTTACCCTAGCCCCAATTTTTGGGACACTCTATTTTTGTTGTGGAAGAGTGTCGTGCTCTCTAAAAGCACACTTTGTATATTTTTGGGAGCTATGGCCTATTTTTGGTTGAAATCTAATAAAAATACTCTTGTGTGGGGGGGAAGGCCACGCACAAGGGGGGGAAGATTGCACCCACCAGCATGTTTGTCTTGGAGCTAAGTATTATGTTTGATATGCTTTTGTTTAATTTATTTGATTTTGTTGAAACCTGCAAAGCATCTATTTTCATGGTTGAATTTATGTGTTGAATTTCTCAAGTGTTCCACAAGCTATCCTAGAGAACGATTCCGTTTTCACCAGATTTGGCACACTTGAAAGTGTTTGGCTACATTGCCTATATGTATGCCATTTGAAGTGAAGCAAACTAGATCCCAAGGTAGAAAAATGTATCTTTGCTAGATACCTTTATTAGATACTCCCTTGAGAATAAAGGTTATAGATGTTATAACTCCATTACTCATGAGATAAGGGAGGCTGTTTTTTATGAGATGAGTAGCTAGTATACACCAGTGTGATGAAAGGCTCCATAGAGGTTGATGTAAACAATAATGTAGCTCTGCACAAGAGCAATAATCACATGTGAATCCTGGAGCAACAATCACATGTGCTTAGTGGACCTAGAGAGTCCTAGGTCTAGGAAGGTTAAGGCAAATTGCCAAGAATTTTGACACATCATTTGGTGGTACTCTAGGTGCTCAACATTTAGCAAATTCCTGTGTTGTGTCATGAAAGGGAAAAAGAGAAGGTGGATTAACCTTTCATAATGCTTGATGTTTTAGCACGTCATTAATTTGTTTGGGTTAGTGGCTTAGAAAAGAGCCTTGATGTTTTAGCATGTCATTCATTTATTAATGGATTAGTAGATTAAAAAAGAGCCTTGATGGATTAATGGCTTAGAAAAGAGCCTTGATGAGGAGTTTAGGATCCTGAGTGCTATTGCACCTAGTGTACAAAGAGCTAAAGTAGTGTTGATCCAAGTGTATGTAGGTCTATAAGGGTCAGATATCTAGCAAAAATGTTTGAGATATGATAGGTATATATCCCATCCTTATGTATATATGGTCAAAGAAATACAAGAGATAAATTCCACATGTTTTGAGGAGGCACTGGGAAGATACCATGGATGAAGAGATGGCTACATTGATGCAAATGCAAATGAGACATGGGAGTTGGTTCTTTTGCCTAAGGAAAAGAAGATAATTGGATTTAAGTGGATTTTTAAAGTAAAACAAAATTCATATGGGTCTGTGAGTAGGTACAAGGCAAGATTGGTAGTCAAGGGATATGCACAAACCTAGGATATTGACTATGAGGAGACTTTAAGCCCGGTTACTATGGATGGCAATCGTGAGAGAAGTCATTATTATGGCCACTAAATAATGGTATTTACATCAAATGTATTTAAAGAATACATTTCTATATAGTGATTTATAGGAGGAGTTCTATATGTTGTAGCCACAAGGATATATGGACCATGCACATTTAGAGTTTCCTTGGAAGGTTATGTAAAGCTTTGTTGCTTGAAACTTGCACCTAGAGCATGGTTAGACAAGATAGGAGCATATCTTGTCATAATTGGATTTCATATATCTACATTAGATTTTTCACTTTATGTAAAAAATACTGATAGGGACATTGTTCTAGTAGTTATCTATGTTAATGGCTTGATCACAAGCGATAGTGACGTTGACATTTATGAGGTGAAGATGCTCCTTAAAAGGAAGTTTAAAAGGAAGGATTTGGGTGAGCTAGGATCTTATGGATTTTGCAAATAGTAAGTTTGCATTGAACTCAATTTCCAACTTAGTTTTATTATTTGTCGTGGTTTTTGCTTATGTGGGTCCAAGTATGGAATGACAGGTTGTTCTTAGTGCCATTGGAGAAAAACATAAAATTGGCTACATATACATGTGATCTTTTGTAGGACCCTATTATTACAGGTATATTATAAATTTCTTTTGAATTTTTTATGTAATCTTATCTTCATGATGTTATGGTTGCAGAGAAGAGAACATAATAAAATGTAGCCATCCATGCCTCTTATGTGCTTGTCAACTTGTGTGTGTGTGTGTTTCTTGTAACAAGGAGCTCAAGCTCACCCTCTCTCCCGCATTCTTCTCCAAACATAAGAATGCACCACATCCAATTGTCTTTGACTTCCATTCTTATCATGTGGAAATTCATGATTATACTATTTTTCCAATTGGTATACTTCACATACTTTATGTATTCCATCTACTTTGAACTTTGGCAAAGTTGTAACAATACTTTGGGCCTGCAAATTTTTTTAGCCTGCTGAATATTGACATACTCGATGTGTTTATGCCAAATGTCAATGTCTACAATCACACCCCTACCATGTGCAAATATTCCAGCCTTCACTTTAGGCATGTTTATATCCACATAAAACATTCTTCCATGTATCTTCCTCATGCGGCACTAATTATTAAAATCTTCTACATAACATTTATGAGGATTAAACCTCACTTACAGACCTTGGTTAATCATTTGTCCACAATAGAAACCAAGTTCTTCGTAATTTTTAGAACATGAAGTACATCAGCCAAGTACTTTATTTTGCCATCCTGCAGAGACAATGCACCTTACCAACATGCACAATAGGATGTACAGTATCATCACTTGTTTTCATGTTTCTTGGTTTCTCCATTTTTTACATCTCTAAACCAGTCTCCATGATTGGTCACATGGTTAAAAGAACCTAATCAACATAACATACATCTCCAATATCATGTGTATATGGAGTCATGGAACTAAGCATATAACGTTGCATATGACAAAAAGCTACTCACTTCTACTTTCAACTTGCTTGCTTGAAGATGCATAGTTTCCTTATGTTGTAGTTTCTCAAATTTTTATGTCATTCTATTGTTTATAGCATTCCTTTCCTATATTGCCTAGCTTGCTATATTAATAACACTCCATGCTATTTTCAGTCTCATTTCTTTGCAATCCACTTCAACGTCTCTGGCTCCCCTGTCTCTAAAGTGGCCTCTTCCACTTGTTTATGAATTAGATTTCTTTTTTTTCACAATAATTTCTATTTCCAAAATGCCATGCATCTTCGCCTTTAGATGATGATCTACCTCTACCTTTACCTGTTTTCGTATAAAAGGCTTACTCCAAAAGATAATTTAATCTTATGATTTATAAAGATAATACAGGGGAGAGGGAGAGCTTGAGTTCATTCAAGCATACACAACAAGAGAGAGAAATACATGAGAGAAAGATAGTGGATGGTTGAAATTTCTTTTATATTTTCTAAGTTAACTTAGTTAACATAGTTAACTACACATATTTTGTTCTTCTTCCTTCACCCAAGAGGATATCTCAATTTGAGATAATGACTTTCCTATCTTCCTACAACTCTCACAACTACTAAAGGTGTTGCTCCAAAATCAAGAAGGGAAGAGATAGAAATACCCTTACCCATGTACCACTTGCTTGTTTGCCTTATTCTTGCATCTTGCTTGCCTCACTAGCACAAACCAAAGCTTTGATACTATAAAGAGAATGTGGGAAAGAAAGAGATCTTGAGTTCCTTGTTTTGTTGAGCAAGCAACACGAGAGAGAGAGAGAGAGAGAGAGAGAGAGAGAGAAGAGAGAGATGGATGGATGATTTTTTTTCTATTTTCTTCTCTTCTCTATAACCATAAACTAAAGAGATAAGAGTATATACTATAAGGATAAGTACTCTCCTAGTATATATAATGGTCGGACGGTCCATAGTATAAACTTGACTATATAAGTTAGCACTATATAACTATGCCATACTCTAGTAATCCAAATATGGATGTCACATAGCCTATCATCCACTAGCAGCATATCAACCATAACCTCACCAACTATGGCCACTGACATAGGTGTGGAAAGCCATAACCCACCACTAGGAAGATCATCAATGTTTGTAGCCTAGTTGAGCTCGATATCTCAACACTCTCCCTCAAGCTCAACTCCACACACATTGTACTCCACGTAACCTCCTACGCTTGAATAGCTTCTCTGTACCAAGTGCCTTCATGAAAATGTCCGCCACACATGTTCCTTTGTGCTGACATATACTAAATCTACATCACCTGCTAGAACCTTCTCCCCTCACAAAGTGATAATGTACCTTAATGTGCTTCATCCTAGCATGGTATACTGGGTTACTGGCTCAATTGTGTGCTACTCATGTTTTCATCATAAATGGCAATGGCCCTATCCACCACGGGCTCACTTATATCACCAAGTAGCTTCTAAAACCAAGATACCTCACAAGATGCCATAATCGTTCCTGTACTCAACAAGGCAATTGCTCTCTATTTCTAACTACTCCAACTCACAATAGCAACACTCCTAAAAGAAAACATAAAGCCAGTAGTAGTAGATCTCCTGTCTATGACACTATCATCCCAATCGGCATCTCTGTACCCATGTAGATGTATCTCTATGCCAGCCTCATAAAAAAGTCCTTAATTAGCTGTGGACTTTATGTACCTGAGAATCCATCTAGCCACATTCAAGTGTGGTTTCCTAGGGGGGCATGCATAAGGTGACTCACAAGTCTAACAATATAGCTCAAGTCTAGCTAGTAATGGTCATGTAGTTCAAGCTACCCACCACCACTATGCACCTGTACATAATGGGGTCCTCAAAAAGCTCACTTATATCCACATAAAGCTTTGTGTTCTACTCCAATGGCACTAAAATAGGCTTACGGCCCACCATACCATTTTTGGACAACATGTCCAATCCATATTATCTCTATAAACAAAAAAAATCCATGAAATGATCTCACCATGTCTATGCCCAAGAAATTCTACAGCTCAACCACATCCTCCATCTCAAACTTTTGCTTCAAAAGCCTCATGATACTATGTATGTCAGCATCACTATCACCAGTGCAATAATCAAGTCATCCACATAAATGACTATTAATGGATGATTTTACTAACAACATTACGTATATTCAAGAATTAATAGAAAATACACAAAGAAATATTCTCCGAACTAAACAAGAATATACACACAGATCAAAATACTACACAACATTGCGAAGAAAAGACATCAATTTGCCATGAAAATTATATATATTAATGAGTCCCTGATTACAATAATGTATTACTCTATATAGTAGGTATGACACTTACATCGCTAGAGTTATCAACCCATATCAGCGCCTTCTGGATTATCCACCTAGGGCAATTTTTATTCTGGATAAGACTCTGGTTTTACACTCGGTGTTGGGGGTCATCCAACCATCGGTTGACGCCCAACCTTTGCCACCTTGTGTATCTGTCCATTGCGCAACAAATTTCTTGTAACAACCTTGTAACTGAATCTTGCCAACAAGTAGTACCCGGGCAGATGTAAAAGGAAAAAAGGAACACTATCAAGGGATACCAGAGAGAGAGAGGAGTAGGGAGTGTCAACTGTGGAGGACTAGTGCATTGTACTTTGGGCTAAGTCTTGACTCTGATATACAATGACTATTGGTGTATTTCTTCATTCTACATACTATGCAATTCTAGCTAGTTTCTATGTTGTATCAGTGCTTCTCGTTTAAACATGTCTTCTAACTAGAATCTGGGTCTAAGGTCATTCCTGTCCGGACGTGACCGAATTAGGAGCTACATCCAAGATCTCATTAGATACAGGAGCTAACCTCTACGCTATCGCAACTAACTCCCTTAGCATAGGCGGATCGTAGGCGCAATGCACTAGTGTTAACTTATCATGTTGGGGCACAGTTGTATTAGTCGTGTCTCCTCCGAAGCCAACTAGGTGGTTTGGAACCGTGCAAGTGTCAGGTCTTGACTGGACGCGACACTTTTAGTGATCTTGCTGGGGATTTGGCATGCCAGTAAGGGGAGTAGAGAGATAGAGGCTAGTATAGGTTAATTCTTGTACAATAATTAGAGTAAACTAGTTGAAAGAAGCCCAAAAAGAAAGCACACACTAACTAGTGTCAGGAATGCTAACTAGAGAATCATAAGAGAACAATCGAGCAAGCATGGAGAATAAAGGAAGCTCAAACAGGGAAATGCAGTACCGTCATAGACAGGCTAAAGCTTTGGAACAAGAAGCACCACTGCATCGTCCACCGCGCCAACTAAGAAGATTAGCAAACAAGATACCACAGCAGATGGAAAAAGATTGATTTTGAAACATCTAAGAAATCAAGAAGAAGATCACTAGGAACCATGCGGTATTCCATAGCAGCAAGAAAGACTGATTCTGAAACCACCAAAAGGAATCAGGAAGAAGACTGTCAGCGCAGGGAACCACCAAACATGAGGTAGGAAGCTCAAGAAGGGGAAGAACTAGCAACTGTGGGCAAGATATCCCTCAAGTATCCAAAATTCAAAGGCAAGAGTGAGGAGGACCCGAATGCCCACATTTTCACCTTTGAAACCACGTTCCAGGAAAACAAAGCTCAAAAGATGGAGTATTTTGCTATAATGTTGGGTGGCAAAGCCACCAGTTGGTATGCCCAGTATAGTTTGGATCGATTCCAGACATTTGAGGAGCTAAAGAAGGCTTGCCTGAAAAGATAAGACCATAACAAAAGCACTAGAAAAGCTGCAAAGGATGGCATAAAAAAAGAGGCCAATAGAAGACTATGTGGCCGAATTCAGAGCAATGTTGCATTAGGACCTCAATGGAAGGCTTCTTGGGCCCTTTTATTTGGCAGTTTAAGGAGTCAAACCTTTTCTCTTAAGAAGAAACGTTTTCTAATTAGAAGCTTCAAAACGGCTACTTTATTCGAATTTGAATTTTGGGGGGAAAATGGAATTTAAAATCTAGCGGACAAAACCATATCATGTAACATATCTATGGAAAGCTCTTGATGCGTAGATCACGGATCTATAACCTCCGCTCAAATTGGAGCTTGTATGTAGAAGTTATGGAGGCCCGAAAATTGTAAAATTGCCTCCCCCCCCTTTTTGGGGGAAAAAGTGCACCCTTTGACCACTCTTACACCTCTCTTACAAACCCAACATTTCAGTCCACATGGCAACCCCCCATTTGGCTATTCCTTAATCACCTTGATTAGGCTTGGGCAAATTAAAGGGCCCAAGAAGACCCCATTCACTTCCTAATGATGCGCCTGGACTAGCCCAACCATCCCGCTCCAACCACACTGAGCCAGTGGTTTGTGAGAGGACTGAGGGAGAAGTTCCAGATGGCAATAGCCTCATACAAACTAGAAGCCCTGACCTTTGAACAAGTGGTGGAAAGAGCCACCAGTGCTGAAGTAGTCCTGAAGCAAACAAACAAAGACTCCAAGAAGAAAAACAAGAACAAGAGGAAGAAAACTCAAAATCTGATTCCAGAAGATGCCTCAGAGTCATAATCTAGTTAGGAGTTGGATGCCAAAAGAGCGGAAGCCCCAAAAAAAGAAAGGCAGGAAGCAGGCAGAGAAAGTATAGGAAGAACTAAGTGCCACCCTAGCGAAGATTGCTAGAGGACATGCGGTTCAGATGTTTGGTGCACAAGGTGCAACAATCAAGGACACAGAAAAGAGGAGTGCTAGTTAAGAGGCACACAACAAGTGTGCACCATCTGTGGAAGGGACAATCACTCTGCAAAGACCTGCTACTATAACATACGAAACAAGAACCCAAGGGTAGTGGAAAGGTAGCAGCACAGTAAGCCCCTCTTGTTAACAAGGTTGCCACACAGGACCTCAAATCAACAAACGATATGAAAGAGGAGGTGGGAGATTTGGGGGGAGGTGGAAGATTCGGTCCAAGGGGAGCCTGCTTCTATTGCAATGGTCTGGAGTACAGATAGAATGACTGCCCCATATTTGAGGGCCATTAGTAGGAACTACAGGAAATGAGGCCAACAAGGGAGGAAAACACGATATGAAATGATGCGGCTATAAATATGGTGAAGATAGACCATGGGGCAGGAAAGCAAAAGCCACCAAAAGTGATGGCCGTGACCAGATCACAAGGACTTGTCAAGATGCCAATAGGCAAGAATGCTGAACCAGAACAGATATAGAAGCTAGAGCAATGGGTAGGACAACAAAAAGTCAGTGACTAGTGCAAAGTGTAGAAGGAATAATGAGAACAAGTGTCGGGAAAATTGTGAAGGAAATTTGAAGAGGATAAACCCAATCAAGAAGAGAGAGACGCGAAAATATCAACCGAAGCCAATTACAGCCCCCCAGAGCAGCAGAAGCATTGCAACAAAAGAAATATTAGAAAATATGGAATGGAAAACTAACAAGGGAAAGTCAGGAACAAGAGAAAGAAGCAAACTAGGAAGAAGAAAGAACATGTAGAGGTCAAGATGAGCCCATGAGCAAGGAGAAAAGCAGCAATTCCATGAAGGAATAAGACTTGTGGTAGGATCTCAACAAGATTGAATATCACTCTGGATCAAATGCTAAACCTAGTTCCCACAACTACAGACACATAAGTTGTTGTTGCATGCCATAATACCAAATTAAAAAATGGCACATATGCCTTTGCAGAAACCGAAAAACCCAACTGCAAGCAGAATGCAGAAATGTGAAAACTGTTCAGGACTATGATACGTCTGTTCTGGAAGTAACCATCAGGATCATAGGTGAGATAGTCACAAGAGTCATTCTAGACAGTGGGTCAGGGGGGTAAACATAATATCAGATAGCCTGGGGATCACTGACATGCAGCCCTCTTCGTTCCAAATTTGCATGGCTGACTAGAGAAGGGTCTGACCTATCGGGATGATCAGGGGAGAACAAATAGAGGTGGTAGGATGTAGCTCACTACAGTGTTCATTGTTCTCAAGATGACCGAGATAGTAGGTGCATATCCCATGCTCCTAGTAGGAAGGCCTTGGCTCTGGAGTGGAATAATAAATCATAACTAGGAGACGGGCAAGATCATGATCATCATAAGAGGCAAAAAGAAGGTCTGCATCTCAGTGGTGGCAAGAAAAGGCAGTGTAAGATTCCTCCCCAGCTTCTCAAGATGTCCAGCATCTTCCCCTGTAATCAAATCCCTCTTTAGAAATATAAAAGATCTTGTTTCTACCAGTTTTGGCCTAGAGAGAGAAAATGTTCTAGAAAGAGAATATTCAAATTTTGAATATTTTTGGATAGAAAAATATCTCATCTTATTAAAATAATTTCCCCTGAAATAGAAGTTCAAAAAGATTTTCAGAAGGTGTGCATTAGAAATTAAGTATAATCTATTCAAGAGGCATTATCCTGGGGGTGAAGATTTTTTCGAAATTTTAAATTAAGGTTCCTATGGACCAATAAGATTCATCCAAATGTAGGGAGGAGATAAATGAAGAAATAAAAGAAAAATCCCCCAAAAATGAGTAAATACTCACATAAGATGAAGAGCTGACTAAGGACAAGGTTAATAGTTAAAAAAGAGAGATATTTAGGTGAAATGATGCATTTTTGACACCTCTGCATGGGGGAATTCCCCTCATGAAGGAGGCGCCTATTTCACATGCTTGAATGAGTTTTAGACTCCCAAATAATGGGATATTTTTATCTCTCCTCTCTCCTGTTTTAACTAGATCCAAAAAGTGAGCAAAACTGACCTAAAAATGGTCAAAAATTGACCAAACTAATCTGGTACTTTACTTTGTCTTATTGGAGTCTCCTTTGGCTTGAAGTTTGGGAAAACTATTCATTTGGGAGAGGTATATGGTAATTTTGTGTTGTATTTTTCTTTTTGATATTAAATCGTGTAGTTTGTTGTGGGTGTGATTCTTTTGCGATCTTTTTTTTGTGCAAGCTTTTCAGAGAAATAATAAAATCTACAAGCTTTTTGGAGATCCCCTCTCCCACACACACACAAATGCACACCCACACAAGAGATAGAGAAAGCACAAGAGTTTACACAATGGGTATTGTGTCGATACTTTAAAATTGATCGAGGTTCGTAGGGGATGTGTTCATGTGATTTTTTAAACCCTATTAAAGATTTTCTTGACTTGTTCGCATAGATATACAAAGTGTGCCTATACACAATACAACATAATGAGTTTTACTCAAGATATGGTGAGATGGCATAAATAATCCCTTGATGTGGAGTGTGATTTGAACACAATGCAAACATCATGAACTCTATTTAAAATAAGTTAATATGGCACTAAGAGTTGCTTGATGTGTTCCCATGGATATACAAAGTGTGCCTTAAACACAATGCGACACAATTTATATAGTTGAAATAAGTTAATATGGCACTAAGAGTTGCTTGATGTGTTCCCATGGATATAAAGTGTGACTTAGACACAATGCAACACAGTTTATATAGTTAAAATAAGGTAAGATGGCATGAAGAGTCACAATAATTTACCTTGGTGTATATTCTACGCTTCATAAGTTATAAGTGTACATAGACTAAAAATGCTAATAATTAATTAAGTTTTTGTTTGTTCACGTGAATAGGTAATAGCCATTGTTGAAATTTATTACAATTGGAAAATATTAATGCCAAAGATGAATTACAATAATCTGTTGTGAGAGTGTTCAAACTTCATCATTTGAATTACTTTGAGACTAAATAAGTGTGCTTAGAGTGAAAATATTAGTACTTACAACTTTATTTGTTCTCATTAATAGTAAAGGTCATAGTAACTAAAATTGGCCTTCTTGAAGCTGTGTGAAGGTCATTAGTAGTAAAGGTAATAGTAATTGAAGTCGAGCTACTTTGAAGTTATATTATAGTCCACTTTGAAAACCACCCCTGCTACTGGGTAGCCTAACTTATAAATATCGGTGAAGTTGCGAAGACTAAAATGTCTGATGCTCCCTCCATATGTGATATTTTGATCTGCTTTAACCTAAATTGGTCAAGCGAAACAAAAACATCATAACAAGCTAGGAGAGGCTAAAGACAAACCTTAAAACTTTCGTAGGGGATGGATGCACACTTTAATGCATTGTTTTGTGTCCTTTAATGGAAGAAAAGAAAGAATGCAAAAGATGCACTGTCCATAGAGGAGAGAAATGAAAGGAAATGTCCTATATAAACCTAGCTTGATCATATATGAAAGGAAAATTTAATGCCCTATATAAACCTAGCTTAACCATATATAAAAGGCACTATCTTATATAGAAGAAGGTTAACCCTATATAGACCTAGCTTAACCATATATGAAAGCAAATGCCCTATATAAACTTAGCTTAACCATATATGAAAGGCACTATCCTATATAGAAGAAGCTTAATCCTATTTAAATGATAACCCTTGAATTAAGGAGAAGCACATGTACCAAGCCAGGCTTTGGAGTTAAAAAGTTGTGTGAAAGCATGCAAAGTGTGACCTGTTTGAAAACAAGGTTGTAGTATCGATGAACTCCAAAGTCACCTCGGTAGAAGAAGGGTTTCCGAGGATGCAAGTAGGGGACGATGGTGTAGCCGGTATCAGCAACATCTGCACAAAAACACAAGAAGAAGAAGAAGAAGAAGAAGAATGGCAACAATCAAATGGCTAACTCAAGCAAATTAAGTTCCAGTGTTTGAAAAAAGAAACCTGGGTTTAGTGTAGTTTACACCTACATATTTTGAAAAATACCTTCGGATTTAAAACTTGAAGGTACAAATACCTCGGGATTTTGAGAAGTCATAGAGAACAAAAGCCGTGAGGTTTCAAGATTTTTTTTAATAAAAAATAACAATTTTTAGACAAAGGTTTTCCACGTTTTGGGAAAATAGTTTTTTTATTTTTAAAGAACACTGCAATTAACGTGTATATATATATATATATATTTTAAGAACACTGAAATTAACGTGTATATATATATATATATATATATATATATATATAAATTTAAATATATAAACAGAGGAGCTTGACAACTCTCACGCTGGTAGGGTTTGATTGATCCCCGGATGCCGCCCACCATCCAATGCAACTCGTTTTTAGCATAGGGGTACTTGGGGTTGTACTCGTCCACGTCCACACATATGTACGTGTAGGCCGCCTTCTTGTCCAGATCAGGCCCCGCCATTGTCACATAGGGGCTTTCACGCGTCCCATTCAGACTCAACACATCCCCATCCCCCACACATGACTCCTCCGTGTAGCACACATAGAGCGTTATGTTTGGCCTTGTTTTATAGGAGTCCATCCAAGGAGTCATCAGAGTCTCTCTTAGCTTGCACTCCATTGAGCTCGAGAAACATTGTACAAGTATGCATAGGAGTAAACAGACCCCAGAGGGCTTCACAAGGGTGGTGGTGGACATAAGAGCCATGAAGCTCATCCCCCCCCTACTATTGGGCTTCACAAGGGTGGTGGTGGTGGTGGTGATAAGAGCCATGAAGCTCATCCCCCCCCTCCTACTACTAAACCTCTGATGAATTGTGAGAGGGCACGCCTTTCCTTTGGCTCACAACTGCCTCATAAGCCTTATAAAGAATTAAAGACTCTTCTGAGGTAAACACTTTCACACAAGGAGCACTCCTTATGGTTGTGAAGGTTGTTTCACATGAAGTGACACTCTAGGAACCCAATATGCCCAATGACTAGTATTTGTTATCTTCCTTTTTTAATGGTTACAGGGCATGAAAAGTATGGTGCATTAGCACCCTCTTAAGCAACCCATCATTGGGATGCATGATATGTTTTAATATATCCCCTTGTTAAACACAAAATAAAAAAAAAATCTTTAATCTTTAAGTCACGCTTTCTTTGTGTAATTGGTAGCCTCAACACTTAGCCAAAATTAATATCTACTTTTATCCTTCACCACACAAAAAAAGTGTGGTACTCTCAACTCGTTAGTTTTTTATTAAAGTGTTTCAAATTTAAAAACGGCATGATAAGATTGTTAAGTATGGTACGTTATCGCACTTTTGCATTTGCAAATACCACACTTTATCAAGCAAATCTCCTTCAAGTGTACTAAATAATCAAAATCCCAATTATTCTTAATTTTCTATTTACTTTTTTTTAAAATTTGGCATCTCTCTCTCTCTCTCTCTCTCTCTCTCTCTCTCTCTCTCCATTATCCTCCTCCTTGTTGTTGTCCTCGTTTTGACATAATATTTCATGTCTTTAAATGATGCAAAATGTTAAAAAGGACCTCTTTAAATACTTTATGCCTTTAAATGTGAAAAATGTAAAAAGGACCTTTTTACTTGACACACACACACATATAAACATACGCCCACATGCATACACCCATGTATGCACATGTGTGTGTGTGTGTGTGTGTGTGCTGTGCACAAACACACACACACACACACACACACACATGCACATGCACATGCACGTGCACATGCACGTGCACACATACATAGGTACACATGCACATTCAAGTGTGAACACACACATACACATGTGTGCACGTGCATACACACACACACATGTACACACACACGCACGCACACACACACACACACACACATGCATGCATGCACAAAAACGCACGTGCGCGCGTGCACACACACGTGACACACACACACACATACTTACCTACTCTTCCTATTCTTATTTTTGTCTATCTTTGATTAGTAATTAAAATCCATGTCAATATTATATGCTACTGTTTCTTCATTTTTTAAATATCTCTTATAATAGTTAATTATAACTCTGTGATATTAAATAATGCTACATTGTAGTTCATGATTGACACTCTAGGTATTTTTTAACCATTTAAATTATATCCTTTTAGTATGTTGTGAGGGACTTACTTAATTCTCAATCCTTTACTATTGTGTCCTTTTCCCATTAACCTTAACATCTAATAAAACCTTCATCCTATGACCTACTTTTAACCGCCCTTGTTTCCCACAAATGTGTATTAAATTGACACTCTTTGCAAATTATACCTAAGGAAAAGCAATCAACTTATCAACAAGCCTATCTTTTGGCAAATAATCTATAAGTTTATGGAAATTTGCTTAGGATGTTTTTGTTTCTTTCTTTTTTCTAGCTAAGCTTAGTGTATCTACTATTACCAAATCATTTTTAAAATGTGATATCCTCTTACCCCATTTTTTCCTTGAGAAACCTAGATAACAGCTTGGGAAAAACAAAATACTTCTTCATTAGCTCACTCTACTTTAACCCCTGCACATGTTATTTGTGTGATATAACAACTCAATTCAACATTTGTTGAGGAAATCCTTTTTTTAAAATAGTTTGTTGTGTAGTTCAAGCTTGAATGTGCATTTCCTTAATATTTTATATTATATCATACATAATTTATTGATGAGTCATTTTGCATTAGGCAAGTGTTTTACAACTCTTTAATTTATTATTTCACCTTGTTTTGAGAATTTATTAGAAATTTATTCTCCTTTAAATTTCAATTAGGTAATTTGTTTCCTTTTTTCCAATATTTCTTAGTGTCATTGTCATCATTTTTTTCTACTCTTATCTTTGATGCATGACAAGAACTAAGGAAATAATGAAAAACTATTTCATAGGTCACTAATTCATTAAGAACATCCATCTTTCGAAAAAGAAAGTCATCATCATAAGGAAAATAAAGCTAATTTAAATGAAACAGCCTATCACAATGACACCACACTATGGCATGGATGTGCCCATCTCACCCTTTCTATCTACATCTTATTTTGTTCCAATATAGCATGCCATCAAAGGTTACCAAAGACCTCCCATACTATTAAGGTGCATCAAGATGAATATGCTATCATGTGGAGTATCAAGCTATAACTACTAATCCATTTGTAGTGGAGTGGTCACTATGGTGCATTTAGTCTTGTTTATGCAAGGGTCATTAGGGTACTTACTCCTTATCCTCGGAATGCTCAACCTTCTATTGGTGGAAGCTACTTGAACATACTTGAACATCACTCCCATGCTATTGTCACTCCCTCGTGATTCTCTTTCCATTGTTTATGCAAGGGTCATTAGGGTACTTACTCCTTATCCGCAGAATGCTCAACCTTGTATTGGTGGAAGCTACTTGAACATACTTGAACCTGACTCCCATGTTGTTGTCACTCCCTCATGATTCTCTTTCCATTGGGTATGGAGAAATGCACACAAAAGCATTTATGTGGGCACCTTCTACTTGCACTACCTTTATTTCTTTCTTATGATGAGAGATAAAAATAAGAAGAGTAGAGAAGAAGAAGAAGAAGAGAAGAACCCTTACACAAGGTAGCAATCCATTCCCTCTCTCAAATCTCACAAGATAACAAGCAGTTCCCTCTCTCAACTTGCACATAAGAAGAAGATAAAGAAGAGAAGAACCCTCACACTCTCAACACACACACACACACACATACACACACACACTACCACATTAATAAGAGTAGGTGACCTAAGGGTGTCTTCACTAGTTTTAGCATATAAACATATGATTATCCTTATAAGTCGAGCTCCTCATGTTATAAGCTTTACATATAAGATGTGTGGCCAACTCAAGGATGTGTATAACAAAGAAGACACTTTTCCTATGCATTGGTGACATTAAAAAGATGTCTTTTATGTGTAATTAGGTTAGACATTATCAATGTGTGCTTAGCACTTTATACTTGAGTTGATCGATGTACTCTATGTTAACCAAAGAAGCTGTAAACACTCCCCCCTTCATGTAGAAATAATGTCCTTGGCGATTGATGGAAAGTGTGTATGAGGTGGAGTATCTAGGTGAATTTGAAGAATGTAACTATAAGAGAATTTGTTTAGATGTCCTATTATCCCATCAGAAGAGATGGGAGAGGGATCTAGTGATGAAGAAAAGAAGTGAGTCTAACAAGGTCAGTGAAGGCTTGGTCAATGGCTGCTTATTGCTTGTAGTTGTAGATAGCATTGGTCAATGATTGCTTATAGTTGTAGATAGGCCATGTTGTAGAAAGATTAGTATATCGGCCTTTTTTATTCTGTATCTTTGAGATTTTGTTTTTTATAACAATTAGTGCTCAAGGTTATTATAGCAATCACTTCTATAATAATCTTGAGACTTTGTTTTTTTATAGTCGTCAGTGTCAAGGTTATTATTGAAAAGTTTGTGGTGTTAGAAATGGAAAAATGATTAATTAGTAAAGAAAATTGTGAGGGGAATTCCAAAGAGGAAAGGACACAACCAACAAAACACTTATGGTGCTCCCAAGATGAGTGAACCATATGTTTGTAGTGCCCTTCTTCTACTTGTGGGTCCTCTCCTTATGTAGTGTCCTTCTTCTACTTGTGGGTCCTCGTCTTGTGTATTTCTTCTTGTATATTTTGGCTTGAATTGGCTCTTTATTATTGTTGAGATACATAAATTGTATAGATTGGGATGTCCACCTTAATTGTTCTTCTTAACTATTCTAAGCCCTATATTTAGAAGACCTGACATTGTTCATGATACCTTGAGATATATATTTGGTGATCACTTAATTATGCTTGCTAATGAGAACTTGGTTGTACTCTTGTCAGTGTGTAAGTGATGGCTGATCTTGGGTGATTTATCTCAAATTTTTACAATTTGGAGTGTGTAGTGTTACTTCTTCTTCTTGATGTGATTCATCACTCCCTAGGCTCCCTTGTTGATATCTCAATATGGAAGAGAATTATTTACTATAGGTACGCCATTATGATAGAGAATCTTGGTAAGTATCATGAAATGATGAACCTTCTTTGATGGTTTGAATTGCTACAAGCTCCTTATGGAAGTAGTGAGATCAATTATACTACTTGTTTGAATCTTACGTGGCTAGCATAGTAACATGTGCAATGCTTGGGCTGCCTTTACTAATAACCCCTCTATGATGTCACAAACAAGACCCCATACTTGGTCTCATTTTTTGAGCTATAATTCCACAAACCCTCCTCCATTGCTCCTTGATTATTGGTAGGTTTTACCAATAACCCCTCTATGATGTCACAAACAAGACCTCATCGTTGGTCTCATTTTCTAAGCTATAATTTCAAAAGAAAGAAATGGAGTGGAGAAAATCGTAAGAAAAACACATCTTGAAATATAGTGCAAAAGCATATAACAAGATTTGAACTAGAAAAAAACTCAAAAGTAAAGTTAATAAACTAAAAAATAAAAAATAAAAAATAAAAAAGAGTGAATATAGGCAAGGAAAACATGTGGGAATAAGTTGACAAACTAAAAAATAAAAGTAACTAAAAATAAAAAATATACAATAGGATTTGAATTGAAAAAACAATGTTAACTTGCATATTTCAGTTTACGAGATTGTTTTTTAATGTAAATGAGGACGCATGGATATTTGAGATATTATTGAAGCAATGTGAGGATAAAAAGCTAGAAAGAACCAAAGCATATAGGTGTTGTGCATGCCCTTGTAAGATGTTTGTTGGATGTAAGTTTCATTAGTTAGACATTATTGAGAAACATCTACTTAAGTAGTGGCATGACATGTATACATGAAGATATAGAAATGCCAGTGATAAATTTTGATATTAGTTTTCAACAAACATGTGTTATGTCTTTCAAAACACCATGATAAGCTTAGTGGAATGACATTCATAAATAAAGATATAGAAGTGTTAGCGGCGGTAAGTTTTGATATTCATTTTCAACAAACATGTGTTATGTCTTTCAAAATACCATGCATAATATTCATAGTTATTCTAAGTATACTCAAAGAAATCCTTGTTATGCTTATACAAGATGAAAACAAGAAATTAACAAACTTTTCTTTTGATTATGATAGCCATATGGATGTTATAGAGATGATGCAGTAGTAATAATAATGTGCCTAAAAACGTTTTAAGACATTTTCCTTTAGTACCATGTCTTCTTTGATTATACAAGTAAGATCAGTGCTTATGTTATCAATTTTCATAAAGTTAAGTGACATTCCCCTTTGCATATAAATGCATTTGTATTGCATTTATAGGTATCCAATTATATCTATTTACATGTTATGTTCTAAAATACAAGTATAGATGGAAAATGGAAGCATCCAATAGATTGTTATACATGGAAACATGTTGATAGTAAAAGGACTAAGTTTACTCTCAAACCATGCAATGTTCATTTTGGACTAGAAACAAATGGTTTTAATCTATTTGAAGATCTTATTAGTCAATGGGAATATGGCATGTATAGTTTTTCTCCTTGTCTTGTGACAAAAAATTCTATTCTCATTCTTACATTATTAATCCCCAATTCTATAGGCAAAATAATTTGATGTTTACTTACAACAAGTTTATAATAACTATGTTGTTCAAAGTGATAAGTTTCAAAAGATTTTTAAAAAGCATTTAATGATGACACAAATAACAGGCTTCCTGCACCTTTGTATGAGAAAAAATCATGTAAATGCTTCTTGCACTTTGTATGTAACACCATTACATGTGAGGTACACTTGTATAGAAAGAGAGAAATTGAAAAGGCTTACAAATTGCAAATCCAAAGCATGTGAAACAAAAAGATTCCATAAAGTAGAATGGTTGGAAAAGACTAAGTGGATTTTATCTATTACCATATTTGGAGGCACATAAAATCTTATCTTTCTTAGTATAAAATATACACAAAAATATCTTATGTATTATATCATTATTGGAAACAAGATTGCACGAATGTATACACACACACACACACACACACATAGTGGAGAAGCTCAAGGGAGCACACAATGAGATGATAGATAGATAAATAATGAATGTGTGTTGTACAAAGATGATAAGTATACCCCAAGATGGGTGTATACTAGCATGGGGGAGAAAACCTCCTAAAGAGGGAAAAAGTGCCCCAACTAGTTCTAGTGTGTTCACACACATCACTACCAAATATGGCTACAAATCTCCCCTAGGAGTGATGATGTAAACAAGGGGTGAGCTAGAACTAAAAGTACAGAGATATGCTAGTCTCTTTGGACTATAAGAGGGAGCCCATACTAATCCCCCAAAGGCAAGTTGAAAGATCCCTGCCCCCTCCGCGCAATGAAATCGGGGGTGCTAGTAGCAGCGGAAGTAGCACTTCTTGCACACGGCAGAGCCTCTCACTCGGGGCCTCGCCCAGGCATATCTGGATAAGAGACTAATCCCTCGGTTCTTTCAAAACCGAACTTGAAAAAACTTCCCTCGCCTAGAAAGCACGGGCGATTCTTCCAGGATATTTTTATTCTAACGTAGTTAAGAGCCTTAACTAACCAAACTAATCCGACCGAACAACCTGTAAGTCACATGGTCAGATCAAGGAAGACACTTGCACTTGGATCATAGAGACCAATGCTTTTTTCCTCATTGAGAGGCACAGCCATTGATTTTTTTCCATAGAACAAGACTATCCAAGATTTACTTCATCTATCGTACCATAACAAAATTGAGTCTCATTTTAGGGATCCATCAGTCTAGCCTAACCCCATCTAGTCCCATGGGTTAGCCAACCGCCCAACCATTGTAGTGATAGGATCCATTTAGGAATTTGGTTATGTTTTGTCCCGGGTACCAAGGAAAAGAGTTCCCAGGCCCCCTAGCCAGCGCTTCAAGCAAACTTCAAGATAGTCACACCACTTACACACCCAATATGAAATTGCATGTTTCACAGATTCAGCTATCTTTAAAACAATCTTTTAATGAAACCATAGTATCATTGATCATAATCCTCCAAAATATCCAGGTTGAATTCTAATTTCCAATCATTCTTTTATCGGTGTACCTATGGCATCATTGGCAACCAGAACACTCACCACCTGTCCACTCAGGGGCCTTTTCAATAGTTCCTAGCTCATAGTACCTGAAAAATATATTCACTTATAAATATCCAGATGGACTCTTCGTTGAAGATCAGCAAGATCAACCAACAGATCCATATAAAAGAGCCATGGACTCATCCGTTGGACCAGTAAGGTCAATCAACCAGATCCATACTCGAGTTCAGAAAACAACTCTAACACCTTGTTCCATTTTCTTTCTCGATGCACGCGTGGGTATATTCCCTCATCCACTATACCGGAAGCTCACCATTTAAATCGAACCGAGCTAGTCTCGACCTTGCTACGCAAGACATCCTCTGTTGACTCTCCGTCAGCTGTTGTAACTTTATCACTTTGGTCTCCACCACGACCTCATTCACGAGATGGTCAAAATTCTTTCCCAGCATTCTTGACATAAAATAGTCATTTAAAAATAGGTCATAAATACAATTTCTAATGAACTCTCACTTTCCGCATTGTTCCACATCATTGCTCGTTATTCCACATTCTTCTACATCAATTCACATTGCATAATCCACATTCAATCATATGTATTCCCATCGTCCTTCATCCATTCTCATCCAATCACATTATATTACATCCCATCACGTCTATCCACATTTATCCTCATCACATCTCATCCATTCTCATCTACCCATATCCACATCACATCATATCACATCACATCTATCCACATTTATCCTCATCACATCATATCACATCACATCTATCCACGTTTATCCTCATCACATCTCATCCATTCTCATCTACCCATATCCACATCACATCATATCACATCCATTCACATCACATCTCATCCATTCACAACCACCCCGATCCATATCACATCTCATCCATTCACATCTATTTACATCACATCACATCTCATCCATTCACATCTATTTACATCACATCCATTCACATCACATCTCATCCATTCACATCTATTTACATCTCATTCATTCACATCCACATCACATTCACATCCACATCCCTTTACATCACATCACATCACATCTTATCACATCCACATCCACATCCATTTACATCACATCACATCTTATCACATCCATATCCATATCCATTTACATCACATCACATCTTATCACATCCACTCCACATCCATTTACATCACATCACATCTTATCAATCCACATCACATCTTACCACATCCACATCCACATCCATTTACATCACATCACATCTTATCACATCTATATCCACATCCATTTACATCACATCACATCCTTTCACATATCCTCACATGTCATTCTCATCTCTTCATTCACATCCACATCTATTTACATCTCCTCACATCCCATCCACATTCATTTACATCACACCACATCTTATCACATCCACTCACATCGCATTCACATCTTATCACATCCACTCACATCGCATTCACATCTTATTCACATCTATTCACATTTAGTAACATTTTCTATTTTTGATACCGATGGGACTTTTCTAAATTTTTGCCAATTACTTGGCCTAGTTAAAGGTACTTTTTTCTCGACGGATATTTTCATATTCTTTCTCAAATTTCGTAAGTGAAATATATTCAGTATTCTTCTTTTGAGTAAAAGATTCATGGGATATACAAAAATCAATTCTACCCATATTTCCCAATAATGCTCAAAATCCCACTTTTGATAAATACTCATAATTTGAATTATGCTAAAAGTTTCTCTTTTTCCATTTAATTTCTTAGATCTCAAATATCATGGGAATTTCTCTTTTTTCATTTAATTGATTGAACTCCAAATGTCATGGGAATTCCTCTTTTATCATAAAATAAATTTATCTAAAATTTCTCTTTTTTCATTTAATTGATTGAACTCCAAATGTCATGGGAATTCCTCTTTTATCATAAAATAAATTTATCTAAAATTTCTCTTTTTTCATTTAATTGATTAAATTCCAAATGTCATGGGAATTCCTCTTTTATCATAAAATAAATTTATCTAAAATTCCTCTTTTCTTTAATAAAAATATCCATTATTTCAAATATGTCAAGAATTCTACTTTCACTATTTAAATGATTGAATACCAAATGTCATGGGAATTCCTCTTTTATCATTTAAAATTTTATTATGCATAAAATAAATTTATCTAAAATTCTTCTTTAAAATCAAGTAAAAATATCCATTAATTCAAATATGCCAAGAATTTCACTTTTAACATTTAAATGATTGAATTCCAAATGTCATGGGAATTCCTCTTTTATCATTTAAATTTTCTCATACATAAAATAAATTTATCTAAAATTCTCTTTAAATAAAAATATTCATTATTTTAAAATACCAAAATTTCTCTTTTTCCATTTAATTACATGGATCTCCATTATCATGGGAATTCTCCTTTTTGCATAAAAATAAAATTATCAAAAATTTCTCTTTTCTTTAATTAATTATTTATGCATAAATACCAAAAATTAGTTTTCCATGAATGTGATTAAAATCGTTCTTTTAGCATAGGATGACTAATCCTAGAATATGGTAGGAAGTCCTGTTTTCACATTATGCATAAAATTGAGCTATGTATTAATTTTTAAAAATTTTGCTATAGCTTCGGTGTGCTATTACTGATAATTTTTAATATTTTTAGAAAGAATAAGACTTTGTAGTACAATTATGATAGAATAACTATCATTAGACCTAAATCTAATTTATGGAATTAAATCATAAGTTTACTATAATTTTATTAGCATAAAAGTATAAAAAAGTCATTTTCTAACCTCTAGCTTAACTAGCATAGAGTTTGATTTTTGAATTGAGAATTTATCAATAAGAAGCATTCATTTGAATAAGAATTAGTCATAGGAATGACCATTCTTTTGGGGAGAGAGAGATATACATAAAAAGCATCCTAATTAAGCATAAAGATTAACTTTTTTGTGATTAATCATTAAAACTCTTAGAGAAAGCTTGATTTGCATTAAAAACAACTAAATAGAAACTTCTCAAGCTTGAGAGGGGTTGAGAAGTGAAATCATTGAGAATATTAATGAAAACCATGAAATTACTTCTTACCTCTTGATTTGGCTTGCTTCTTTATCTTAGAAGGAAGCCCCCAACCAATCAATTGGTTTAGTATGTTGAGAAGAAATCTCGAAGGATTGTTGAAGAGAGAGAGAAGCTCCAAGTTCTCCAAAAGTAGAGGATTTTTAAGAGATAATAGAAAATATCATTATTTTAATATAATACTAGCATGGTATATCTCAAAGATGAGAATACAAAAGAATGAGGGTCTATTTATAGGTAAGGGAGGCCACTAACTGAGTCCAACTAAATTCTAAAATTTTCCAGCTTCAGTTTGGCTAAATTTGGACAATATTTGGACCAGTTTAGCTCCCATTTTTATCCAGTTTGATCCAGGAGAGAGCAGAGATACAAATATCACAATTTTTTGAATTAAAAACTCATCCACATGTGTGAAATAGGCACCTTCCTCAAAGGTCTCTCCCTCCTTACCAAGGTGTCAAAAATTCATCCATTTCTCTAAAATATATCATTTTTTTAGTAATATCTCTTAATTTTTAACTAATAAACCTTGTACTCAGTCAACTCTTCATCTTATGTGAGCATTTACTCATTTTTGGGTATTTTCTTTTATTCTTTAGATTTATCTCATCCCAACACTTGGATTAATCCTATTGGTCCATAGGAAGCAGCTATGATTTACTCCCCTTGGGATAAAATAATCCAAAGTGCTTGATGCCCTTCAGGTAATGAAACACCTATTTGATAGACTGCCAATGCTTTATACCTGGGCTATGTGTAAATCTACTCAATACTGAGACCCCATACTGAATGTTAAGGGTGTTACATAAGAAGATAAGGCATCCCAATAGCACCAGCATCAAAAAAGGTCACCTGTATCTTCAAGACTAGGTCACAAGCTAGGTTCCATAGGTCTAGCAAGAGGTTTGCAGTCTCCATGATTAAACCTCTTCAGCAATGTCTCTATGTATTATGCCTGCAGCATAACAATGTTATCACTACTTACGCTACCAAAACTTAGTGTCCAAATAATCGTGTATTAGGCCAAGATACCAAAACTTAGCTGAAATATGATCATCATGGCCTATGAGTAGCATGTCATTAACATATAGCATGATAACCAAAAGTTTAGATTTAGTTCTCTTAATGTAGAGGGTGCTATCAATATAGGACTGTTGCAAAAACCTTGTGCAACCAAGTATGCATATATCTTCTCATACCATGCTTTAGGATCTTACTCAAGATCATATAAAACTTTTTTCAATCTGCATACTTTTGATTCTTGACCTTTCTGAACAAAACCATAAGGCTACGATACGTAGACCTCCTCATGCAAATCTCCATTAAAAAAAAGCAATTTGATGTATATTTCAACCTTTATCTGCTGTGCTAATGCAATGATACTATGTATCTCTTGACACTACCGTCAGCTTTACGTTTAACCTTGTAAACCCATTTTGTGCCAATGGCCTTATTGCCACCATGAGGCAAATTAGACAACTCCCAAGTATCACGTTTGAATAAAGTATCATATTCAGATTGCATAGCACTCATTCATTGTCCTGATTCCTTTGCTTCATCAAAAGAGACATGTTGCTCTTCATTACATAAACTAGCAATAAGAGCATGAACTGTGTTAACATGAGATGTGTGATAAGAACGCATGATGAGAACTTGTACATGTTTTTCTAGGCAAAGGAGTGGCCAATTTGCTGTGACATAGTGTTTGCACACTAGCCATTTTGACATACTTTTTGACTCCTCAATTTCCCTTATTTCCTCATCAACTACATCATCTACATTTGCCTCATCAATGGACTGATCTGTGGGCTGAAAAACATGTTCATTTTTAACCTATGTGGGTTGATTTTCAGCATTCCTTTGAGTATCCAAATGCTCTACATCAATGTGTTCTACATTGAACAATGAAAGGAGAGGGTCGAATATAACATCAACTCATGTTGTCGAGTTTATACTATGGACCAAACTTTGTATGTTATTAGTAGGAAAGTACTTTACCTTATAGTATGTACTCTAATCTTCATGTTATGGTTGTAGAGAAAAGAAGAAAATAGAAGAAAATTCAGCCATCCATCTCTCTTGTGTACCTGTCTACTCTTATGTGTGTGTGTTTGCTTACAAGGATCTCAAGCTCACCCTCTCCCTTGTATTCTTCTCTTAGTATCAAAGTGTTGGTTTGCATGAAGAGCTCAAGACGTAAGCAAGAGGTAAGCAAAGGAAGTGGTACATAAGGATAGGGTAACTTCACCTCTTTTTCTTTGATTTGGAAGCAAATCTTTACAGCAGCCCAGCAAGTAGCTGATAGGTAAGAGCAATAGGTATACACATCAATAAGATACACTATCACATCTTGAGCCTCCCTTCTTCAAGGGAATTTTAGGCCCCGTTTTAGTTTTACAAGTTTTTTGCAGGAACATTCTATATAGTTAATTTAAGATTTATAGGTTTGTTGGTGAATGTATGTTTATGTGAGTAGGTCATATACAATTACAATATAAAAGTGTTACAATATTGTTGTTTTAGAGATTGTAGGTTTGTTATAAGTGTAGAAGTTTTTACAAGCATTGTTTGGTAAGTTGTTGTAGGTAACCATGTATGGTAGTCTATTCCAGATTGTGAGTGAGGAGCTAGACAAGAACAACTTCCAAGCATGGAAGTTTAGGATGATAAACTTCCTCATGGAAAAAGGATACCATGAGTTTATTTTAGGTGACAAGAAAAATATAGAGCCTCCAGAAGAAAATCTCAATCCTGAATAGGCATAGGCCTTTAAGTCATAGCAAGAGAAAGTTGGAAAAGTGATGTATTTGTTTTCTATGAGTGTATTGGTGGATGCTATTATTGGTCATAAATAGGATAAAATGACACCTAAGGATGCATGGGATATGTTGGTTAAACTATAAAGCACAAGTACCGAGGTGGCAACAACAAAGATGTAGTTAAAACAAGTACTACATAATATGCAAAGGAATAAGATGAGTATCAATGATTACTCATTCAAAGTTAAAGGACTTACACATTCCCTTGGCTCCATTGGAACTCTTGTCACATTGAATGGGCTTGGTCAAGAGTATGATTAGTTTTGAACATCAATTCAAACTCAAGAAACCTTTGCAAACTTTGACCCTACTTATCACTAAATAAGGAGATGAATGTTGGGATTAAATCATCTTCTGGAAATATGCAAGAGTATGTGAGTAAATCATCTTCTAGAAATATGCAAGATAATGCCTTCTACATGAAAACAAGTAGAGGTAATGGTAGATCATCATCTAGAGGACAAGGTGTAGGTCTTTTTATAAATACAAATCATAGTCTCAGTACAGTAATAGGAATCTAATGTACAAACTGGTGGAAGATACCTCTCTACAGGCAAGAGGGATTAAATCATCTTCTGGAAATATGCAAGAGTATGTGAGTAAATCATCTTCTAGAAATATGCAAGATAATGCCTTCTACATGAAAACAAGTAGAGGTAATGGTAGATCATCATCTAGAGGACAAGGTGTAGGTCTTTTTATAAATACAAATCATAGTCCCAGTACAGTAATAGGAATCTAATGTACAAACTGGTGGAAGATACCTCTCTACAGGCAAGAGAATCCAGAGAGGCTAAGTTGGATGGCAAAGAAAGCAAAGTGAAGATAGCATGGAGAGTGCTATTACTATGGCAAAGAAACTAGAGTCAAATAGCATAGAATGTTATTATTATGGCAAATTAGGTCATATAGCAAAGGAGTGCTATAAAAAATAGAATGACACTAAAAGTGGGAAGTTACATAAGGAACTATACAGAGAGGCTGAGCTGGATGGCAAAGAAAGCAAAGTGAAGATAGCATGGAGAGTGCTATTACTATGGCAAAGAAACTAGAGTCAAAATAGCATAGAATGTTATTATTATGGAAAATCAGGTCATATAGCAAAGGAGTGCTATAAAAAATAGAATGACAATAAAAGTGGGAAGTTACATAAGGGAACTATACATCTTTAAGCAAGCAAGCCAAAGATAAAGTGAGCATCTTTTTGTGATGTAGCATATGTTTAGTTCCATGATTGCATATGCACAAAATCCTAGAGATGTATGGTATGTTGATTTGGTTACTTTTAACTATATGACGAATCATGGAGAGTGGTTTAAAGATATATAAAAACTAAAAAAACTAAGCTATGTGGAAATTGATGATGATACTATGCGCATCCTATTGCGCATATTGCTAAGGTGCCATTTTCTATATAAGATGGCAAAATGAAGTACTTGTCTTATGTACTTCATGTTCCAAACATTACAAAGAACCTAGTTTCTACTAGACAAATGGTTGAGAAGGGTTTGTAAGTGAGGTTTAACCCTCATGGCTATCATGTAGAAGATTTTAATAACTAGTGCCGCATGGTTTTGTAAAGGAAAACAAATTGGCAAAATGTTTACATTTGATGTAAACATGCCAAAAAGTAAAGGCTTCAATATTTACACATGGTACAAGTGTGATTGTAGATATCGACATTTGGCATAAGCGTTTTGCAATAAGCATAGTGGTCATGTCAATATTCAGTGGGGCTGAAAAATATGCATGCCTAAAGCATTGTTATAAGTCTGCTAAAGTTTAAATTGGATGGAATGCATAAAGTATGTGAAGCATGGCAATTGGGAAAATAGGCTAAGCATGCATTTCTACATTACAGGAATGTAAGTCAAAGACTTATAGATGTTGTGCATTCTAATGTTTGGGGACCAAAAAAGATGGCATCAGTCCAAGGATGCCACCATTATGTATATTTTATTCATGAGATCACACTAGGAATGTGTGGATATATTTCATGAAAGAGAAAAGTAAAGTGTTGATGCACTTTCAAAGCTTTAAGGCTATGGCTAGAAAGATAGAGGAATGCACATAAAATGCCTAAGATTATATGCTGGGAGAGAATATTTCTCCAATGAACTTAGTGATTATTTAAGAGAGCATGGGATAAAGAGACAATTCACATACAGGTACACCCCACAACAAAATGGGGTGGCAAAAAGGAATAACATGCATATTACAAAAGTTACACATCGTGTGTTGATCAATGAGAAAAGGATACCTCATTATTTTTGGGTTGAAGCGCTAACTATAGTTTATATTATGGATAAAACCACTACTACAACAATTCATGACATGATGCTTGAACATAAGTTTATTGCCAGAAAATTAGATTTGGCACACTTAAAAGTGTTTGGTTACATTGCCTATGTATGTGCCATATGAAGTGAATCAAATTGGATTCCAAGGTAGAAAAATGTATCTTTGTTGGATATCTTTATTGGATACTCCCTTGAGCAGAAAGGTTATAGATGTTATAACTCCATTATTCATGAAATAAGGGATGTTTTTTTTTATGAGATGAGTAGCTAGTATACACCATTGATGAAGGACTCCATAGAGGTTGATGTAAACAATAACGTAGCTCTACAAGAGTAGCTATATTATTGCAAGAGCATCAATCACATGTGATTTCTAGAGCAACAATCACATGTGCTTAGTGGACCTAGAGAGTCCTAGGTCTTTTCTTACACCCTAGTTAGGAAGGTTGAGTCAAAATGCCAGGAATTCTGACACGTCATTTGGTGGTGCTCTAGGTGCTCAACATTTAGCAAATTTAAGGGAAAAGAGAAGGTGGATTAACCTTTCAAATGCTTGATGTTCCAACAGGTCATTCATTTATTGGGTTAGTGGCCTAGAAAAGAGCCTTGATGTTTTAGCAGGTCATTCATTCATCATTGAGACGGATTAGTGGATTAGAAAAGAGCCTTAATGGGTTAGTGGATTAGAAAAGAACCTTAATGAGGATTCTAAGATCATGATTGGTATTGCACCTAGTGTAAAAATAGCCAAAGTAGTGTCAGTGTTGAGAACACTTGGATGTGATCCAGGTGTATGTAGGTCTACATACACTTGGATGTGATCCAGGTGTATGTAGGTCTACAACGGTCAGATATCTAGTGGACATGTTTGAGATATGATGGGTATATATCCGATCCTTATATGTATATATGGTCAAAGAAATACAAGAGATAAATCCCACATGTTTTGAGGAGGCATTGGGAAGATACCATGGATGAAAAGATGGCTGCATTGATACAAATGAAAATGAGACATGGGAGTTGGTGACTTTGCCTAAGGAGAAGAAGATAATTGGATTCAAGTGGCTCTATAAAGTTTAAAAAAATCACATGGGTGTGTGAGTAGATACAAGGCAATATTGGTAGTCAAGGGATATGTACAAACCTATGATGAGATTGACTAGACTTTAAGCCTGGTTACTATGGATGGAAATCATGGGAAAGGTCATTTCTATGGCTCTCAAGTAACGGTATTTATATGAGACGAATTTAAAAAAATATTTCTATATGGTGATTTATAGGAGGATTTCTATATGTTGTAGCCACAAGGATATAAGCACCATGCACACTTAGAGTTTGTTTGGAAGGTTATGTAGTAAAGCCTTGCATGGCTTGAAACTTGCACCTAGAGCATGGTCAGACAAGATAGGAGAGTATCTTATCATAATTGGATTTCATATATCTACATTGGATTTTTCACTTTATGTAAAAAAGACTGATAGAGGCATTTTTCTAGTTAATGGCTTGATCACACGGGATAGTGATGTTGACATTTATGAGTTGAAGATGCTCCTTAAAATGAAGTTTGAAAGGAAGTATTTGGCTAATCTAGGATATTTCTTGGGTATAGAGGTTATTACATCACATGACGGGATTTTTCTATACAAAGGCCATATGCTCTAGACATACTTTCCAAGTATAGGTCCAAGTACGGAATGACAGGTTGTTCTTAGTGCCATTGGAGAAAAACATAAAATTGGCTACATATGCATGTGATATTTTGGAGGACCCTATTATTATACAGACATATTATAAATTTCTTTTGAATTTTCTTATGTACTCTTATCTTCATGATGTTATGGTTGTAGAGAAGAGAACGAAAGAAAACTTAGCCATCCATGCATTGTGTGCTTGTTGACTTGTGTGTGTGTTTCTTACATGTGATCTTTTGGAGGACCCTATTATTACAGACATATTATAAATTTCTTTTGAATTTTCATATGTACTCTTATCTTCATGATGTTATGGTTGTAGAGAAGATAATAAAAGAAAACTTAGCCATCTGTGCCTTGTGTCCTTGTCGACTTGTGTGTGTGTTTCTTGCAACAAGGAGCTCAAGCTCACCCTCTCTCCCACATTCTTCTCCAAACATACGAATGCACCACATCCGATGGTCTTTGACTCCCACTCTTATCATGTGGAAATTAATTCTTAGACTATATTTCCGATTGGTATGCTTCATATACCAATTGGAATGCATAAAGTATGTGAAGCTTATGCATTCCATCCACTTTGAAGTTTGGAAAAGTTGTTAATAATACTTTGGGCCTGTAAAGTTTTTTAGCCCACTAAATATTAACATGATCAATGTGTTTACACCAAATGTCACTGTCTGCAATCACACCCCTACCATGTGTAAACATTCCAACCTTCACTTTAGGCATGTTTATATCCACATAAACATTCTTCCATGTATATTCCCCTTAACCATGTGGCACTAATTATTAAAATCTTCTATATAACATCTATTGAGGATTAAGCCTCACTTGCAGACCTTTGTTCACAATAGAAACCAAGTTCTTCGTAATGTTTAGAACATGAAGTACATCAACCGAGTACTTTATTTTGCCATCATGCATAGACAATGCACCTTACCAACATGCACAATAGGATGCATAGTATCATCACTTGTTTTCATGTATCTTGGTTTCTCCATGTTTTGCATATTTATAAACCACTCTCCATGATTTTTCACATGGCTAAAAGTACCTAATCAACATAGCATACATCTCTAGAATTATGTGTATATGGAGTCATGGAACTAAGCATATAATGCTACATATGAAAAAAAGCTACTCACTACTATCTTCAACTTGCTTGCTTGAAGATGTATAGTTTCCTTATGCTATAGTTTCTCAAATTTTAATGTCATTCTAATTTTTTTAGTATTCATTTTCTATATTACCTAGTTTGCTATGTTCATAGCACTTCATGCTATTTTCACTCTCATTTCTTTGTAATCCACCTCAACGTCTCTAACTCCCCTATCTCTAAAGTAGCCTCTTCCACTTGTTTATGAATTAGATTTCTTTTTTTTGCTGACCATGATTTCTATTTCCAAAACATCCTGTATCTTGACATTTAAATGATGATCTACCTCTACCTCTACCTCTACATCTACCTATGTCCGTGTAAAGGGCCTACTTAAGTTATCCTTTTACGTGAAGAAGATATACCCTATATAATGTGTTCAGTGTTAATTAACTATGTTATAAAACAACATCTTTCGAGCCAGAAGATAATTTAATACTATGACGTATAAAGAGAATACATGGGAGAGGGAGAGCTTGAATTCCTTGCAAGCAAACACACATACACAAGAGAGAGAAAGACATAAGAGAGAGATAGTGGATGGTTGAAATTTCTTCTATATTTTCTAAGGCCCTATCCAACGGGCTCACCTATATCACCAAATAGCTTCTAAAACCAATCTACCTCACAAGATGTTATAACCGTCCCTGTACTCTACCTTTGTACTTGACAAGGTAATTGTCATCTATTTCTAACTGCTCCAACTCATAAGCAGCAAAACTCCCAAAAGAAAACATAAAGCCACTAGTAGATCTCATGTCTGTGACACTACCAGCCCAATTGGCATCTGTGTACCCATGTAGATGTATCTCTATGCTAGCCTCATATAAAAAATCCATAATAAGCTATGGACTTTATGTACCTGAGAATCCATCTAGCCACATTCAAGTGTGGCTTCTAGGGGGGCTACATAAAGTGACTCACAAGTCAAAAAGTATAGCTTAAGTCTAGCCTAGTAATGGTCATGTAGTTCAAGCTACCCACTACTATGCACCTATACATAATGGGCTCCTCTAAAAGCTCACTTGTACCTACAGAAAGCTTTGTGTTCTACTCTAGTAGAACTAAAATAGGCTTACAGCCCGTCATCCTATTTTTGGACAACATGTCCAATCCATACTACCTCTATAAATAACAAAATGCCATGAGGTAATCTCGCCATGTCTATGCCCAAGAAATACTATAGCTCTCCCAAATCCTCAAACTTCTACTTCAAAAGCCTCACGACATTATGTATATCAGCATCACTATCATGAGTGTGATAATCAAGTCATCCACATAAATGACTATTATTGCATGATTTTACTAACAACATTAGGTATATTCAAGAAATAATAGAATACACACAAAGAAATATTCTTAGGACTAAACATGAATAGTACACATAGATCAAAACACTACACAGCATTGCAAAAAAAAGCATTGGTTTGCCATGAAAAATTATATATATTGATCATCCCTTATTGCAATAATTTCTTATTCTATATAGTAGTTCTGATAGTTACATTGCTATAGAGATGTCAATAGACATCAATGCCTTCCAAATTCTCCACGTAGGGCATATATTATTCTCAATAAGACTCAAGTTCAGACTCGGGTTTCCCAACCCCAACCAACACATGGCACAACCAGTGGAATGGATTCCTAATCCGAAGACCTGAACCCACATTAAGCTTCATCCTCCATTCCACCCTCATCATCCACCACGGCTACACCATCTTAAGTAGTAACTGCTAATACAGCAACTGGAACCACATCTCGAACTACCACCTACCACACCCCTCAAAAGAGGGCATATAATCACTCCTACTAGAGGGACTTGTCAAAGAGGAGGGAGAGGCTGGTAGTTTAGGGCATGCTAGCATAAAAATTAATCCATACATTGCCAAGCCAAATGCTATGTTAGATTTGCCTAAGCAATGACACATGCTAGCTCTACTGAACATATGAATAGGCCTATTGTAAAATCTAGGTCAAGTTGGTGTGATGTTGGTACCTCGCCATCTTGATGAGCTAATCCACCTCCGCACTGGTGGTAGCGTTTAGTCAACTTGAAGTTGAACATTCAACACAAGTTTTTAGTTCAAGAAAAATAAAAAAAGCACTTCTTCTTCTTCTTTTTTCAAAATCATAGACTTTCATGGTCATAATCTAGGCAATCTTTGTAAAGAAGTTTTAATTTTTAATCGTCACACATTTATCATGATGAATAGCATGTTCTTTTGACATTATCTTAGACACAATGACCCTACATGAGGGAAGTGAGATTGGTCCATGATTGGGACAGTAACTATATTAACTTGAGAAAAAGGAATGGAATCCGACAGAAGAAGACCTGGCTCAGAAACACAAATTGTTGTGTCTGAAGCACTTCACTCTGCAAAAAAACATTGTGTTTTTTAAGGTATTTGCGAACATGTCATTTTTTTTGTTTCTTAAATAACCTTAGCTAAGGTTGAAAATCACTTCAGCTCTGCTAAGGTTTCTTAAATAACCTTAGCTACTAAGGTTTCTTAAATAGCCTTAGCTACTAACGTTAAAAATAAAAAACCCATTTACACCTAGTCCTCTTTAGAGGTTCATTCTTTTAGTCATTTATATGGTAGTGATGTGTGGACATACGCTAATAATGGGCCAGGGCACTTTTCCCCTCCTTAGTAGTTTTTTTTTCCCGATGCATGTGTACACACTGTTATGAGTGAGTATGTAAGTGACCTTATCATCACTTCACTTATACTTCTCTCATTCTCATCAATATACTTTGAGTGTTGTGCTTATTTCTATCCATGCTTGCTTGTTCCATCTGTGTGTGTGTTGCTACCTTTGTCTCCACTCCAAAAATTGGTATCAGAGTAGGTTCTCTTGGCTCTCACCCCCTTGCCATTACTTACATGAGCTTCTCTTCTAATTCTCTCAGATTTATAGTAACCTCTTAGGTCGAGAAGATATACCCTATAGTGTAGTGTTAACTATGTTAAACAAACTTTTTGCAACTTTTGGGTACATTTTGGGCACACGTTCTCGTACACTATAATCACAAACAACCGAGGGGAGTGCTAATTCAAATTGTCTTATTCAATTTAGGTTTCCAATAGTATAGTATTATAAATTTGGTGTATAGACATTTAGTCATTATTGCTTCTGTCCAAAAATTGGTATCAGAGTAGATTCTCTTGGATCTCAGCCCCTTGCCCCATAACCTCTATGAGCTTCTCTTCTAACTATCTCAAATTGATAGTATCCTCTTAGGTGGAGAAGATATACCCTATAGTGTAGTGTTAACTATGTTAAACAAAATTTTTGGTGACTTTCAGGCAATTTTGAGTACATTTCGAGGGCCCGTTCGTATACTATATGTTTTTCACAAACAACCCAGGGAAGTGCTAATTCAAAAGTCTTATTTGATTTCAGGTTTCTAATATTATATTATTTTAAATTTGGTGTATAGACATTTAGTCATTGTTGCTTCTCTGTCATCATCGGCATTACATCTTCGATCTCGTCATCATCAAAAGCTTTATCATCATTATCATCTACTTTTGAATTCTTGCTTGTTATATTTCTATACCATACACTGTGCTATTATTTAAACACTTTACGTGTCTCTCTTTTATCAATAATCTACTGGCAACATATGAGTTGCATTTAGTGTACATTTAATGATGTGATGGAAGCATATCAATTGCATTTAGTGAGCATTGATAGTACTTGCAAGTTGTTGGGACATTTTCATTGTAAGCTAGCATGCAATGATGTGTTTGGGATGCTTTCCATTTAGGATAATTTTGACAAAACCAACTACCCACCATTATGATCCTATACGATGCGTCACGTATTGGAGGGCTTTCAAATTTTGTTGATAGCATTGAGACACACCCTATCTTGTTGATGTAGGAGAATAGTACATGTACTTCAAATGATGATACTAGTTCAGATGTAACTATGGCATCTACCTCCACACCTCCCACAATGGAACAAGCCAGATGGGATGGCAGGGATGCATAGGCACATGAATTGGTGGCACTTCCGTGAGAAGGAGCATCCTCATATTCACTAATGTAAAACTACCAAGCATGATTGTTGGGATGTGCAAGCCATTAAAGTCTAAGAATATGAATGAGGGAGACTTAATGGATGAGTTTCTCACAAGGATCAAAGATCTCAAAAAGCATCTTACACGTATTGATGAGGCCTATCCAAACAATTCATTAGTGTCTACTATTCTCATAGCTTTATGACATTCATACCAAGGTTCCACATCCATACTTTGGCGTATGATGAAGGATAACCCTAATGCCCTTATGTTTGATAAGTTGGTTGTAGTTCTCTTGCAAGAAGAGCAATCCAGGCAAAACAAAATTGTTACGTGTGCAAGAGATCAGGCATCATTTGCTTGTAGATGTTGGATAAGTATAAGAGATTAGCATGTAATGCTTGTTTTGTTATTGTCACACATGAATAACATGGAGCTATGGCATGCCCACTTTGGTCGCTTTAAGTTTGACACTCTGTTACACCTTAAAATACAAGAGATTGGGCATTCTTTTCCTATAGAGGTTGGATAAGTATAAGAGATTAGCACATAATGCTTGTTTATCCACATGTAAAGCTAGCACCTTTCATATAGATTAAGGTGGGGAGTATATATCCAAGTAGTTTCATGCATGTATGGGCTAAAAGAGCCATAAAAGATTATTACACAGTGCCTTACACACCTTAGCAAAATAGTATAACTAATAGGAAGAATAGATCTCTTATGAAGATGGCATCTTGCATGGTTAAATGACCAAATTTGCCTCATGTTTTTTGGTTAAAGGTAGTTATGTGTGTCACTGACATGCTAAACAGATGCCCCACAAAGGCCTTGTGATAATCCCTTATGAAGCTTAGAACGAGCAGGAAGTCCATAGGAAGCCCTATGTGGCTCATTTGCTTATTTTAGGCTATCTTGCTTACACTCTTATGCCTAAGCAACAATATAATAAGGTGGATGATAAGGTGATAAAATGCATTTTTGTGGGATATAGCTCTAGAAAGAAAAGGGTATAGACTCTACCACATTCAGCTATAAGGTGGATTTTGGTGACTAGAGATGATGTCTTTATTCAGAACTAAGTTAAAAACCCATGCTTTTATCTTCATACAATGTCAGACAGCCATTTGCAAAACAAATAAATGCTCAACAAGGTGCTATAAAATTAGCCCCATACCATCTAAAAATCAGCTCAAATTTCAGTCTATTAATCAACCTTTTGATAAGGCAATTATGGATGATACAGTGGATGAGGAAAGAGCATCCATAAAAGCTTCAAAGAGTATGCCAAAATGATGCAGACATTGCGGGATAGCAAATTAGATACTCCTTTACCTAGTAGGACACATGTAGGTTCTCATCATACATCTTATTTCTTTATGGATAATGATCTGATTGCCAGTATCTACAATAGAGAGAAACCTATTTCCGTTCAGGAAGAACATGTTATTGATCACTAGATGCAACATAAGTACAAGTTAATCCTCAAAAATGACACTTGGTATTTGGTAGATTTTCCTTATGTGGTAAATGGCCACTTGTACGAAGTGGGTTTATAAGCTTAAGTGTAAAGTTGATGGTAGTGAGATTGTTAGGTTATTCTTAGGACAAGGGTATAGATTATGACAAGACATTTTCCCCCACATCTCGTATTACCACGACTACAATATAGTGTATTATTACATTGACATCACATCATGGATGGAATTTACATCATAGACTACCTTCTTGAATGGTGATTTGCATGAGGAGGTTTATGTATCTCAGCCTCAAGGTTTTATTTAGAAGGAAAAAGAGTCTTTCATGAGGATAGTTTTATTTAGAAGGAAAAGGAGTCTTTCATGAGGAAGGTTTATGTATCTCAACCTCAAGGTTTTGTTTTAAAGGAAAAGGAGTCTAAAGCATACACATTTTATGTGTCCTTAAGCATACTCCTAGAGCATGGCATACTTGGTTACAAATAGTTTCTGCAGATGGTTCTAAATGGTTTTTGCAATAGTCCAATTGAGAGTACCCTCTATGTAGAGAGGATTAAGAAATATATTCATGGTTTAGACGTTAATTACATGTTGTTGCTGACATGCCCTAATGAGGAGAAGATTTTAGCCTTTAGGGTTGAATTACATGTGTCATTTAAGATGACAAATTTGGGCTTGTTGCACTATTAATTGAGCATACAGTTTAAGCAGCGTGCTGATGGTAATGTGATGCTATAATCGAAGTATATACAAAGATTATTTACATGGTTTGGCCCTTGAAGACTATAAGCATCTTGCTATACTAGTAGAGATAGGTGCTACACTTGTTCTCTAGGATGCGCACAAACTATTTGATACATCACTTTATCAATATGCTTTTGGATATCTCATCTATCTTAAAATATACAATACAAGGACATATATTCAATTTGGGGCCTCCCAGTTTTGAGTAGGTTTATGTATAATCCCAAAAGTAAGCATTGGTAGGTTGCCAAGCGAGTATTCTGATACTTACAAGGCACTCACTCCCTTGGGGTATTCTATGTTTGGGGGGTTATATTCAGCTACATGCTTTCAGTGACTTTGATGAAGTTACGACACACGAGTGTCCACTAGTGTCTTTTTGTTTTATCTTGGTGATTCATGTATATTATGTCTTAGCAAAAAACAATGGACAGTGGGCCACATTGAGCTATGAAGCTAGGTACAAGGCAAATTTTATAATGACTATGCAGTGTGTAATTCTCATATCTCTTTTGGTAGATCTTGATGTTGGACATAAGTTCCCCAGCTCCATCCTCATTAAAAGCTAGAGTGCATTGGCTGTTGTGAGGAACCCAATGTTTTATGCTCGCACAAAGCATATTGAGGTGCATTATCATTATGTTAGGGAGAGGCTCTTTGTAGGAGAGAGGCTCTTTGTAGGAGAGATGAGCTTGGCTTATGTATCTACACACGATAATGTGGCAAATATGTTCATGAAGGCTCTCTCGCATGAGAGAAGTTCAAAGATTTTAGCAAAGATTTGGGCTTATTACCATTTGGGGATTCATCAACCATATGTTACCTATACATGTTTACATCATCACTACAGGGGAGGTTTGTATCTATTTATATGGTAGTGATGTGTGGACATAGGACTCTAGGGAACTTTTTCCCTCCTTAATTAGGAGGTTTTTTCCTCGAGCGTTTGCATACACTCATGCTTGAGTTTGTAAGAAACTTATCATGTTACTTCACGTGTACTTCACTCATTTTCATCAATCTACTTTGAGTGGCGTGCTGCTCTCTATCTTTGCTTGCTTGCTGCATTTGTGTGTGTGTGTTACTACCTTTGTATCCACTCCAACCATCTATGTAGAAGAACTAGCTTTTGGATCTTCTCACACTATTTTGGCCCTTTTGCACACATTGTTTTCAACATGTGGGCCATGTGGTCACATACATATGGGCCATGTGGTCACATACATATGCTTCATTGTAGCATGCCTTTGGACTATGAAATGTAACACATTCATTCACATCACATCTTGTATACATGCTTTCAAACTTTTACATTTGTACACCTTTTCCATCTTGTTCATTACATTTATACACTTCAATATGGGAGATTCTACATGGATTACCTTCCTCATCTCTTGCTCGAGTAAGTTCTGATCAAGGGAGGGTTCCATCTTTGGGATTTTTATTTACTCTAGACATAATTTTAGATAATGATATGAATATCTCTTTCAGCGAGTTTTGATCAAGGGATTTGGGATTTTTATTTACTCTGGACATAATTTTAGATTCTACATGAATTACCTTCTTCATCTCTTACTTCAACGAGTTCTACTTAGGGGAGGGTTCTATCTTTGGGAATTTTATTTACTCTAGACATAATTTTAGATGATGATATCGATATCGTACCATCGATAAGTCATGTATTTCCATATAGCTATCTTTTATTTTGAAAAACTAGGATATGTGTGAGGAGGAGTGGAATGTGATACTCAAGTCATAGTATAGCCAATGAGGCTTGTTCCTTTTATCTGGTAGTTAGTGATCATGATGCCCATGTTGTAGCCCAGAGGCCCAATATACATGTTTGATCTTGTCATAATTTGAATTCAAGGAGGGCATGTTGGTATGTCTAATTGAACCCTCACCAACACATTCTCTTATAAAGGTTTTCAGCCCTTAGTGTGTGAATGGATATTAGGATAAGGTGAAACCTAAGCAAAAATAGATACAATGTCCAAAATTAGTAGCACGAAAAGAGTTGTGCATGTCAAGGGGAGAAACTTGTGGAGAAAGAGACCTTTTTATGTCTATATATTCATGTCTACAATGCCTTTCATTTGGTACATGTAAAATTAATCGCTTCTTTGATACATATAGCTTGAATGGAAATAATAAACAAAATATATTAATGTTCCAAATTTATAATTAGAACATTTAAAATAAAGAATATTTTCTTCCAAGTCACATTTATTAGTTTTTAATTCATCTTCTCTAGATGAATGTGTATGCTGTTTCTTAATTTCAAAATATGTTTCTTCAATAAATGTTGAGTGTCTTATATCATTCTTATATATATAAATCAAATCTGATCTCAAGTTCACCCATCCAAAAATAAAATTAATGAATTCAAAATTCAAAGAATCATTAATAAAACTAAGTTATCTTCAAATATCAATTTAACACCCATAGAAAAATAAGATCAATATTCAAATCCAACAAGGTGTAGTAGTCTAAAAAAAGGGAGGAAAGTTCTAAGCTTCATTTTGGAAACCATTAAGCACTCACACTAATTCGTTCTTTGTGATGAAAAGGATAGAAATTTACATTATTGGTGAAGCCAGTAAGTAAAGGTACCAATAAAGTAAACCATTTTGGAAACCATTAAGCACTCACACTAATTCGTTCTTTGTGATGAAAAGGATAGAAATTTACATTATTGGTGAAGCCAGTAAGTAAAGGTACCAATAAAGAAGATGAACATAGGTGAGAAAACTTGCCTCCTTTCCTTGTGTCCTTAGATTCACTTTGTGGGTGGGCTATATCTTCCATTTATGTGCTTGAACTCATAGTAGATGCCCACAAAATTGAGGGGAAAAGAAAGGGAGAGATAAGTTAGGGTTAATATTTAGAAATTAGAATGACTTAATGAGTGTGAAATACCAAAAACTTAGGGTTAAGATCTAGAAAGTAGAATGACTTAATAAGTTAGGGTTAAGATTTAGAAAGTAGAATGACTTAATGAGTGCGAAATACCAAAAAATAAAGTGGAACCATGTAGAGTAATTAGATAGGATTAGAGATAAGTTAGGGTTAAGATTTAGCAAGTAGAATGACTTAATAAATGCAAAATATGTCAATAAATAAAGTGGAATCGTATAGATAAAAAAAGAGATTAGGGAGGGAGAAACCCAAAATTAAGTACTTAAAATCCCAACAAATGTTAAAAAATAAAAAATGTGAAATAGCAAGAAATGTGTTGAAATACCAAGGACAATAATAAAATAAAATTGTTAAATATTTATGAAATGGCAACACATAGAGTGTATAATATAGAGATATAGTAGTAGCATAGATAGAGAATAGATTTATGAGTGAGTATGTTATGAGAAAACAAAAAAAAAAGCCTTCAAAAATCGATGAAAATATAGTAAATTACAAATATTAAAGTTACATATCAAGAATAGAGTGAAGTAGTACGAATTAGAGTGGAGACAAATAGAAATAGTAGTAGCATAGATATAGAGAGTATGTTAGGAGAAAACCCAAAATAAGCCTTCAAAATGGGTGAAAATAAAAAATGATAGAGATTAAAATATAAGTATTTAAGTTAAAAAGAAGAAATGGAGTGGAGAAAATAGTTTTAAAAATGCATCTTGAAATATAGTGCAAAAGCATATAACAAGATTTGAGCTATAAAAAAACTCAAAAGTAAAGTTAATAAACTAAAAAATAAAAAAGAGGGATTATAGGTAAGAAAGACACGTGGGAATAAGCTGATAAACTTAAAAAATAAAAGTAACTTACAAAAAAAGTGTAATTAACTAAAAAAATAAATTTGTCATACTAAAAAATGAAAAAGATGAAAAATAGAGAATATAGGTAAAGAAGACACATGGAAATGCGTGTATCTAATAAGATTTGAATTGAAAAAACAATGCTAACTTGCATATTTGAGTTTAGAGATTGTTTTTTAATGTAGATGAGGAACCATGGATATTTTAGATATTATTGAAGTAATGTGAGGATAAAAAGCAAGAAAGAACCAAGTTGTGCATGTCCTTGTAAGATGTGTGTGGGATGTAAGTTTCATCGGTTAGACATTATTGGGAAACATATATATACGTTTAGTGGCATGACATGCATAAATGAAGATATAGAAATGTTAGTGGCAAGTTTTGATATTCATTTTCATAGACGTGTTATGTCTTTCAAAACACCACAATAAGTTTAGTGGCATGACATGCATAAATGAAGATATAGAAGTGTTAGTGGTAAGTTTTGATATTCATTTTCGACAAACATGTGTTATGTCTTTCAAAACACCATGCATAATATTCATAGTTCTAAGTATACTCAAAGAATTCCTTGTTACGCTTATACAAGATTAAAATAAGAAATTAACAAACTTTACTTTTGATTATAATAACCATATGGATGTTATAGAAATGATTCAAAATACGTTGACATTGCACATACCAATATGGAGAAGGAAAGTGCACAAGTTAATTTTAATGATGGTAATATTGATTTTGATTGGTACAAGCTTAAACAAATCAAAAGATAGGTCCAAGAATGGTAATATTGATTTTGATTGGTACAAGCTTAAACAAATCAAAATAGGTCCAAGAATGACACTTCTAGTGTATTTTTTTCATTCATGAAAGATGCAAAGAAAAACTTTATATGATGGATGCAAATATAGCAAGTTGTCTTCCATATATTTTTGCAACATGAAAGTGGGTCATGGATGGACCTAAGTCTCATTCACCAAACTTTTATATGTTTTAAGATCTTACTTATTCCCACCAAAAAATAGTCTTCCAATGCCTTTGTATAAGGCTAAGAAAATCAATAATACCAAAAATTGGATTGGACTATATTATTCATGCATGTGTGAATGATTTCAATATTTATCACGGTGTATGATGAAAGGTGTGATAAATGTCCACATTACAATGAGAGCCGCTCCAAGAGAAGTAGTAATAATGTGCCTAAAAAAATTTTAAGACATTTTCCTTTAGTACCATGTCTTCTTTGATTATATAAGTAAGACCACTACTTATGTTATCAATTTCCATAAAGCTAAGTGACATTACCCTTTGCATATAAGTGCATTTGTATTTCATTTGTAGGTATCCAATTACATCATGTGCATGTTATGGCATTTCTATAATACAAGTATTAATGGAAAATGGAAGCATCCAATATACAAGGAAACATGTTTGATAGTAAATGAATTGATTTTACTCTTAAACCATGCAACACTCATTTGGGACTAGCAACAAATGGCTTTAATATATTTGGAGATCTTAGTAGTCAATGGAAACATGGCTTGTAATAAAAACTCAATTAACATGCTTACATTTTTAATCCCCAATTTTATAAGTAAAATAATTTGATGTTTACTTGTAACTCTACAGTAAATATATTCTTCAAAGTGATACGTTTCCAAAGATGAAAAAAAACATTTAATGAATGACGTAGATAACATTCTTCCTGCACCTTTGTACAAAAAAAAAATCATGTAAATGACAACAAGCTTCTTGCACTTTGTATGCAACACCATTAGATGTGAGGTACGCTTGTATAGAAAGAGAGAAATTGCAAAGGCTTGCAAATTACAAATCCAAAGCACATGAAACAAAAAGATTCCATAAAGCAGAATGGTTGGAAAAGACTAACTGGATTTTATCTGTTACCATATTGGGAGGTACATAAAATCAAATATAGTACAAAAAATTATATCTTATGTGTTATATTTATCATTGTTGAAAACAAGATTGCAGGAATGCGTGCACACACACACACACACACACATAAACACAAAATAGATAATCTCAAGGGAGCACACAATAAGATGATAGATAGATAGATAATAAATGTGTGCTATAGAAAGTTGATAAGTATACGCCAAAATGGGTGTATACTAGCAGGGGGGAAAAAACCTCCTAAAGAGGGAAAAAGTGCCCCGATTGGTCCTAGTGTATTCACACACATCACTACCAAATATGGCTACAAATCCCCCATAAAAGTGATGATGTGAACAAGGGGTGAGTTGGCACTACAAAAAGTACAGAGATGTGCTAGGCTCTTTGAACTATAAGAGGGATCCCATACTAATCCCCAAAGGGAAGTAAGTTCAAAGTTTTTCGAAAAGCTTCAAACTTCTCTCATGAGAAAGCCTTTGTGAATAAATCGACCATGTTGTCCTATGTTGGCACATAAGCCAAGATGATTTTCCCCTACGGAGTATCTCTCCCTGACATAATGATAATGCACCTCAATGTGCTTTATGTGAGCATGAAAACTTGGATTCATTGCAACTGCCTAGAGATATAAATATTAGTAAAGATGGTGGATAAAGCATTTGAGCTGGAAAACGTTGTGCTATACTCAACTTCACATCTAGAAGTGGCCACAGTGGGTTGCTTCTTACTAAGCCATGATATACATGAATCACCAAGGCAAAAGAAAAAGATACTCGTGAATACTAGTGTATCGTAACATCCAGCCCAATCTGATTCTTTAAATGATATACAAGAATCACTAAGGCGAAAGAAAAAGACACTTGTGAATACCAGTGTATTGTAACATCTAGCCCAATCTGAGTCTTTAATTGCATGCAGCTATGCTTTACCCCCCTTGGGATAAAACAATCCAAAGTGCTTAGTTTCCTTTAGGTAACGGAACACCCGTTTGATAGAGTGGGCTATGCATAAATCTTCTCAATACTGAGACCCCATACCTCTCCCATACTAAATGTCAAGCCTGGTGTTACATAAGAAGATAAGGCATCCAAAAGCTTCTTGATACAAGCCAACTCTCAGAGGGTGCACTACTAAGAAACCCTATGTATCGCGTGCAGTCAAGGGGTATTTTAAAAACCCCTTACCTTTAAATTTTTAATGAATAAAATGACCCCTTTTTCTTTATGGGCTTACGGGTTTCTTTTTCAAAATCGATTAAAAATCCCTTTCTGTAAATGTAATTCTATAAATTTACCTTTTTATTTTGAATTAAAAAACCCCTTCATTTGAACTCACGTGCTATACTTACATATTTTTAGGTGAACCCCTCGAACAAGCCATCATCAAAAGGGTCACCTGCATCTTTAAGACTAAGTCATAAACTAGGCTCCATAGATGTAGCAAGAGGTTTGTAGTCTCCACAATTGAACCTCTACAAAAATGCCTCTATGTATTATGTCTACAACATAACAATGCCATCATTACTTACACTACCGAAACTCAATGCCCAAATAATAATGCAACGGCTAACATTTTAAAAAACCTCCATAAGCTATGTTCATCATTAGGAGCAGCATGTCATCAACATACAGCACCATGACCAAAATGCATCTTTAGTCCTCTTAATGCATCATTAGGGCCTATGAGCAGCATGTCATCAACATACAGGACCATGACCAAAATGCATCTTTAGTCCTCTTAATGTAGAGGATATTGTCAATATAGGACCTTGTGAAACCAAATATGCATGTATCTTCTCATATACCATGCTTTGGGAGCCTGCTTAAGACCATACAAAGCTTTTTTCAATCTGCATAATTTTGATTCTTAACCTTTTTGAACAAAACCACGAGACTGAGATACATAGATATCCTCATGAAAATCTCCATTAAAAAAAGTAGTTTTGATGGCCAATTGATGTACATTCCCACCTTTATGTGCTACTAATGCAATGATACTTTGCATGGTAAGTCATACGATATGTGGGTGCAAAGGTTGCACCATAGTCAAGGCCTTTTCTTGTGCATACCCATTTACAGCAATAAGACTTGCTTTGTATCACGCGAATCTACCATCATCTTTATGTTTAAGCATACCCATTTACAGCAATAAGACTTGCTTTGTATCACGCGAATCTACCATCATCTTTATGTTTAAGCATGTAAACCCATTTCGTGCCAATGGCCTTCTTGCCCCATGAGGCAAATTCGACAACTCCTTCCAAGTATCATTCTTGCGTAAAGCATCATATTCAGATTGCATAGCACTCATCCATTGTCTTGATTCCTTTGCGTAAAGCATCATATTCATATTGCATAGCACTCATCGATTGTCTTGATTCCTTTGCTTCATCAAAGGAGATAGGTTCCTCTTCATTACATAAACTGGCAAAAAGAGCGTTAACATGAGATGCGTGATGAGAACTTGTACGTCTTCTACTAGGCAAAAGAGTGGCCAACTTTTTGTCATAGAGTGTTTGCACTAGCCATTTTGGCATACTTTTTGACTCTCAATTTCCCTTGTTTCCTCATTAAACTGCATCATCCATAGTTGCCTCATCAATAGATTGATTTATGGACTGAAAAACATGCAAATTTTTAACGTGTGTGGGCTGATTTTCAACATTCCTTTAAGTACCCAAATTCTCTACATCAATGTGTTTTGCATTGAATAATGGAAGGAAAGTGTTAAATACAGCATCAACTCATGTTGTCGAGTTCATAATATGGACCAACCTTTGTATGTTATAGTAGGAGAGTACTTTACCTTATAGTATGTACTCTTATCTTCATGTTATGGTTGTGGAGAAAAGAAGAGAATAGAAAACAATTCAGCCATCTATCTCTCTTGTATGCTTGTCTACTCTAATGTGTGTGTGTTTGCTTACAAGGAGCTTAAGCTCACCCTCTCCCTTGCATTATTCTCTTGGTATCAGAGTGCTTGTCTACTCTAATGTGTGTGTGTTTGCTTACAAGGAGCTCAAGCTCACCCTCTCCCTTGCATTATTCTCTTGGTATCAGAGTGCTTGTCTACTCTTATGTGTGTGTGTTTGCTTACAAGGAGCTCTTGGTATCAGAGTGCTTGTATACTCTAATGTGTGTGTGTTTGCTTACAAGGAGCTCAAGCTCACCCTCTCCCTTGCATTATTCTCTTGGTATCAGAGTGCTTGTCTACTCTTATGTGTGTGTGTTTGCTTACAAGGAGCTCAAGCTCACCCTCTCCCTTGTATTCTTCTCTTGGTGTATCAGAGTGCTGATTTGCATGAAGAGCTCATCAAGAGGTAAGCAAGAGGCAAGCAAAGGAAGCAGTATATGGGTAAGGGTAACTCCGTCTCTTTTCCTTTTGGAAGCAAATCTTTGCAACACAGTAGAGTAGGTAGCTACTAGGCAAGAGGAGCAAAAACACACAATAGTAAGATACATCTTGAGCCTCCCTCCCTTCAAGGGAATTTTAGGTGCCATTTCAGTTTTACAAGTTTTTCGCACTCTGTGAAAGTGTCAATTTTGACTGTGATTTGGTGCAAAATTACGACAAAAATTTGGTTGTAAGACAATTTGTGCAAAGAATTTGAGATTTATAGGTTGAAGTATGTTAATGTGAGTAGTTCACATACAATTACGATATAACATGTTTACAATACTGCTATGTTATAGATTGTAGGTTTATTATAAGTGTAGAAGTTTTTACAAGCATTGTTTTTTGGTAAGTTGCCTACACGTAACCATGTCTAATAGTCTATCCTAGATTATGAGTGAGAAGCTGGACAAGAACAACTTCCAAGCATGGAAGTTTGGGATGATAAAATTCCTCATGGAAAAAGGATACTTGGAGTTTATTTTAGGTGACAAGAAAAAGCTAGAGCCTCTTAAAAAAAGTGTCACTCCTTAATACGCATAGCATTTTAAGTCATTGCATGAGAAAGCTAGCAAAGTGATGTATTGGTTTTCTGTTAGTGTGTTGGTGGATGTTATGATTGGTCATAAATAGGATCAAATGACACCTAAGGAGGATGCATGGGATATGTTGATTAAACTATATATCACAAGTACCAAGGCCACAAGAAATATGTAGTTAAAGCAAGAGCTACATAATATGCGAAGGAATAAGATGAGTAAGAGTGATTACTCATTCAAAGTTAAAGGGCTTACAAATTCCCTTGGGTTAATTGGAGCTCTTATCACATTGAATGAGATTGGTAAAGACTATGATCGGTTTTGAACATCAATTCAAACTCGAGATTCAAACTCGAGAAAACTTCACAGACTTTGAGGATTTTATAGCCCTTCTTAATTATCACTAAAATAAAGAGATTAATGTCGAGTAAATCAACTTTTGGAAATATGCAAGAGCATGCCAATCGTCTTTTGGAAATAAAGAGATGAATGTCAAGAGTAAATCATCTTTTGGAAATATGCAAGAGCATTCCTTCTACATGAACAAAAGTAGAGGTAATGGTAGATCATCACCTAGAGGCCAAGATGTAGGAATAGAAATACAAATCCGAGTCTCAGTATAGCAATAGGAATCTAATGTACAAAAACTAGTGGGGAAGAGAACACTCTAGACAGAAAAGGATCCACATAGGCTAAGGTGGATAGCAAAAAAACCAAAGTGAAAATAGTATGGGGAGTGCTACTATTACGGCAAAGATACTAGAGTAAAAAATAGCATGGAGTGTTATTACTATGGCAAACCAGGTCATAAAGGGTTAGGAATGGGATTTAGAGTGCTAAGGAGCACTCTAAAGGGACTTGGTGTAGGGTCTTTGTTAGGGCATTCTACAATACAGTGCAGGCCTTTACATCATCAGAAACACCGCATCGATGGCCTATGCACCATATTATTGAGGTCTCTTGTTCTTTGTTACACCATGGCCTCAAATAAAGAGGTGTAGTCTATGGGTGAACCTTGGTTAAGATACCCATAGAGGGATTGTACTATTGCTATCTCATATGGGTCTTATTGGTCATAAGACTCATAGCTCTCTTGTTCTTGGGTTTTTGTTTTGGATAGGGTCACCAAGTACTATTGTACAAGTGCACTTCTCGGAGAGGAACTGAGTGGGGTGGTAGTATCGTGGGCAATTGGGGCAATATATACATACCTCGCGAGACGAGCGATAAAGGCTTTTGATATTTAAGCATTGGAGCTTGTGCTGTGCCATTTGAGGAGCGGCTAGTGGGGATGGTAAGTCCAATGGTTGCCTTGGTGTGCAAGGAGCATCTATCATGGTATCGATGTTCACTTTGTTGGGTTTCCTTCGTACCAACAATGAGATGTGTCATGGTTCCCATGGTGCTGGTAATGAACATAATATTGTTATCATCTAGGCCTTAGAATTGGTCACTCTATGCTTCTATGATTTTGGTAACAACTTGTGCACTAAATCATATCTCTCTATGGGAATAAATGTGGTTATCCTTCTTGAGGTGCTGGCCTTAAGGGTAGGGGTTGCCCCTTGAGAAGTTGGCCTTGGGGTTTCCCTTGAGGTTACCCTTAGGGCTGGCCCTACCACCACCAATGTTAGCCTAAACAGTTGAGTAGATTCTCTACCAAGTTGTTCATTATCATATCTTTGACTAGGACGGTACCTAGTGTTCGTTGGGCACCCTTGGCCGCCACAACGATGATGAGGCTTTGGATGATGTGTCCCCTATCTCTTGGTTTGGGTGGATGACTTCTACATCCTTTTCCAGCTTACACCAAATCCAGTGACTCAGCCTAGCCCCAATCTACACCATGGGTCTAGCTCACCCTACCCAACCACTAGGTCAACGGATCTGGTGTGAACTCACACACCCGTAATTGACATTCTTCTTCATTACACACACGCTAACGACAAACAAGAAAATAGTGTACACACACACCCCCCCCACAAAATAGTCCTTAATTAAAATTTAGAATGTAGTATAACATCAAAATAACATATGTCCATAAGATCTCCGAGCCTACAACTGCGATCCTTAGACTAGAAAGATATGCACTGTTGAGCCCGGACAACTAAGTCGTTCGGTGTGGAGCCCACATGTCTCACACCCAGTACTAACATCATGCATGTCCAAACGGAGCTGCTTCTAAACAGCCATATCACTTCCGAGGCACGAACGCTCAGACACCAACCAATGCACCAGGGTTCTTACAGCAACCGTCACACAAGTTCTCATAGCAACTGTGGCCTAGTACAATCGGATCCGCCCCTTGTCCATCACACAAGTTGTATCTGGAGTTGTATCTGGAGCACACCCACGTTCATCGAGATGGGTCAAGGTCTCAGTCGAGCGTCTTCACAACGTGATCCCCCACTCGAGCAAGATTCGTCACATAAAATAATAATCTATGAGGTACCTTTTTCACAGACTTCACAAACAATGAAATCCAATGAATACAGTATTTAAAAATAGAACATGAACAACCAACCATGCATCACATGTTGTCAGATGCAGAGTAAACCATTGCAAGTGCGAGCGAGACTTTCTTAGTCCTCGTGTCGACACTCCGAATGAATGTGAATCCCTCATTCCATGAGACCAACAGGTCGGTAAGCCTCGATCTCATTGTCATGGGTTAAACCACTGGAATCGGTAGAACCAGACAATTACTCACCCACCCATAATTGAATGCCTTTCTTAACTTTTGCTTTCGAATACAGATACGCACACACTCCTCTTTAAAATTTTAACTTATAAAACAATCCATTAACAACAAGCACTTATTGGTTACAGATGTCATAACTCAAAATTTCCATCCAGTCCCTTGATTCTTAAAAAAAACACTATCACTCTGTACTCTCCACATTGAGACCAGCTGGTCAACGAGATCCAGTAAAACAGATTACAATAATCATTTCATCCATCATACATATCTTCCACGACATACGCATGGGTGTCCTAGACCTAATTCACAAGAATTAATCTTGTACGTACAATATACATTCTTGCTCATGAACATAATTAATTGTTTCTTTTGATAGTCACTTAAACTACATGCCACGTCCTAAAGATTTGGACCATAACCTTTAAAATGAACTACATATTCTGGGACTTAATGTAGGAAAAAGGGCATTACTAGAAGTTTATTTGAATAAGGCATTAGAGCTAATTAGAGTATTCATCCTAAGGTCTACTTGAAATTTAGTAAGGTTTCCTATGAATGCTAAAGCTAATTTCAAGTCAATGCACATTTGTACACATCTTCATCCTTAGATCATAGTATGTCCAACCATAACTAATGAAGCATAATTCCAAGGGGTTTTTAAAGTTCAGTATAATTTCATTACAGAGAGTATTAAAACCTTAGAATTTCATTTTCCTATCCCAAGGTTAACTGTACTTTATTTCAAAAACTATTTCTCTAATAATAGTTCTGAATAACAAGGAGGGGTATTTATTTAAATAATTTCCTATTCCAATCCTTTGTAATTTTGATAGAGAACAGTAACATAATTTGTTTAAATAGACAAGATTCAAATCATCAAAAAGGATATGTACTTGTCAAGAATTCAAATATTTAAAGGCTAGTTGGAATCACTTCCTCGTGAACTTGCTTTGGCTTGGTGTTGATACATTGTAGGATGTGTAGAGAACTCTCAATCCCCAAGAGGAAAATTCACCTTTTTCTCCTTGAATTTAGTGCCCAAGACAAGCCCCCACTTGATGTAAATGACCAATATGACAAGTAAAAGGGGTACTATGACATGTAAGGATTGCAGGGTCTTGTTGTTGTAAGGCATTAGTTGCTCAAAATCCTAGCATCTAAACCTCATGAAGAGGGCGTTGTAAAAATGAAGCCTAGGGGGGTCTTTTCATAGGGAAACACCCACCTTGATGCACGGGAAGGCTCCAAGTTTGGTATAGCCACCATGCACTTTAGTTGAATTCCATCTACCCTAGTTAAACTTCATATTACTTGAGAAAAAATGGGGGCTAACTTATGCATGCCACTCATTTTGTAGGCTATACTAAAGCGAACTCAAGAACCACTTAGTAAACTAATAGAATAGGAGCTCGACACCACCAAACCACCTTGGTGGTGAAAACCATCTACCCAAAACCACAAACTGGAATACCTCTTACTACTTTTCACAAACCATTTGCCCAATTCCACAAGGTATTCTTGCAATCCATGGTTTTCTCTCAACCCCCTTGATAACCTTAGCCTTTATCCAATTACTTAATAATTAATTGCCTAAGGTTCCTTTAACCTTAGTCTAGAGAGATTTTTAATTTATTTCATGGACCTAGACTTCTTCAAGATTCAAACCCTCAGCCTTAGGGTAAAGACTGTATTCTCAACACAATGGCAATCTTAGATTTATCAATTTCCAACTCTATCACATAGGTTTTGTTCACATGCACCTTAGTGAGGTAGTGCATTTAACCCTTTTTCTTGGCAGTGAGGTAGTGCATTTAACCCTTTTTCTTGGCAGATGTTACAGTATTGTTAGATTTACACATCCTAAGGATAATTTAATTATTACTTATATTCACAATAGATTTTCTATGAGGTGTTATCACCTAAATTGTCCCTATGTGTCTTTACACACAATGTGCACGTGCACCTAGGACTATGTGTATCCCTAATTAAATTTTCTTTTGTCAAGCTTGTTTTAACCTCTTAATTTTACCCCCTTTTCTTTTTCTTTATGTGAATAAACATATGGAAATAAATCTCTCGATCTTTTCCTTGAGAACTTAGAATTAGAATTTATAGCATATAACTTTATAAGGGGGCTAGGAAGGATCTTACAAAACCTTAAGGTTCCTCGTCTTCCTCTCGCTCCTTTGCTAGAGCTACACTAAAAAATAGGGTGGCTGAATGCCTTCTTCATAAAATTTTAGGTGCTATTTATAGAGCCAGGTGAATCCGGAGTTCAAAGGACTGTGGGTGGCCAGCTCATGTTTCCAGGTATTCCATTGTTCCTCCACTCACATCTATGTTTCGTTGGCTCATTTATTTCTAAAGCTCCTCATTGGAGGTGGATCCAAAGAAGTCTAGCCTACTTAATTGAGGGAGTCCTCTACTAAGTATCAGTCATCTACTGGGATTGCATGCTTAATGGTTTGAGGAGATATGTTTTGATGCAGTGCAATAGACTGTATTATTATTTCCAACAATTAGTGTAGATCGGGTTTTCATCAAAGGTGCTTTTGGATCAAGTTTGAGAATTTTTTCAAACAAGTTTCTTTTTTTTTATATACTTCTAGTCTCATGTGTCCAGGAGGTTCATGCCTCTAGACTCATATCTCTAGGCTCACATCTATAGGCTGATGTATCCAAATTCACATCTTTGGCCATCCATATAGAGCAGAGCCTTGAAAGAAAAAGTTGGTGTTAAGGGGAGTAGACCTTTTCATAGTCTCAGAATAATCAGATATACTGAATTAGAGAGGGCCCTCTGTGAGGACTAGCCACAAAAGGGGAAGGCATAAATAGAGAAAACAGTTAAGCCTGCAAAAACAGCAGCAGCAAAGGGAGGCTAACATGCGAAAGAGGAAGGTGGTGCATGCCTAAGGGCATACTACCTATGCCTTCCAGGTTTGGCCACCACACCCTATGTCTCAAGTTACAAAGATGGTGGGACCATTATATTGTGGTTTTCCAATTATCTAAGGACCAAATTGGCTAGAGAGAGAATGCTCAACAAAGTGCCAAGAAGAGAATATTCGTCCATGTAGCTAATATGAGCTTATGGGGGCGTGAGATTCTCTGTCGATAAGCCATGACAATGGGGGATGGGAAGATCCCAGTCAGAAGCGCATATGTGTAGTTGAGAGGCTCTCCTTTGAGCTCCTAGCTAATCAATCCTTACTCTGCCTAGGTGGCGACCGGGGCCAATGCTGAAAAGGAACAATTGATACTTATGTTTTTTTGGCATCACATCCTACCTCAATACTTATGCTTGCTTGGCACTCCACGCAATCTCCTTAATGTTTATTTATCAAGGATCTATCAGCCGCTCCTCACATTTTAGCCATGTAGAAAGGTGCCTCTAGAGTGCATGACCTTGGTGCACATGCTGATCTTCTTAAAGGGAGATATCGGCCTTGAGAAACCGGCTGAAAGCTTGTTAATTAGTTATAGGCTAGTGATTTGTTAGATTTAATTAGTTTTAATTACACATTAGGAATTTTCTAAGACTTTGTATTGTATTATAGGCATTTTGCTTCTTAATTTTTGTATTAATTAAAATATTAATTGATTATTAGATCTCTCTCTGTTAACTCTATAGTAACAAAGAATAACATACAAAGAGTTTATTGACTAATTAGTCTTTAATGCACTAGTTAATTAGTGATTTGCATTAGGCACTGTACTCATATCATTACAAGAAGCATTATAGTTAATTTTATAGATTTAATTAGTAGATACGAGCCTTATAGTCACATTAATATTGTACTTCCACATATTTCCAAAGGGGAACACATTATGGCGCATCCTTTAGTGAGGAGCATGCCTATGATATAACAGTAGCAACCACTTCTATTGGACCCATCTGCACTTCCAAAAGTCTTGATTTGATAGCAAAGGTACATCATCTAGCTCCCACCTATGCTCCCCCAAGAGTATATGCTATTCCAATAGAAGGAGAAAATATAGAAGTTCTAGCTTCTACACCATTAGAAAGGCTCATTCCAATTCAACCACATGTTCATCCTATGCCACCAATTAGAAAGGCTCATTCCAATTCAACCACATGTTCATCCTATGCCACCAATTAGAATGGTGCCAATAGATGATGCCATTAGAATGACTAAAGAAATTCCTAGAATAGTTACTACCAAGGAACATGCTATTCCTATAGCTGGGGCACCCATGGTCCTCATGAGAGAGAATGAGTTACAAAACTCTACAGTCTCTATAGAATGTGTCTAAGGCAATGCAAAAGTTTAGCAGGGCTGGTGATGTACATGGCCATTTGGAAACCTTTGAGTAAGTTTGTGAAGATTTGGAAGTGAATAATGACCCCACTAAGGTCGAAGCATTCAGATTTACCTTAGATCATGAGGCTACCAAATGGTTTAGAACTTTGGAACTAGAAGGAAAAGCAATGAAGATTCGAAAAAATCCTTTTTTATTTATTATTCCAAGACTAGGGCGAAATGGAGTTCAGTAAATCAATTGAACACTCAAATGCAAAAAGTCTTTGAGATTATCAGGGAACACATTAACAAGGCCAAGTATCTCTATAATATGTGTGGACCTGATGAGAGACCTAGCCAAACTCAGTTAATCTCTCTTTTCTTGGAAGGTTTACAAAGTAAATAGTTGCATGATACACTTCATGCTCGAAGGCACATAACCTTCAAATGAATGTGCATTAAACACCATAGATTATAGTGATAATTTCATGGGACCACCCAAAGAAGTACATGGCTCTTAGGCATCATTCAAGACTGGATCAAGAAGTACATGGCTCTTAGGCATCATTCAAGACTGGATCAAGAAGTTGTTATCGGTACATATTTTTTATGCATAATAATCGTAGAGAAATATGATACTTTATGAATTTTTCACTATGAATTAGTCTTGTGGTATGGGACACGAGATTAATCTTGCGTGAAGTATTCCGATGCATACTTATTTCTAGATCTATGTGGGATAATTTCTGGTGGTATAGGACACTAGAATTCATTACACATAGAAATCCTTGATACAATGTCTTTGTTATAATTAGAAAAGATACTTGAATTTATATATTATGCAACAGTAGTGCCATCATGCTTGACAACTGTATTGTGGTCAAAGTGAAACAAGTGGACTATGCTAGACAACTACACATGATCAAAGTGAAACAAGTGGTTTATGCGATTGATGTTTCATGATAATTGAAAGTGTAACAAGTGGCAATACACTCCATGCTAGATGATGTGTATAATGATACTCTCATCATACTGAAACAAGTGGTAAGTGTATGTTGTGTTTGTGCCTATTAACGTTTCATATTGGGATTAATTGTAGAGAAGGGAAATTAATTGGAACAACTAATATGTTTACGTTTGAGATAGGTGATGAGCAATGCGTGTGTCGCACCTAAGGGATCTTATCTATATCATATTATTTTGTATTATTATTTGTGATTGGATGATGAGTGTGAGGGTCACCAATTTAGGTGTTGCACAAGTTTTATTGTTGCATTCCATGTTCACTTAAGCCTCTGAGTCATGCTTGTGTGCCTCTGAGCCATGCTGGGCCAATGAACCTCTAAGTCTGTTTATGGTATTCCATGTCCATAAGAACCTCTGAGCCATGCATGATCAACCTCTAAGCCATGTTCGAAACCTGAGTTTACCTTGCAGGTTATGACATCGATAGCAACAACGAGCCTGATGTTGCCATTTTGTAACATTTTCTTCTACACAACTGAGGACAGTTGTTTCCTCAAATGGGAAGACTCTTACATGTACATATTTTATCATTATTTTGATACATAATAATCATAGAGAAATATGCTTAGTTTAATGTGTGCAGAAATCAGCTTCATGGAATGTGCGAATGTGCACAAGGTTATTTTATGAGTTATTTTTGTTGGCCACATGCCAAATGTTTGTACAAATTATTTATACACGCTTGTGCATGGTGTTGCTATATTCTTAGCACATATGCTAGAAGAGTTTTGATTATTTACACTTAGTGTGTGAAAAATCTCTAGTGTTTTAGCTATTTTTGTAAAAAGAAAACTTGTAGAACAAGCTTGGGGTAAAATAGCCATGTAACCTATTTTTTATGAAATAAAATCTATAAAAACACTCAAGCGGGGATGATTTTGGGCACATGCTTGGGGGGGCAGCTAGGACCCAATCTGATGTTCTCTCACGTATGTATTTTTTTTGTTGGCATGCTTCCTGAGGTCCCGTGTACTTTCCCATTTCAGAAGTGAAAAACATTAAGGAGACGAAAGTCTGAAGGGAAGAAAGAAAATCCTAATCTCATTTTAACAGATTGATGAAATAATTGAAAGCTGATTTTAAAAATCACTCCAAAAGAAATGGGAAATTCTCACCTCCACCCCAAAAGAGACATATTTTGGAGTGCATACTATAAATCAAATCATATGGCAACAAAGTGTCTGTACCTTGAACCAATGCCTAATCAATGGTGTGGTTATTGTGTTTATATGGGAAATCATGACACTAGTCGATTCTATAGATTTAATCCTACACTAAAAGATAATCCAACGAATGGAGCCTTGGCTTTACCTACTCCTCAAAGGCCACTTACCTTACCGGCACCATTGATTAGAACTCTAAATCCAACAGCTATATAGGGTTAGGGGTGCAAGATCCTCAAAGATACCTCCACCTGTTTCACCACCTCAACCAACTCCACCAAGGGTCACTCCTCTGCATCAAGTTGGGGAGGAAGAGGAGAATACTTCAGAGATTTTTGTGACTAAGTAATAGTTTATGAGTCACTCATGGAAAGTCTAGACACATGTTGAAGGTCCAGAAACACTTGAGTACTTTGTTACACCGCCAGGTTTTACTATGATTGCTTCGGATGAGTACACATCTTTGATGAACATTGTAGCTTTGACACATGGGAAGGACATGCACTCTTTGACTAGGAGAGATTCATTGTCTTGCTATGCATGTGGTGGACCTCACATTAAGGTAGAGTGTCCTAATAGAATTTATAAGTATTCTTCTATGGCTACAAACCAATCTAGCGCGGGGGTTGCAGTATCAAGCATTTACTCAAAGAAGACAGTCCCTACCGTACTACACCAGTATAAGCAATGGGCCTTTGGGACCAACTATGGTTTTGAACATGTTGAGTGTCCTTATACCTATCAACACTATGTTGACATGAACACAAAATAAGTTAGGTAAAGGGAAGCGAGGTAAAACCACTAATGACTTGGAAGCCGACATTTCCAAAATTGCAAAAAGAAGGAAAAAATAGAAGAAGAAGAAGAAGAGTATCCAAATAGGACAAGCAAACAACAAAGTAAAAATCTTGGATGGAACGGATTACTCTTCTCGGAGGTTCTTTGCCTTCTATCTTCAAAGATAAAACTTTGTGCTACACAAAGAAAGAAATAGAAAAAATTCTTGAGGTAAACCCTAAAGCACTTGTCTTTATGTTTAACCCAAGGGTGATGGATCTTGGGAAGATCTCGTTTAGCCTTTAGTTTGACTAGATATGGGAATGCTCATGCATGCATGCTTTCTACACACGTGTGCACATGCATACACTATAAAATAAATAAAAAACTATTCACAATAGCAATGAGTTAGGCTAGTTTGAACTCCTTAGTGGTATCCAAAATACTTGCTTCATAGAACCAAACACTAACTTCGTATCGCATGATTCTCTCTCTCTCTCTCTCTCTCTCTCTCTCTCTCTCTCTCTCTCATTATATATGATTCTATCTATCACATGCCCTCCCATGCACACACATGCATGATAGTGTGTGTGTGTGTGTGTGTGTGTGTGTGTGTGTGTGTGTGTGCTTTCAGTCTTCTACATCAGCAAAAAAAATCCAAGAACCTTATCCAACTTGACCAGTAAAAATGCTAAACATGACTATATCACAATAGATTTGTACAATAATCATGTTACAAGTAAGTGGAGCCAGTGACTCCATCATTTGGAAACTTTTGGTGTAGAGCATAAACCCAAAGATATTTTGAGAGAATAGATCATGTTACTTGTATCCATCCAAACAGACAAACAAAGAGTTAGCTCGTATGTGTCTTGCAGGTGTCATAGGATCTACCACGTGTTATAGCTTGTCACCTAAAATAACCTATGGTTTATCCAGTGATGGGATCAACTCCCTTGATATATCTAAGATATGTAGTCATAGTATCATCCCAAAGTAAAGGGACCAATATGAAAGATAATTGGCTACCTAGTGACTTCTATAAAGAGATCAATCATTGTTTCCTCTTCTAAGTGTGAAAGACAACTAGCTTCTTAGTAATTCCAAAAAACCAATAGATATCTCCTATCATATCCGCAGAAGCTAAACAAATTGAATTTATCTGTTACAACTTATCAAGGTATACACTCAGGTATCTCAACAGATATACCATAGAAATACCATAACTATACACACACGGTTCAGACAATTGGTATTCGTTTCATTATCATATTAGGAGATCTCTGCATTAATTCAGAAAGCAACCGAGTTGCACCCAAAAATTATTGTCAATACATAGTTGCAGTGTTATTCAAGGCATTCTAAGAGCTTCATTGGCGGCACTCAGGCAGCCCTATCTTGGATGGGCAAGAGAAGTTAGAGATGTGCACATGACATTCTCTCCTCTAATGTGCCTAGAAATAATCTGAGGGGGGTTAAGCTATAAGTTTAGGAGTAACATTGGCAATTCTTCGGCCTAGATCAAATGCAGTTTAGTCACGGACCCTAAAATTTCCAGACGAGAATCATCGTTGTTTGTGTGTGATTGAATCATCATCAAGGGCAACCAGCCATGCATTACAGAGCATAAAGAAATGATATTCTTTACTTATAAACCTATTAAAAACCATACTAGGCATCGTAGATTCAAGAAAAATAGTGCGCAACCCTGTATTATCAGGCAATTTGTCAATACTTTGCGAATCAGAGATTAGGGCATCATAAGCTACGGTGAGATTTCCATATGCATAGATCAATCACCATCACAGCCTCAACTATAGGTGCAGTCATAAAAGACTAAGAGATCATCACAAAAGAAAACCCAGAAACAAATCATCATGGATATTGTATCATCGTCTCATTGAGTACTAAGCCATGTAAGACTTCAGTTAAATTTTTTGAAAAATTCAAAATGCTTAATTAATCTATATCCAGCCTAAATTAAACAACCCCCAGGCATCGTAACATAATACTCAGAGGAGAAAGTTATGTGTTGTTCTGTAACTGTTGCATGCAAATGAAGATCAATACAAGGATGCAACAAAAAAGATACTTAGGGCTCTTGTAAAGAGTTCCACTTTGTAGATGAATGTGGGAGAGGGCTTCACAATAATCCCACATGGGAACTTTTGAGAGTTCTAGAATTTTTGTATAAAAGGTGGCTCATTTGAGAGCATGGACACATTGGGCAAACTCATGTTTGAGCTCTCTTGAGACTAGCTCTCCCTCTTCTTCCATAGAGGTGCAAGCTCTTCTCTCTCCCCAGCTACATTATTGTAAGTCTATTCTTTTGTTAATGCAATGAGTGATGTTTGTCTCTCTTCTCATGTCTATTCTCTAGTAAGCATGTTTCTTTGTTGTTGATAGCTTCAAGGTGTGTGTGCATGCTAGGAAGTAAGATCTTGAGAATGAAGGATGCTTTGAGCTTGTGTATGCAATAGCTTAGCTTTCTTCTTGTTTGGATGCATGGAATGAGTGGGATGTTGAGTGATTGAGTGTGGCAAGATTGAGCTTGAGTATGTGTTAGTCTATGTCAATAGTAGTAGTATTCCTAGCATTCTCTCCATCATCAAATGGATAAGCTTTTGTGCACCGGTACGGGTTGAATCCCTAGCTCCGAAAGGGATGCAAATCCCATTGGATTGAGCTTAGTGTGGATCATACAACTCTTGCTACAAGTGAGAGAGTTTTCCGTCTCTCCATTGGCGCCGCTGCCGGGGAGAAGACTCAAATCCGGTTGAGAGTGTGTGGAAACCACCACTATTTCCTCTTTTGGTTGCAAAACCATTGAGTGATTAGGTTAAGTTCGGGTGTGCGATCCCGGTGTGAGTAGATAAGGTTAGGATTTTAAAAAAAAAAAACCATTGAGCGGTTGAGGTTTCTCCCGCATTGTTTTTTATGTTTTATTGCTTTTATGCTTTTTCAAGTACCGTTCATTATGCTTACCTTCATTGTTTTTTGTCATTTCATTCTTTCATGCTTTTCGTTAACATGTAATTAGTAAAGAAAAGAGGTGCGTTGCTAAGCTCATCCATAGCTTATGCAAGCCCCATAGACTCCCAAGCATGAAGACCGCTTAAGGATGAAAGGATGAGAGGTAGGTTGAAAGCGTAGAAGGCGACTTTTCCTTTATGATTTTGTTGTTTTGTTGGGAGGCATCTCCATCATTAGAAGCAAAAAACAAATAGATATACATATATATATATATATGTATATATATTTGTGCACGGAGGCAGCCAGCTAAAAAAAGAAAATTACAAATCTATTTATATTTCAGTGATGTGAGTGCTGCATCAAACGCTGCATCGTGTGTAAACAGGCTGAAAGCAGTGTAGAGGAGACGGCTTTTAATTATTTTAATCGTTTTATACTTGGGCATAAGCGAGTTAAAAGCGCAGCAAAGAAATCGACTTATATATAACTATATATATATATATATATAGTTATATATATACGCTAAGGCTTTGGAAGGCGTGGGAAGACGTTGACGGCGGCAAGAAAACGTTTACGGCGAGCAGCGTACGGGAGCATCGTGCGTCTGCAGGCTCTGCTGAGAGGAGTAGGCGAGAGGCGGCCGGCGGCGGCGTCTGAAACAGTCTGCAGTGGGCAAAGCTGGCGTAGGCGAAGTTGGCTGCTCTGCAGAAGCGTTGAAGCGCCGTGGTGGGGCCTGTGTCGAGCACTGCAACGAGGAAGTGCTGGCCGCCGTTGCAAGGCTGTTGGGTGGCTGTAGTAGCGGCTGGTGATTCAGGTGAAAAAGGCCAATGTAGGCAACGACCGGCTGCAGACAGCAGAGCAAAGTAGCCGTTGAAGGCTGCATCGAAAGGAGACGAAAACAAAAAAAAAACAAAAAAAAAAAAGAAGCCCAACCAGTGGCCCAACCAGTGGCCAACGTAGCCGGCAAGCCGACAGCAGCAGAGGCGGGCGTAGAGCAGAGCCAAGCACAGGGCGGCGTCGGCATCAGGCTAAGGGAGAGTGACAGAGGCTGAGGCTCTGAGGCGGCTGGAAGTGGGAAGTGTAGCAGAGACAGCGGTGGGCGGCGTCGGCACCACTGAGTAGAAGCCCGCCAGCGTCGGCAGCACTGAGGCGAAATGGACGGAGTGGGAGCCGGTGGCAGCTGACGTGCTAGGAGAAGGGAGCAAGGCAGCTGGCAGCGAAGTAGTTGCATCGTGGAGGTGGAGTAGGCCGGTGCTCCTGAGGCGGTTGCTGCAGCTGGGAGCGTGGAGAGAAGGCGTGGAGGCGAAGGAGTTGAAGGCAACCCACACGCGCCAGCGAAGAATCCAGCGAAAAATCCGGGACGATTTCGGCGGAACGGCGCGAAGAGGATAAGGTTAGTCGATTTTTCATTTTTATTTTTTTTTTTATTACTTTTTATGTTTTTTTTAAATTAAAAAAAAACAAAAAAAGAAAAAAAGAGATCTAAAAAAAAAGGGAAAAAAGAAAACAATTAAATATTAAAAAAATAGAGAGAAGAAATTAAAAAAGAAATTAAAAAAATATAAAAAAATAAAAATAAAAAAAAATTAAATTATTTTTTTAGGAGTCCATATTGTTTGCATATTTTTTATTTTTTCATTTCTGTATTTTTTAGCATAATTGGGTAATTTGCATTGTTTTAAATTTTTGTAATATAACAAAACAAAAAAAAACAAAAGGAAAAAAAGAAAAAGAAAAAGAAGAAAAAAAACAATTTTTATTTCGAAATCATTGTTCATCATTTAAATTTTTGCATAATAAAGAAGCTTGCATTTTTTATTTTTATTTTTTAGAAGTTTTGTAAATGAAGCATAATTAGTAAATTCATATTTTTTATATTTGGTACGAAATTTATTAGTTTTATTTTAAAAAAAACAAAAAAAAACAAACCAACAAAAAAAAACACCAAAAAAGGAGGAAAAAACAAAAGAAGACAAAAGAAAATTGTTGATTTTTTAGGAGTCTATTATTTTTTGCATATTCTGTAATTCTTCATTCTTTAATTTTTTTGCATAATTAGTTTAACTTGCATTTTTTAAATTTTTGTAACTTTGTGCATAATTAGTATTTTTTTAGTGTGATTCATAATTTTTGTGTTAAAAAAAGTAAAAATCATAAAATCATAAAATCAAAAAAAAACATTAAAAAAAACAAAAAAAACAAAAAAAGGAGGAAAAAACAAAAGAAGACAAAAGAAAATTGTTGATTTTTTAGGAGTCTATTATTTTTTGCATATTCTGTAATTCTTCATTCTTTAATTTTTTTGCATAATTAGTTTAACTTGCATTTTTTAAATTTTTGTAACTTTGTGCATAATTAGTATTTTTTTAGTGTGATTCATAATTTTTGTGTTAAAAAAAGTAAAAATCATAAAATCATAAAATCAAAAAAAACATTAAAAAAAAACAAACAAATAACAAAAAAATAGAGCAGATAGTTACGCCACACAGACCCATTTTTAGTTGCCTTTAGTGGTTAGGTAGGGTAAAAAATATAAATATATATATATACAAATATATATATATTTTTATCAAACAAACAAAACACAAAAACCAAAACCAAAACAAACAAAAACAAAACGAAACAAAAACACATAACAAAACCAAAACAAAATTTTGACCTTATGCACTTGCGGTCGGGACGTTGTGTAGATTCTGCCATAGGACCTAGGGCACCTTCTAGAGTGCCTACGCAAGAAAGTGGGACCCAATCGGTAGGAAATTTGGCAGATATTGCTGAAACCCTTTCGGAATCCCAATCCGATACCATTTCCTCTAGAACAACTAGTTCATTGTCCATGGACAATCTAGTGCCGACAAATAGTCATCCCGTAGCCCCAAATAGAACACCCTCAAGATCCTTTAATCCATTTGAAGCCGACACCATGGGGTTAACACTCAATGTGAGACTCCAATATGTCTACACAAATGCTCAAGGAGCTGAGATCTTTAGGGACCCACAACAACGGTATCTTGTTAAGATAGCCGACATATTCTCAGAACTTGATAGAGCACCTCTAGTCAATGACCAGGGTAACATGTACATGGGTGGAGATGGTGTTCGCTACGAAGTCACCTACCATCCAGAAAAGGTAGACAAATTAGGGGAGCTCTCTAAAACCGAGTTCTTAGACTTATCAGAACTTTCCAGAGCAAGGGTGTCTAGAGATGATTGGCTCATCGAGCCGGACATACCTGGACCATCCAATGCCCAGTCCTCAAAGCCATCCATAGATGATTTACTCCTTGTAGATCTAAATTTGGAAAGGGATAGGAAAGGCAAGAGTAAATTGGATCAGGGGGCTGAAAGCCAATGGGAGCTTGTACGACAAATTCCTGTGACAAAGGTCTTACAGGATGACCCACTTCAAGAGGTCTATAAGGACTCGTTAGAGGGATATTATGCCACGACTAAATTGCCACAGCTAGATCTTCCTCTAGCTCATGTGGTGGTAGTTGAGAAGCTTGCAGGACACATGAACAGAATAATTGATAAATGGGCCAATGAATACCGAACCTTAGATTGGAAAGAGATTAGGGAACTCACGTGGAAAGGACAACCATTATTTATGGAAGTGTTCTCAACAAATACAGCCAAACCAGGAGAGACAGCCTTTCTTGGAGAAACTGTTGCTCCTCCCCTACGAGAGTTCACTAGAGAGGGACCTTCAACATCCAAGTGGACCACTGCTAGTAGCCCAACTCTAGCACCAAGATATTGTCCTACAACAAATGTGCGACCACCGGTCACACCACAACAACATCTTTCTCATTATAACAATCGGAGGATAGGGGAGCCAACTCGGCCTCCCATAAATGCACCAACTGAAATGAGGGTGACAAGATCTTTGGAAGGGTTTGGTGAGGCTGGTAATAGGGTACCCACACCAATTTTGGAAACATGTGGACCATCTTTCCAACGAGAGGAACAATTTCCACTAAGAGCGAGAGGCCGTAGGCCCTATGATGAGTATTCACGACAAGTAAGGCCATCAACTCTTCAGAAATTGTTTTTTTTTTTTTTTGGTTGCAGCTCTTGCTACTACCGCGCTCGAGGACGTGCGCAAAATAGGAAGGGGGGAGTGTTGCATGCAAATGAAGATCAATACAAGGATGCAACAAAAAAGATACTTAGGGCTCTTGTAAAGAGTTCCACTTTGTAGATGAATGTGGGAGAGGGCTTCACAATAATCCCACATGGGAACTTTTGAGAGTTCTAGAATTTTTGTATAAAAGGTGGCTCATTTGAGAGCATGGACACATTGGGCAAACTCATGTTTGAGCTCTCTTGAGACTAGCTCTCCCTCTTCTTCCATAGAGGTGCAAGCTCTTCTCTCTCCCCAGCTACATTATTGTAAGTCTATTCTTTTGTTAATGCAATGAGTGATGTTTGTCTCTCTTCTCATGTCTATTCTCTAGTAAGCATGTTTCTTTGTTGTTGATAGCTTCAAGGTGTGTGTGCATGCTAGGAAGTAAGATCTTGAGAATGAAGGATGCTTTGAGCTTGTGTATGCAATAGCTTAGCTTTCTTCTTGTTTGGATGCATGGAATGAGTGGGATGTTGAGTGATTGAGTGTGGCAAGATTGAGCTTGAGTATGTGTTAGTCTATGTCAATAGTAGTAGTATTCCTAGCATTCTCTCCATCATCAAATGGATAAGCTTTTGTGCACCGGTACGGGTTGAATCCCTAGCTCCGAAAGGGATGCAAATCCCATTGGATTGAGCTTAGTGTGGATCATACAACTCTTGCTACAAGTGAGAGAGTTTTCCGTCTCTCCAGTAACATTGTTGTGTGTATAGTGAGTGGTTTAGGGCATCTAGAGATTAAATTTTAGGATTTGCTCATAAGTGATGGGCTAAGCTCATTTTAGCCAAAAAGACTCAACTGTAGGAATAACAAAAAAACTAGAGAATATATTATCCGAAATCAGATATTAATTCACAGATAGGAATCCGTCAGAGTTCATCATCCATTCATGCATCATAAGTCAAAATGAATAGTCTAAAGAATACGAAATATGGACAAAGCACAATATGGGTTTCAACCAAATCATTAACCCATAATTTTGTACAAAGCACAAGGATTCCCATTGATAGCCATCATGGGACTCAATAGTCTATGTACCATTACTAGTATATCAGGGGTAAATCAATATGAGTTTCTTGAGAGGAAAAACTCCCGGGCTGATGCAAGTACAAGAGACATGGCAAAACTGTTAGCAGTCATCTCCTGTCTGTATATTTACACCAGGGCCTCTATTGTGGTGGGTGTGCCCGCCGATTTAGGTGTTTTCTCATTTTTCCCCACTCTCCATATTTTTTCCCTATTTTTACCAGGTGTGGGAGGATGTTATGTGGCTCCTGGCTTATCCAGACACTGGCCGACTGCTGGTCTGGGTGTCCTGGATGCTAGCCGACTGCCCCTACTGGTCCTCGACTTGTCCTATGTGCTGGCCAACTCTGAGAAGCTGGCCAACTGGGGACATGTGCTGGTCGTGGACATTTTTATCCTGTCGGCTATCTTTTGAGCAGGCCGACTACTCATGTGGGGCCATATAAATGGCCCCTTGCTCCCCCACTTGTTGTATTCAGTATTCGGGATTTTCTTGTGTATATAGAGCAAAGTTACACACCTCTCTCTCTCTCCTTCTCTATTGCTATATTTTTCTGCAGTGCACTTGCTCTTGTGTTCTCATATTTTGTCTTCATCTCCGCTGCATATTCTGACATGGTATTAGAGCTCTAGGCTCTTGATAAATCTTGGGAACTATGTGAGCAAGAGGGGGGCTATTTTGTTGCTGATTGGTGGACTATTCTGGACTGTTCAGGAAGAGGAGAAGCAAGAGGAATGCGGGCTGATTTGCTAGACAGCCACTTGCAGGTTTAAGTTCTTCTTTTTTTCCACCCACGCACCTTTTCAGTTACACTCCCGCAATGGCAGATCTACTTGAGATGGCTGAGAAGCATGTGAAGATCTCGACACTCTCGCAATGGCAGTTGGGCGGGAACAACTAGCATATGGAAGGTAATGATGGAATCTTTTTTGGAGTCTTACGACCTTGCTGATTTCATTGTTGTTGGGGTTCCACGACCGAAGTTAGAGAAAAGGGAGTGACCCTTGATTCAGAAGGAACGCAAGGCACAAGCACAATTGTGGGATCGTGTCAATGCTACGGGTCCGTTCTTTCATCTTCCTCAACTGCACACCGCAGGTTATCAATCATATCAAGCATATGACGCTGGCCAGAGCAGCATTTGGCTTCTCTCTATAACAGGGTATCGCCCATGAGGATTTCCTTGGAAGTACATATGCGGGTTATGAATCCTGCAAAGTCATCGACGATGTGGGAGCACATTAACAAGCTGCAGGCTCTTCAGCAGGAAGTTCTTCAGGTTGGGAAGGAGATATCATCGGAGGATATGGCCATCACATTGCTGTCGCATTTACCCTCTCAGTACTCAGCGTTCTACTCTTCTTTGATTACCAGTGGTAGGCTCAGCACCATCACATGGGAGGAGCTTGTGCCCATGGTCTTGGACCAGGAGGAAAGATTCACGAACCCTCCACACAGGGCGGAGGTTCGGAGGCCTTAACTGGCCAATGGTCGAAAGGTCGTAACAACAAGGGCAAAGGAAAGGCTTCACCGGAGAAGTCTTCTGAGAAGATGTCTGACTTAGACCGCGAGAAACTAAAGGCAGAGAGGACCTGTAATGATTGTGGCGAGAAAGGCCACTATTGGAGGCAGTGTCCCAAGCGGAGCACCGAGAAGGGTGCAGAATCCTCAGCAGCAGCAACCGTGAAGACTCTAGCTTTTGTGCACCTAGAGGTGATAGACACCGATGTTTCATTTTCTTCGGGCAAGGAGGAGGTTGGAGGACTCTCCGCTCTACGGATACTCGAGAGTGGATTCTAGACAGTGGTGCTTCCAGGGACATAACTCCTTCCCATTCAGATTTACAGGATCTCTACAGGTATTCTAGTCACATACTTACTGGGGACACGGGCTAAGTGAGTGTATAAGCACTCACCTTGCACCAGTTTATATAGGTACAGCCGCATGAAGCTGACAGTCGTTGAGCTCCAACACGTTTGCAGAGTCATAAACCATAACCAGCCAACGCTCAACACTTTTGTAGGGTCATAAACCATAGCCATCTCAGCAGGGATGAATGCCATGTCGTTCGAGTAAATATCACATGCTGTAGATTAGGTTTAGTTTATTATTAGGCAGACGCCCTTATGTGAATGGATCCGAACTAATGGGTGGTTATGTGAATCTTCCACCAAAGCTTTCATACCAATAATAAGAGATTTACTAAAGTGAGAAATGTGCGAGTGTATGTGTGTGTGTGTTTGTAGGATAGAGATATACATATATATATATATATATATATAAAGGTATCCAATTTCAAGTGAGTTTTTTAATAGATGAGAAGTGTGCGCGTGTGTTTGTGTGTGAGAGGGTGACATCATATCACGAGCCGTCAGAGAGAACCTATCAAGCCAGATCCTATCGAGCACGTCAGAGAGAACCTATTGAGCGAGATCCTGTCGATCATCAGAGAGAACCTATCGAGCGTCCGTGCAAGAGAACTCTGTGCAGCTGCATGCAATCACATGCACGCGTGTGTGTGACTGTGTTGCGTAGCGTCTTCACCATCGCTAGGTTTCCTCCCTCAAAGAATATTCATGTGAAAACGCTTCACCTAACCTAACAGTCTTCACCAATATGCTTTCCTGGCTTCCCGTTTGAGCCATCCCTTGGCTGTTGATCTCACAGCTTTCCATCGCCAGAAATTTGTTGCAGGTTTGCAGGAGTCTACACAGTGTGTCCATAGCTAGAAAATCCTTGTAGTTTTTGCAGGGAAAGGAGGCACATATTTTACCAGGTTTCTGTGTGTGCATGTGAGTCTCAGTGACTGTAGCCAGAAAATCCTTGCAGTTTTTGCAGGGAAAGGAAGCACAGATTTTAACGGGTTTCTGTGCGTGCATGTGTGTCTCAGTGACACTGTACAGAGATGGGTTCTGCTGAGCAATTGTATATTTTGATCCCAAGGAAACATAAGCAAAATGAGCCAAACTTGTAGAGAATCCGAAAATTCAATTTCTATATGATGTTCTGCACAAAGATTATGAATTGGCACAGAACAAGTGGAGCAAGGCAAAACCGTCTTGTGAAAATGCTGGTGCAGAGAGAAACCATAATGCCTAAAGTGAGGAAATTTCACAGCAAGTTGCAATATTGGTTTTCTCGAGATATATGCCCTCAGGCGAGGGATATTCATTAGTGGATGGAGTTTAACATGATGCAACAAGAGGATTCTCAGCCTACTTAACTCAGTAGAGGCAAATCAAAAGTTGTTTGAGATTGCACCTCTCTTTTACGCCAAGAAAATGGTGCATGTACTACCATAGGTACCTAGTGTTGATTATCAAGGGTTGCTAAAGCATCAATGCCCGGTATGGGTTGAGGTGGTGGATTTCCCCATTGATCTACAGGATGCGCTGCCCCGCAAATAGCTCAGGCTTTGGGAAAAGTAGTGTGTGCACCTAGAAGCATGGGCAATAGAAATAAATTATGTGTACTCTAGGATACAGATGTGCCAACACTTGAAAGCATTGAAATTGAGATTGTTAATGTTCCCATGGGGGAAAAGCCATATGAATAAAGCTGGTCTCTTTTTGTTGGGTCATGTTTTAAATGTCAGAAATTTGGGCATTTTTCATCTAAATGCGCCAACACTGAAATTGCAACCCCCTTAGAACTCAATCCCTCCTCCATTGGTGCAAAATTGCCAAAACAAATACCAATTGTAAATGTGGTAAATATAAATGTGAAACAAAGTATGGCACAAAATAAAGGAAAAGCAATGAAACTAAGCAAAAAATAAAAGTAATGTATAAAAAAACAAATCAACCAAAGAAAACCTACTGATGGTTGGATAACACCAAATGCTTGAAAAATACTGATGGTTGGATAACACCAAATGAAAAATTGTGGTCTTAAAAAATAAGCCACTGATTGCAAGGCACTGGGATAAAACATCTATGGCCTCTAGGTCGAGCGAATCAACCACATGTACATGCATGAATTGGTTCAATGCATTGAAGGGAGGGATGGGATAGTTGCAACAAATGCATGGAGAGCTACAGACAGATTTGGTATTAGCAAATGATTATATGCAAGATGCATGATGGAAATGACACCATGTAAATATGTAACATATGATGTATAGGATTTATCTGATCCTAATAAATGGAGGCTACTTTGAAATCATGTTCCTTCAGGAAATCTGGACGTGGTTTGCTTACAAGAACATGATGAACACGCTTTTGCTGGAAAACTAGGTTATTTTAGAGGATTTACTATATCTTATGCAGGAACAGTTGATTATTCAGGCACATGCATAATGATATGGAAAGCTTTGAGGCCAATGCTTGCCTATAATGATCCTCTTGGTAGATACATTGTGCTTCAGTGTATGGTGAATGAACAGATGTATGAATTTGCATGTGTATATGCACCGATAGTGTCAGCTAAAAGGACAGAACTTTGGAGAAGGCTAGTTGTCTATCCGTGGTTGACAAATACATTTGTGTTAGGAGACTTCAATAACTCTCCATCGGTGCAAGATAACACATCTAAGAATTCACACATGGTTGCAAAAGAAAAAGCAGCTTGGCAAACATTTATTAGAGACACTGTAGCAATGGATATGTGGAATGTGAATTAGCATAATGCTAAATCAGAGTATCAAGTGAGGCTTGATAGATGCTATATGTTAAATGTACACAATGGGGATCCGAGCACTGCAAAGATATGGGTGGATTATACCTCACAATTATCGGATCATTATCCATTATGGCTAGGAATGCATTTTGAAATTGCTATGGACAATGCAAGACTACCATGTAAAAGACTGTGTATACTCAATAACTCCCACCTAACACATGATACTTATCAAGAAAAGGTGTACAAAATCATTGCATTACTTAGAGAAGATGCGTGCTATGATTTGGACTTAGCATGGAGAAACTTTGCCAGAAGGATGCAATCTATCATTATAAAATATGGCAATTGATATATAGGGCGGCAAAGAAAGGAAATAAACCGCTACAAAGTAGATGTGTAGGCATTGTATGAGGTTGCACAGACAAGGCAATTGAACCACGAGGAAGAAGAAAAGTTTTTAAATGCACGATCTATGATAGATTGCAACAATGAGAGGAAATTGAAAAAATGGCAAATATGAGCTAGGCAATAGCCTTCACTAGATAAAGGATTCTCATCCAAACATTTTTCAAAAGCTTGCATACTAAGAGACATAAGCAAAGCATACAACATCGCGTGCAAAAGCCTGATGGTCAGTGGACCAATGATGTAAATGATCTTGAAAGGAAATGTGTGGCACATTTCCAATTAGTCTTTGCTTCACCAAGGCACTTCTCGCGAGAAGTGTTGAAGGATGCTTAAAAATGTGACACCAATTCTTAATCAACAAGAAGTTGCATAGTCGGAATCCCCTTTCACGAACATGGAATTGCAAAGTGCTCTTGCAAGATAGGGTAAGTGGAAATCTCCAAGATGGGATGGATTGATTGTGGATTTTTTTCAACATTTTCGAGAGGAAATGGAAGACATTTTATTGCAATGATAAATGTTACATGGGTACAAAGAGTGATGCCTGCTTCCTCGCAAGAGGGCGTTGTCAAATTGTTTCCGAAAAAGAATGTATGCCTAAATTTGGTTGATTGGAGACCTATCACTTTAATGCCAATGCTATACAAATTGGTAAGACAAAGATGATCTCCAATAGAATAGCGAATGTGCTTAACAAAGGATTGCATCCTACACTCAATATGGATTCATTCCTAGATAACAAATAATAGACAATATATGTAATGCGTATGTGGGAATGGAATATGCTAAATATATTGGTGAGGAGGTATTGTTACTACAGGTAGACATTGCCAAAGCATTTTATACAATGCATTGGAACTTCATTGCTACCACCATGAAACGTCTAGGGTTTGGTCCGAAAATGACAAAAGTCATCTACTCGTATGTATGTAAGCAGCACAACTAGATGGAATTATCATCACTCTAGACTTTAGAAAAATCATTTAGGCAGGGCTACCCACTAAGTGCAATGTTGTATGCAATTGTCAGTCATCCTCTACTGATGTATATGGATATTCTTACTCGGGAAGGAAAATTAGATGGCCAAACAGGTCATCAATAGTTGCACAAGCATATATCAATGACTCTTTTTTCTTCCCAATAAATACTCTAAGAGATTCAACATTGATTATGGATGTTTGCAATTATTTGCGATAGCAACGAGACTAAAAATCAACTTTAGAAAGTCGAAATTGTTACCACTAAAACAGGCGGATTGGTATAGTATATTCTAGCCATGAGATATACTACCCCCAAGCCAAATCATTAGGCATCTGGAATACCCTTTGGGTTGGAAAATATCTTTCAAAGAAGTAGTTGCATGGGTGCTCACAAAAGTCAAACAAAAGGTTGATTACTTGCACTTGTCTACATGGCCTTTGCATGTCAAGCTGCAAACAGTACAATCCATCGTAATGGCTTACATACAATTCTTCTTGCCGTTGTTGATTTGGGACAAAAAATCGATTGACACATTCATGTCATCAATAATGGAACTATTATGTAAAACTAGCTCTAATAAGAAGGCTTTGAGGCTATTGAAAATGGAGCATGTTTGCAACCCTCAAATGCATGGTGAGCTGAATATCTTAAATGTGCATTACCATGTATTGGCTCACAAAAGGACCATGATGATAACTTTCATATAGCAAGGACAACCATAAGCATGGATGCTAGTTGCAATGTCTATGTGTTACAAGGTTGATTCATTTGGGCATTGGAATCTTTCCTATTGGGATATCTTGGTAGGTCATGTATAAGGAAAAGTCCCAAGCTGCCCCCACTCTTCCAGACTACTAACGACGAGGGCATATAGATTACTACCTCCACAACCATGGATAAAGGGCTTGCACTAACACGAGAGTTTTTTTAATCATCTATCTTTGGATATGAGAGAATGACTCCTTGGAGTGACATTTGGAAAAATGTTCTAAATATTTGGAGATATCCTTCCAAATTGCAAGAATGCACTCTTTTCTATGGCTTTTTCTTTGGCTGGGAGAGATATTGGGCTATATCGACAATATGGCTGGATCATATTTATGAGAGGTTTGCACAACCTCAGATCGACAAGTATATTTACTACAACAGATGATCAACAAAACTACAATATGTTTTTCCACTATTTTTGGATGGACTTTAATGAGAACCTCTCGTTTTGAGGATTATCTAATATAAGATAAAATAGTGAATGTTTGTGCTATAAATTTTTTTTTTTTAAAAGAGTGTGCACGGGTAAGTGCATGCCTGCGTTAAGTGGGTGTGTGCATGCGCTAAGTTCTTTGTTCATTAGTTAAAGAGACACATGAAAGGCAAGGACGGTGAAGCCCACATCACGCTAGGATAGCCACACAACTATCAAGAGGACAACTGTCTGCACTACGTGATAAACGTACCAAAACCTCAGCACTTGCTTGAATGGTAATGCACCAAAACCTGAGGAACACAGGCCACGAGGGATATACGCTGATCTACACTATATGATAAAATACAAAAACCACAAGTAAAATTCAGAGCACCTTCATAAACACCACAATCCCTTTGTAAGCAAGATTGCAGACAAACTCAAAAATTCCCATCTCCCAATTCTCTCTCATAAAAGCCCTCACAGAGCTATCAATGCTGGACTCTTCCTTGCAATTGGATCCTGAGCAAACAAATTTACAGTACTGTTTTAACCAAGTGAAACCAGTGCTGCTGGTTATTTACTTAAATTTATAAAAAAACATGAACTAAACATTAGACAGTCACAATTTCAATCTGCCACAAATATAGCAGTAACGTAAATCTAATTTCACAAAACCAAAGACAAGCCGCTATTGAACCAATCTATTTTCTAGACACACATCCACCTTTTCTCATTACTTAAGCAAAGCTGCTTAGACCAATACTAATCAAGCATCTCTTTAGAGATGCGTCCCTAAACTCAACTAACTTCAAGAGCCTATGTCTCAGACACAACCTGCTCAAACAGCCTAGTCCGGGGTCACTCGCCTTACTGAGAGAACTTCCATCATTAACATGAAATAACATGCACCAGGCCATGAAAGACCCAGCATGCTGGCCACTACATTGCAACAGTAATGCAATAGAAAAAGATAGCTAGACAACACACCCCAAAATAATGCAATAGAAAAGGATAGCTAGACAACACCCCACACCTTCAAAATACACCTCAATCAATCCTGCAATTCAAAAAAAGTGAGGGTGCAACTCATGCAACAAATGCCTGAAAGACTAAGTTACATGATAACTGCATTGTAAGACCCCATAAATGCCAAAACGCCCCCGCCCCCCACACACAAAAAAGAAAGACCACATACGGATGGCCAGCCTGACCCAAACATTAGAAAGTCAGCTGTACTTTAAAAGCAACTATATGTCAATTTACTGCATATTGCATTATTCACAATATATATGGGTTACCTAGGGGCAGATACAAGTTGATATTCCAGATGTGCATCCCATAGCGACCATGCCATGATTAGTCCTCAGCCACAACTTGTGAGTGGCATGAAGAGGCTGAAGGTTGTAATGAAAAAATTTCTGTTACAAATAGCAACAGCCTGCAAACACAGTGACTGATTTCTGCAAAAAGCTTATTAAAATTAGAAGACTGAAAAGTGTTCCATGCCTTGGATCATAAACAAACACGGACTGGCATTGCAGCAAACACATAAGCTCACCACTTCCAGAAAACAAGTACCACTGGAAGCCCAGTATTGAAACCTCATCCAAAAACACTTTCAGCCAAATAGGCGCATCCACCAAGGCTTGTAATTCTGCACCTCTTTCAGCCTTCCAACTTGATTACCTAACGCAAGTCCAGGCCGCTTTTGAGAACTGCTGCCTAGAAAAAGGTTTCCTAAACATGATACCACAACCAAACCCACAACACTGAACAAGGGACCTGCTATCATCTCAATCAGAGAGCTTTTCTCATTACCATTGCCTTCATTTCCAAACCGGTCCTCCCTCGAGCAACCACCCAACTCGATTCCATCTTCAATCTCCTTCTTGATTGATTCTGAAAACAATTCCATTGTTTCTGTCCGAACCGTATCACCATTAGCATTTCCTTCAGTGCCTGATACTTCACCTCCAGCCTCAAGAGATGTGGTGGAGCTACTGTTGATTTCACCAGTTTCTGCTCCAGCTTGATGCATGCTCTGACTTCTTTTCTGCTCTTCATAATCAGGATCATCTGTAGGCAGCTCATATCTACACACAGGACATGAATTCCGAGCGCTGAGCCAAGGAAGTATGCATGTACTGTGATAAAGATGAAGACACGGGAGTTGCTTGGCAGGCTCATCAAGTGCAACCACGTCTTTACAGATAGCACACAAGGCAGAACCATTCTCCAGGTTCTCTTGTTGTATACAGACTGAAGGAAGACCTTCGATTACTGACTTAGCTGCTGGAGGAGCACCCCTTCGAGAGTTATCTGTGTCTATAAGCTGCTGGAGAAGCTCCTCAAAGCCTCGGGCATCCACATAATCTCCCGGGTTACCAATGTAAGTGTCAACTTCAGGGCTTTCGAGTCGGATCTCAGCATTGAAATTCTCCAAGTTCCTCCGAATGGCCTGCAATCTATGACGCAGGTTACGAGGAAGAAGATTTTGAGAGCGCACACGATTGTTCTCAGAAGGGGCGTTGATTTGTGATCCCTCACCTTCACCTACGGGACCCTCTTCATCCTCCTGCTCCCTATCTTCCCCTGTGACTTCGACTTCACCTTCAACACCATCATCAACAGCTTCAAGAAAGCGGACTACAAGATCAGCTTCATTATATTCAACTTCTTCCCATTCATCTTCATCCTCCTCTTCAAAAGAATCCCAGTCACTGAGCTCAAGTAGCCCTACCTCTGCATCAGAATCACTCTCTTCATCATCCTCATCCACATCATCTTCATCTCCATGTAAAATGATGGAGCCCTCCTCAGCGCTTTCACCCGGTTCTTCAATAGCCAAGGAAGATGCAGGAGGAGGATGGGGCATGTCAATTCCACGAGATTCATGCGGCACTCCATGTCCATGAAGTTCATGGGACATGCCATCTCCATCAGACTCATTTGATTCATGTGCTGAGTCATGAATTCTATCACTTGCAGGAACATCTGATGACCTAGAAGACATTGAAGGCGGCGAATTTCTAGCAGTACGAGCTAAAAAACGCAGTAATCTCAATACCTGTCGAGGAGAAGCATCATCCATGTCTTCTTCTTCTGCCGTCGCCTCCACCCCAGCAAAAACTCTTCTTGCTGAGGCTCTGCTGCTGCTGGGAGGCCGTTGTTGCCTGCGCTGGTGCCTCCGAACGGCTCGGCGGACATCTGCCAGTGCCCGCGCCGTGTCCATGGCCTCGATGAAGCCCCCGCCGCAGTCAGGACAGATCAAGTCTCCCTCTGCGCCACTAGCCGCGGGTTCAGCTGCGATCTCAGCGTTGCACTGATGACACCAATGCTCACGGAGAGAAGTTTCGGGGGCTTGGGTGGAGGGGGGAGGCTGAGAATCCTCCATTGTCAAGGCAAAACAAACCTAAGAGGCAGAAGGAAACGTACCAACAGGTTAAGAAAGTCAAATTAACCCCAATCGGCTACGGCGCAGAGATAGCGCAGCCTAATCGGCTATGGGGCAGAAAACCCTAAAACGACAGAGGAAGACACAGAGAAGCCTGCGCAACGAAGGCACGCCTAACCCTGAAAGAAAGATGTGGCACTCACAGAGAGGCCCTTACACAGAGGTAGAAAAAACCCTACAAGAAATAAGTGACAGCGGCAAGGAGGCAGACATGAGGACTGATGAGTTTGCCGACAGGACGAAGAAGAAGATGAAATGCGAACCAACACACCCTTAATAATCCCTATTATTAGTAACTCCTAATCTCTCATTAGGCATATCACTCAAGATTAATGATGTGAGAATGCTAGGCCCCTCTCTCTCTTACACGCTATGGTAAAAGACTTGAGATACTCTCTCTCTCTCTCTCTCTCTCTCTCTCTCTCGCGCACACACACACACATGCGCGTGCATTGAGCATTCAGGTGTGTTCCTTATGCTCTGGCATTGCCATATGTTGAGCTAGCTTGGATCAATCCCTCATGTAGTGTGTGTGGAGTGTTGACATAACAATTATGCTCCCAAGTGCGAGATCCTAGTTTGTTGGCTTGGCTATGACATCAAAAGTCTCTCTCTCTCTCTCTCTCTCTCTCTCTCTCTCTCTCTCTAAAATGAGGTATCACCCTCTCCTATACCACCCTACTCACTCACTCTTATCTTCGTCTTTAACTTGAATTGCTCTCTCTCTCTCTCCCTTTTTTTTTTTTTTTTTTTGAAATACCACCCTACTCACTCACTCTTATCTTCGTCTTTAACTTGAATCTCTCTCTCTCTCTCTCTCTCTCTCTCTCTCTCTCTCTCTCTAAAATGAGGTACCACCCTCTCCTACCACCCTACTCACACACTCTATCTTCTTCGTCTTCCCCCTTTAACTTGCCAACTTGAATTGCTCCATCATCTTTCCACAATCATGTTGTATCCCTCTTGTGTAAGATTCATTAACTCACCCACCCCCCAACAACATTGCTTACCTTGGCATCAACGCTCTCGAGAGTGCAAAAGTTGTAGGTCCCATGTTCTTCTCTACTTTTTTTCTTTGTGTTAAAGTATAAAAATGTTGGTTTGAGCATTGTTTAAAAAACAACACAATTAGTTTCTTGATATCGTGGAATTGTTAAAAGTTTTCCTCATATTAAATGTGCGTTTTTTAAAATTAATCTATTTTAACTCCCCCACTTTCCTTTTATTCTAAAGACAAACCATTGCCTTTACTATCCTTTTGAAAAGAGCATAGGATTCCTTGGCCACATTCTGCATAATTGCATGAAAAAGGGGGGGAACATGCAAATTAATAGTATCCCTGTGATTAAGGTTTTAGAAGAGGTGGTTAAAGTGACAAATGACTCATTACATATAAAAGGGAGAAAAAATTTCAAGTATGATGTATGTAAGCAAGAATGTCAAATTAAATCCCTCCCTCCCTCTCTCTCTCTCTCTCTCTCTCTCTCTCTCTCTCTCTCAATGAAAACTTCAAACAAAGAGAATTATAGCAAACTCTAGTCTAAAATTCTTTATGTGTGGATAAACATAAGAGCCCATAGTTGTTTCCTAAGTTTTTGTCTTTTCAATTCTTCTATTTTGCATGAATAAAGAAGCCTCCCTAGCCTAGTCTTGTACTAGTAGGTCAACTTTCCTCTTTTCTCATAAAGTAAACATCTAAGCCCTACATTATTCCTACAAAAAAGAACATAAATTTTGATTTCTTGATTACAACATGCACATACACACGCGAATGAAAAGGACAATGGAAAAGTAGAAAAAGTGGTAGACAATGAAATCATTTTTCTATGCAAGTTTTTAGATTTTAGTATTTTTTGTGGAAAGTAAAAGCAAGGATCTCGACTTACACAAAGATGATTCAGTGTACAATTTTGTATTTGCGTATCGCTGGTCAACATTTGACATAAAAGAATAAATTAAGAGTTTTCTAGCTTATAACATTAAATGGCATAAAAGTGGTAGGCAAACAAACAGCTACATTAAATGGCATAAAAGTGGTAGGCAATCAAACAGTTCTTATTAGCGATATTGTCATTTATCTTAGATAACCAACCAGTTGGAGCCGATCCAATGAACAATTGGGAGTAGCCCAAATTTCATGACAAGGTAATCACCTATTATACCAAATTGGTAAGATTGGGGTCCTAAAATAGTCAAACAAGCTTAAAGGCACAAAGATATGGATCATAGAGGAACTCACTCTAATGTAACTCAAGCAGAAGAATGTAAAATTAGCTAAAGTTTAAGCAGCTAACAAAGAAGGTAAGTGGACAGTCTTTTGAAATGGTAGAGCGCTCATTGAAGATTAAACCAAAACCCAAAACAAAATTAAGGCTAATGTATCTGATGCTTGATTATCATAGCTAAACTTTAAGCAGCTAGTAAAGAAGGCAAGTGGACAGTATTTTAAAATGGTAGAGCGCTCATTGAAGATTAAACCAAAACCCAAAACCAAATTGAGGTTAATGTATATGTGATGCTTGGTTATCATAGTTTTACAAGCTGAATAGCATGATTATTCTTGTTTTGAATGTTTTCTCTAGCTTGACCACAAATTTGGCTCCAAACTTTCATGGTCTTCATGTTGTGTATTTGGTTTTGTAGGTCATTTTGGCCTTCCACAAATGTATATATAAATCTCTCTCTCTCTCTCTCTCTCTCTCTCTCTCTCTCTCTCTCTCTCTCTCTCTCTCTCTCTCTCTATATATATATATATATATATATATATATATATATATATATATATATATATATATATATATATATATACACACACACACACACACACACACACACACACACATGTTTCCTCTTTTCTATAAAAGAAAAGAATCTAGTTCTATATTATTCCTTTAGAAAGAGCATGGATCTCTATGTCACGATTTTGATCTCTCTCTCTCTCTCTCTCTCTCTCTCTCTCTCTCTCTCTCTCTCTTCCCATTTACACACACATGTTTCCTCTTTTCTCTAAAAGAAAAGAATCTAGTTCTATATTATTCCTTTAGAAAGAGCATGGATCTCTATGTGTCACGATTTGCATATGCTTCTGTAAAAGAAAAGGGAGTTGGGATTGAAAATAATATCTTATTAAAAAGGGTTGTTATTATTTCTTTAAAAGTTATAAAGTTGTACTTTTTATGTGTTCTTTAAGTTGTTTCTCTATTCAATGTATTAAAATGAAAATAGAGGGATCTAAATTTTCAATGGATGTTTTAAATACATGGGACTAAATGCCCAAATGACACAAATGGCCCCCATTTGAACGACATGAACCACCTTTTCTTGAGATTGCAAGCCTAATATATTCCTTTTGAAGGCGTCCATTTTTTTCTAGTTATTACAAAGAAAATACACAAATGTAATAACCAGTTTCTCACAAGGGTGATGATGGGAAAATTAGGGTTAGGTCATGTGGGAGACATACACAGAGAAGCAAGGGAGAGAGAGAGAGAGAGAGAGAGAGTTGTGGGGATAAGTCAACTCATCAAGTATGAGTGTGTGACTCCCCTATCACACATGTATATTGCACTAGTACACATAGTGCACTTAGTACATTAAAAGTACTAAGTGTACTATGTACTATAACTTATGGGCTTGTACACACTATAAGGGTGGGCATAACGCCTTTACCCCAACAACCTCCCACTTAAAGGCAAAGTGCCCTCAAGTAAAGGAAAAGAAAAAATCAGCATGTACATGATAATATACAAGGCCATATCAAGGCTGAAACTGGCCTCATCCAATGCCCATCAAGTGTCTGCAATGAGCAAACCGCTCCGGAGGCAAACTCTTTGTCAACAGATCAGCCGGGTTGTCATCCGTGTGAATCTTAACAAGCTGAATTTGCTTGTTCTCTATCACCTCTCTGATGAAGTGATACTTCACATCCACATGCTTCGTCTTTGCATGAAAGACAGGGTTCTTTGCCAACTGGATGGCACTCTGACTGTCACAATGCAACAATGGAATATCCCCTGTATAACCCAAATCAACCACTAACCGAGATAGCCATAATGCCTCCTTGCAAGCCTCAGTGGCTGCAATATACTCGGCCTCTGTAGTAGATAAGGCTGTGCACTTCTGCATCCTGGATATCCATGACACAGCACCTCCTGTGAATGTAAACACATAACCGGTAGTAGACTTCCGGTTATCTGGATGACCGGCATAATCCGAATCCGTGTAACCATGCACTAATGCATCCTGTTTGCCAAAGCAAATGCACATATCCTGTGTGCCCTTCAGGTATCTCATGACACCTTTCACTGCTTCCCACCAATGCTTCTTGCCAGGGTTGGCCATGTATCTAGAAACCACTCCCACTGCAAATGCAATGTCCGGCCTAGTAGCAACCATGGCATACATGAGACTGCCACAAGCTGAAGCATACGGAATCTTGGCCATATCAGCCCTGTCTCTATCTGACTGTGGGCTGTCCATAGCACTGAGTTTCACATATGGAGGCAAAGGAGTACTAGTCTTCTTCCCCCCGTCCATATTGAACCTCTGCAAGACTTTGCCAATGTATTCCTTCTGAGACAAATACAACACATGCTGATTTCTGTCCCGAAGTATCCGCATACCCAAGATGTGATTTGCATCACCCAAGTCCTTCATATCAAAGGTTTGATGCAGCCTCTGCTTCAAGGCATCCATCTCCTTACGAGATTTTCCGGCAATCAACATATCATCAACATACAAGATGAGGATCAATAGACTGCCATTTAAAGCTTTCTTGGTGTACAAGCAGTGATCTATGTCACTTCTCCTGAATTTCTGAGATTTCATGAATGTATCAAATTTATGATACCATTCTCTTGGTGCCTGTTTGAGCCCATAAAGACTCTTTTTCAGCTTGCATACAAGCTTCTCTTTTCCACTCACTGCATAACCCTCTGGCTGCTGCATATATATCTCCTCATGGAGATCACCGTGAAGAAAAGCAGTCTTCACATCCATCTGAATCAAGTCCAGATCATCATGCGCAACCAAAGCCAACACAGCTCTAAGTGTGGTCATTTTGACCACTGGAGAGAAGATCTCCTCAAAGTCCACACCATATTCCTGCTTGAAGCCCTTAGCCACTAACCTGGCTTTGTATCTTGGCTTTACATCTGGTGCAACTTTGAGCCTGTATACCCACTTGCATGGCAAAACCTTCTTGCCTGCAGGCAAATGCACCAACTTCCAAGTTCCATTTTTATGCAGAGAATCCATCTCTGACTTCATGGCACGCTCCCATAGAGCTTTGTCTGCCCTCTGTAAAGCCTCTTTATAACATGAGGGCTCCCCACAGTCAGTAAGCATCAAATAGTCAACCCCTGGAACAAACCTGTCAGGGGCTCTGGAGGGTCTAGTGGACCTCCGTACCCAATGACCATCATTTGCAGGTTGCTGTCCAGCCTGCATATCACCCATTGGTGGCTCCTTTCCATGCCATAAGGCTGAAAAATCATGCCCGGTATCTCCTCTAACTGTGGTAAATCCATAGGGATATCTTCTGCCATCTCTGGCTGTCCATTTGGACCATTTTCAGCACCATTTAAGGGCTGGTTTTCCTGCTGTAATGGCTGATTTACAGCCCTTGGTTGTTGTCCATGATGTCCATCATCATCAAAGATGACTCTGCCAGGCTCCTGTTGCCTTGCAGGCTCCTTATACATGCATGTTTCATCAAAAATGACATCATTGCTGCGTATGATCTTTCTATTCACGGGATCCCAAAGTCTATACCCCATTTCACCTCTGTCACCATATCCTAGGAATATGCATTTGTGAGACTTAGGATCAAGTTTGGTGCGCATTTCCCTGCGTATGTGCACGTACGCAACGCAACCAAACACTCTCAAGTGCTTGTATGACGGAGGCTTCCCTGTCCATACTTCTTCTGGCACTTTCCCACCAAGCCTCGTGTTAGGTGACCTGTTTATAAGGTGAACGGCTGTCATAACAGCTTCAGCCCAAAAACCATGAGGTAATGCAGCATGTGACAACATAGAACGGACCTTCTCCTGTATGGTCCTGTTCATCCTCTCTACTGTCCCGTTTTGTGGAGGATCATAAGGAGTAGAGAGCTCCCTCTTGATGCCTTTAGCATCACAAAAGTCCTGAAACTGTTTGGACATGTACTCTCCACCATTATCGGAACGCAAAGCTTTCAGTGTTTTGCCAGTTTGATTCTCAACAAGAGCAACAAACTTCTCAAACACTGAGAATGTATCGCTCTTCAAACGAAGAGGATAGACCCACACCTTGCGTGTGGCATCATCTATAAAAGACACAAAGTATTTTGCCCCTCCCAAAGAAAGCTGAGGCATCTCACATACATCTGTATGCACAAGCTCTAACTGAGCATCTTTCTGTCCAAGAGCTTTCTTGTGGGGGCACTGTAGTTGCCTACCATATATACAATGCTCATAAAACTGAAAACTTGAAAACTTTAGAGAAGGCAAGTAACCCAAACGAGACAATTGCTCCATTCCCTTGACACTCATGTGTCCCAACCGGCTATGCCACATAGAGATTTCCGGCAGCTCGGTTGCATTTACATTAGCATGGTGACAAACACTTGCATGCATAAAGTAAAGAGTGTCCACCTTATAGAGCCTCTGGCAACAACCAGTGAGCCCTTACTAATCTTCCACTTTGCACGACCAAATGTGGTAACATAATCAGCATCATCAAGCTGTCCAGTAGAAAGCAGATTCTTCTTGATCTCAGGCACATGCCTGACATCATGGAGCATAAGCTGTGAGCCATCTGAAAATACAAGCCTTACATCACCTCTGCCAAGAATCTTGCATGCATGGTTATCACCCAAATAAACCACTCCTTCATTGCCAGCAGTGTACCTGACAAACAAGTCTCTGCAACCTGTGACATGAAAGGAGGCACCTGAATCAATGATCCATGAGTGCATACCATGACCACCTGTAAGAAGTGAATGGGCATCAAGTGAAGAAGTAAATAGGACCTCATCCTCACTGCCACCTGCATGTGACACATTGATTTCTTCAATCTTGACTCCACTTTTGCCCTTTGGCTTTACATCTTTGGCTTTATCTTTCTCTTTGTCTTTGCCTTTTCCCTTTTCCTTTTGATCATTTTTCCATTTGTAGCATTGCTTTTTAATGTGTCCCTTCTTGCCACAATAATGGCATTCCAAATCCTTTTTGGAGCGAGACTTGCTCCTTCCCCTTTCTTGGCTTTTTCCCCTTTGCTGGGATCTCCCACGTGCATTCATTGCATTGGACTTTCCAACAGAGTTGTTTTTCCTGTTCATCTCTTCTTGAAGAAGAGCACCCTCAACATCTGCATATGACAGCATAGCATGCGAATTGCTAGTGGCTGTCCTGAATGTGTCCCAACTCTCTGGCAAAGTGCATAACAAAAAAGTGGCTTTGAACTCATCGTCCATTGCCAACTTTTGATTTATAACTTGGCTGACAATACCATTAAACTCATTGAGATGGGCTGTCATAGATGCCCCTTCCTTCATCTGAAGACCTATGAGTTTCTTCAACCAATACACTTTGCTTGAGGCACTTTGTTGGGCATACAAGTCCTGCAATCTCTGCCACATTCCCCAAGCTGTCTTCTCTTCACGAATGCTGAAAAGTAATGAGTCTGACACAGACAACATGATAGTAGATCTTGCCAGCTCATCCATATCTTCCCACTCTTCAGCAGTAAGAGAAGCGGGCATCACACCCCTTTCTTTGATAGGCTTGTGCTGCTTTTTCTGGAGCAACACATTGTAGCACTGGGTTTGCCAAATATCATAATTATGCGAGCCTTCAAGCTTCTTGATGTGAAGCAATGAAGAGCTCTCACCTGTGGTTGCCATAGCAATATGCAACCTGTCAATGCCTGACTCCCTGCAAAATGTGCCAACACTGCACCAAAAGCACACAAAGTGCTCACAGTTTTTCTCCCAAAGTTTATCTCCCACTGCGGAAGCACAAATGCAACTTTTCTCCCACTTTATGTGATGAAAACACCAAAATCTGGTTGCTGCAGATTTTGGACAGCACCTTAAATGTGCTCTTTTGCCCTTCCAAAGTACTGTACAGCAGTACTAAGTGCTCACCTGTAATGTACCAAACCTGTACCGGCAAGTACAGCAGCTGAAATTGAACCTTTTGGTCACTCAAAACAGTGTACAGCCATGCCAAAACATGCACAAAGCTGTGCCAAATCTGTACCAGCAGGTACAATAGCAATAAATGCTCTCCTGGCTGTCCAAATGAGTGAAAATCAGACTTTTACAGTCCTGTACACTGCATACAACAGTCCTGAACAGAAATTGGGCAAAAGCCCCTTGACTGCAAGCTGATTTTTGAGGATTCAAGGCATAAATGTCTTGCCTGCTGCGTTGCCAAGCTCAACAAGCATAAAAACTTGAAAAAGCCCCTTGATTTAAGATCAATTTCTGATCATACATGGTACATTGACGCACATGAAGGCATCCAGAGTGTTCACGATGCTTCCCCCTGGCCACATATACATCAAATACATGAAAGCCCCTTGATTTACAGGCACATTGAGTGCTTGTAAGGCATCAACACATTTTCCACAGCATCAAATGCGATTGCCTGCATGCAAATCAACCAAATCGGCACAAAAGCCCCTTGATTTGCACTGCAATTTGCTGCAATTTTGCCCAAATGTGCGATTTCTCACATCATACAGCATGTATGAGTGCTTAATTGCACAATTACATCAAAAGCCCCAACTTTCGACATCCAATTTCCTGCAAATTGATCCTGATTGTGACCAATTTCCTGCAAATTGATCCTGATTGTGACCAATGTCACCCAATTTTGCCAATTTTGCTCAAAACTGAGCAATTCGACACCTGTATCTGCTCAATTGTTGATTGTACTTGCTCAATTGCAAATCCCAAAAAAAAAATTGAGGAAAATACCTTGTAATTTTTTGATTTTTTTCTCTGATTTGCAGGCGAATTTGGTGCTGATGCTTGATGCTGATGCTGATACTCCTGCAGCTGTGCAGGTAGGGACGGCTGGGTGACAAACTCCTGGTTTCCCCTCTTCTGAAGAGCCTCAAGAGATTCCAAAACCCTAGCTTCGCTACTGTTAAAAGCGAGCAAAAGAGGCAAAGGAGTAAGGAGATGAACGAAAACCCACTCGCGCTGTTGACGTCCGCCTGTGCGCTTGATTCAAAGCACGCCTTCGCCCAACGCTTGTAGTTTTTTACTGCCGCCTAGCGCTGAACTTCAGATGACGTGATAGCCTTCGCTTCACGCCCGCCTGACGTATTCGCCTAGCTTCGCCTAGCACCGCATACACGTCAACGGGCTCCCTTCGCTACTGGCCAGGCGTCGAGCGAGAGCCTTCGCTTGCGTATCTTACTCGCTCACGTCGTGTTCGCCTAGCTGCTTAGCCTACTGTTGACGCTACACGCGACTTGGGCTGGCCTTGAATGAGTACAAGGAACAGGTTGTGGCGTTGGCAGCCATTGCTCAAAATCAGGGAAATACGTACTGAGAAGTGCTGTCCAGTAGTTCGCTTCTGGCCTCTTCACACACAGGCTAATGGAGAGTCGAGATGCTGCCTGCCTGCGTCAGAGATTCGAAGGACACCTGCTCTGATACCAGTTGATGGGAGAATTAGGGTTAGGTCATGTGGGAGACATACACAGAGAAGCAAGGGAGAGAGAGAGAGAGAGAGAGAGAGAGAGAGAGAGTTGTGGGGATAAGTCAACTCATCAAGTATGAGTGTGTGACTCCCCTATCACACATGTATATTGCACTAGTACACATAGTGCACTTAGTACATTAAAAGTACTAAGTGTACTATGTACGATAACTTATGGGCTTGTACACACTATAAGGGTGGGCATAACGCCTTTACCCCAACAGGTGATATAAATTAATTCTTCTTTTAACAAGTTACATATAATTTGATATATTGTGGTAGACCATATCCACTTATGCTAATATTTACATATAATTTGATACATTAATATATTAGTAGACCACTCCACCTACTATGCTAATTATTTACAGTAACAAGTTTACAATTATGTATTTAAATCTCTATAGCAAGTGTGCTTAAAAGCCTATCCCATAACTCCCTACTAGACAAGTATGCACTAACTATATTGTTATTACCAAATAATAGGCTTGCTCATTCATCTTTCTCTTGATCTTTTAAAACTCAAAGAGTGAGAATTTGATAAAATTATTATCACATCTCCACCTTCAACCTATAAAAACATCAACATGGTAACTACCACATTCACAAAACCAAAGTGCACCTCATGCCCATTGAGAGGAAGACTAAGAAGTAAGTTGTATAAGATATCAATGCTCCATCCTCATATTGTTGAGATGTTAAGATCGACACGAGCTAACACTTATGATATACCTCGGTGACCGTTTCCGCCACTTACATCAGTAGCGTGTTTGGTAGGATGCTGACATGATAGATCTTCGCTAGTGATTCTACAGCTAGACTACACCAGCTACTAATCCACCATTAAGTTATGGCATACTTATCTTTCCAGCTCACTCACTTAGCGTGTTCACATTATGGACCGCATGTGCATAGTACTTTAGTACTTATGTTGTATTTCCTTTATCTTTTAGTAGAACCCTTTTGTTGTGAAGAAGAAGAAGAATAATTTTCAGCCTCTCATCTTGTGTGTTCTCTTCTAGGGTTTGCGTGAGTGTGTGTGTGCTTGCAAGAGTGCAAGCTCTCTTCCTCCCTGTATCTTTTCATGGTATCAGAGCCTAGTTCATGCTAAGAAGCTGAGCAGCAAGCAAGAGAAGCACGGGAAGCTGTATGAGGGTAAGATATTCACCTACTCTTCCCTCTTTATGTTGGCTACTACACCCTTGTCTGGAGCTCTTTAGGAGAGGCACCAGCAAACAAACTCCAATTGAGGAGCTATCTTCTCAGGAACGGAGCTGCAAGGCCACTATATTGTTCTTTGAATGAATTTTTTGCGGCGGCCAGAAATGCGTTTCGGGTGCGTCTTGACCTCCATTTTTCAATTCGCAAGCATTCACGTGCACTACGGGTAAGTTTTGATTCTCTGCAGAATTTTATTTTTGGAATTGCAAAAAGAGCAATTGGTTGTGCAGACACTGTGTGTACTGCTGCAAAGAGGTCTTATAGATTGAGTGTATGTATGCAAATTGAGGTCATTGGTTGTGATAGTTTGGGTGTAGTATGGTACCCCTACCGAGAATACAATAGTTTGTGTAAGTCAAACAAGAGTGTTGTTTTTGGTGAGTTTATGTTGCAGACAAGATGTCAAATGATGGAATTAACCAGATTGTTGTAGAGAAGCTTCACAAGAATAACTTCCATGCTTAGAGGTTTAGATTAACAAATTTTCTAATGGGAAAAGGCTACTGGGACTACATTGAAGGTGAACATGAGGAGGCACCAGAGATACCTGAGATTAATCCAACTTCTGCAGATGTAAAAGAATACAAGGATTAGAATCAATAAGTAAGGAAAGTCATGTATTGGCTTTCTATTAGCATACATGACACCATGATTGGGCATATACAAGATGCCAAGTCACCTAAGGAGGCATGGGACACCTTGGTAAAGTTATATGAAACTAACACCAAGGCACAAAAAGATTCAGTTTGTTGAAGAATGAGCTTCATATACTACGGAGAAGAAAAACATGTCTGTGAATGATTATGCCTTGAAGATCAAGGGCATTGTGGAATCCCTTACATCTATTGGTGTTTTTGTTGATGATGATGATGATAAGGTGGAAGTATGTCTATATGGTCTCGAGCCACAATACAAGGCATTCAAGATGTCAATTCAAACACGGGAGAACATTCCCAACTTTACAGATTTGGTGTCAATGCTGATCATTGAAGAAAAGAGTTTGGGTGAATACCATGGTGTCTTCACAAAACAAAGGCAATTCGGAGCAACAGGCCTTCTGCTACAAAAGTGCAGGTAGAGGACGAGGTAGAAGCCGAGGTCGTGGCCAAATAGGTAATCAAAATTATGATCAGCAAAACAACAGTCCCATGAATCATAGCAACAATACATAGATGGAAGAGGCCAGTTTAGAGGCAGGGGGAGTCAAAGGGGTCATGGAAATCGACAAAGGCAGCAAAATGATACACAAGGCTATTTTTATTGTGGAAAATTTGGGCATGTGTAGGCAGATTGCTATAAGAAGCAAAATGACATGAGAAGTGGAAAAGTGCAGCAAGATAATTACGTGTCCTCTAGCCGAAGTAATGAGGACAATGAAAGGTTGTTTGTTATGCGACATGTGCTTAATGTTGTGTCAAAAAATGATGTATCCGCATGCAATGATGATGTATGGTATGTGGATTCAGGTGCTTTGAACCATATGACTAATCATGGCGAGTGGTTCAAGGATCTAAAAAATCCTAACAAAAGCCAGATTTTGTTGAAACAAGGGATAATACTACTCATCCAATTGCCCATGTTGAAAATGTGCTATTGTTTATGTAGAATGGTAAGGTGAAGTATCTTGTAGATGTATTTCACATTCCAAATATTATAAAGAATATGGTTTCTACTACTGGCCAAATGATTGAGCATGGTTTTTAGGTGCACTTTTACCCTGATGGTTGTTATGTCAAAGACTTTAAAGACAAGTGCAAGTTGGTTGCAAAAGGCAACAGAGTGGGTAGAATGTTTACACTAGATGTAAATATGCCTAAAGTGAAAGCTGCAATGTTTGCACAAGGTTCAAGAGTTGTTGCAAATACAGACATTTGGCATAAGAAAATTGGGCATGTAAATGTGCAAAGAATGAAGTCCATGCAAACTAAAGAAATTGTGACTGGACTTCCTAAGTTTAAGGTTGATGGTATGTAGAAAGTATGTGAAGTATGTCAATTTGGAAAGCAAACAAAACATGCGCTTCCACATGAGTAAGAATGTAATAGATGTGGTGCATTTAGATGTATGGGGTCTTACAAAAACTATGTCTATGGGTGGCTGCAAGTATTATGTAACATTCATTGATGATCACACACAAGAAAAGTGTGGGTGTATTTCATGAAGGAGAAGAGTGAAAGTGTGGGTGTATTTCATGAAGGAGAAGAGTGAAGTTTTCACTCATTTTCAGAATTTCAGAGTGATGGACTAAAAAGCAGATAAGAAAGCATGTGAAGTGCCTAAGGTCAAATGGAAGGGGAGAGTACTTCTCCAATGAGTTCTCTAATTTCTTACAAAAGAATGGCATTCAGAGACAGTTTACATGTAGATACACTCCGCAGAGCAAAATGGAGTTGTTGAGCGAAAAAACAGGCACATTGCAAAGATAGCACGAGCATTGATGATAGAGAAGAATATGCTGCATAGCTATTGGGCTGAAGCTGTTTCCACATTAATTTATATCATGAACAAGTCCCCTCTACTGCAGCCATACATGATGTAACGCTAGAGGAGAAATTCAGTAAACCTGATTTGTCTCACTTGAAAGTTTTTAGATGTATTGCCTATGTGCATGTGCCAGATGAGTTACGTACGAAGCTGGATCCAAAGGTAGAAAAATGTGTGTTTATTGGATATTCCCTTGAGCAAAAGGGATATAGATGCTATAACCCTACTACACGTGACTTGAGGGTAAGCAGAGATGTGTTTGATGAAATGAGTAGCCTGTATGTTACTGAAAAAGATGTCATTGGGGTTGATGTAATTGGAAATGTAACTGCACAGAATGCAAGTCAGCAATCATAGTCATTGAGTGGACCAAGAGATTCTTCTTGTCTTGAGTTTGTTCATAGACCATGGAGTGGTAGGCTACATCAAAATACCAGTCCTGAAAATACAGTTGGTGCATCACGAAAAGGCAAAGAGAAGGTTGGTGAACCTTCTTGGTATGCCTAACATTTCTGTAGGGCATTCTTATGTTGATGGAGAGTCTAGTGGCTTGGAGCAAAGCCTTGATGATTGCTTGGGATTCCAGCTATTAGAACACCTAGTGTAAGAGAAGTTGTAAAAATGCCAGGTAGTGATTCAAAAATCCTATTGACATGTTGACATATGATGGTTATGTTGCTCATCATTATGCATATGATGGCTAAAGTTGTGCAAGATGTTGAACCCACATGTTTTGAAGAAGCTATTGGGAATTTAGATTGGGAGAAAGCCATGGATGAAGAAATGGCTGCATTGGATGCAAATGAGACTTGGGACTTGGTTCCCTTGCCTGAGAACAAGAAGGCTAAAGTTGTGCAAGATGTTGAACCTAGATGTTTTGTAGAAGTTTTTGGGAATTTAGATTGGGAGAAAGCCATGGATGAAGAAATGGCTACATTAGATGCAAATGAGACTTGGGACTTGGTGCCCTTGCCTGAGGACAAGAAGACTATTAGATGCAAGTGGGTGTACAAAATAAGGCACAACTTAGATGGAAGTATTAGAAGGTATAAAGCAAGATTGGTTGCCAAAGTTTATGCTCAAACTTACGGCATTGATTATGAGTGGACGTTCACTCTCGTTGCCAAGATGGCAATTGTGAGAGCTATTATTGTGGTGGCTGCATCAAAAGGATGGGTTTTACAGCAAATGGATGTTATGAATGTGTTCTTGCATGGTGATTTGCAAGAAGAAGTGTATATGGATCAGCCACCAAGTTATGAAGATGTGGGTCACCCTGATTTTGTATGCAAGTTGCGTAAAGCTTTATATGGCTTGAAACAAGCACTGAGAGTATGGCATGATAAGATAGCACAATATCTTATCACCATTGGTTTTCATGTGGTAGATGCTTATCATTCACTCTATGTGTGGAAGAGTGATAAGGGCCTTGTGGTCATCACAATCTATTTGGATGACTTGATTGTTGGGGATGATAGTGGAGAGGAAGTTGAGAGTGTGAAATGTCTCCTGAAGCAGAATTTGACATGAAGGATTTGGGTGAGCTGAGGTACTTCCTTGGCATTGAGGTTATTAGGATGGCCAAAGGCATATGGCTCACAGAGGCAGTATGCATTAGACAAGATATCCAAATATGGTATGGTTGGTTGTAAGCCAATCTCTATGCCATTAGATTCAAATGGCAAGTTGAGTGCAGTTTGCGCGTGAGATTTTGGAGAACCCCACTATGTACAGGAAGATAGTGTGGGTAGCTTGATTTACATGATGATCACCAAGCTAGATTTGAACTATACCTTTGGATTGTAGAGTTCCTCGGAAGCCACATTTGGATGGTGTGAGGCACACATTGCGCTATGTGAAGTCTACAGTGGACTATGGTCTCTTTTATGAGATCAGTACTACAGAGTTGCAGGTGTTTGGAAACACTAATACATATTGGGCTAGTAGTATCGCAGATAGGAGATCTACCAGTGGATTTATGTTCTCTTTTGGGAGTGGTGCTATGACATGGAGCAACAAGAATCAACCAACTGTTGGCAACAAGAAGCATCCAACAGTTCCCTTGTCGAGTACAGAGGCAGAGTATAGAGGTGCTGCAATGGTAGCATGCAAGATAGCTTGGTTGTGCAAGCTACTTGTGATTTGCGGATGCAAGTTGACAGATAAGTTGTCATATATTGTGACAACCTTAGCAGTATACAGTTTGGCGAGGAACCCAAATTTTCATGCGCAGACCAAACACATAGAGGTCCACCATCACTTCATCAGAGAGAGGGTTTTAGCAGGAGAGACATTGATCTCATGTATGTTAGCACAGAGGAGTAGGTAGCTGACATTTTCACAAAAGCCCTGGGAGTAGAGAAGCTTCGCAGATATAGAAGTAAGACATAATCTCAAAAGGAAACTCTCTCACAAAGAGGTTAGTTCCCTTAGAGCAACTGAGTGAGCAAAGATTGTGATCTGCTTATGGATTGATGGTTGAGAAACTATGACACAAGAGTAGTGGTTTGACGATCAACTAAAGGACAATGAAGGAAAGGAAAATGGTGCTCATGTACATAATGTCAAGAAAACTCCAAGTACCAAGGCCATGGTCCCTATCGGATCATAGAAAGATATCCTCAAGGTGTAGTGAAGATAGAGATCTTAGATGAAACCAAATAGCATGTGCCAACCTAAAGTCGTACCTCTGACACCACTCCAAAAGCTTAAGCAAGAATGGAGAGCAGTGGCCTACCACCTCTATTCAAGAGCTGACACTATCCCTAGTGAAGTTGGAAGACTTCATGGACACCAAGCAACAAGAGGCAATACCACATCTAAGTGTGGTTTCCCTACCTATTTTGCTCCCATGGTTAACCCATTTCGGTTTTACTACACACTCTCCACTGTATATGAGAGTGAAGAATAATTTGTAACATTTATGAGAAATATCACCACACCCAATCTCATTTAGTTAAGTTAGGAGTTTTGGGTGCCCATGTATGAATAAGGGCCAATCATATATAATACATAATCTCATAATGAATGGACATAATCCCCCTCTGTGCGAAACATGTTGTCTAGTTTTCTACTTGCTCTCTTTGCCTCTTGCTATGTGTGTGTGTGTGAGAGAGAGAGAGAGAGAGAGAGAGAGAGAGAGTCAAGAGTAGAGATTAGATTAATCCTTAACTCATATTCCTATCCATATGTGTGTGAGAGAGAGAGAGTAGAGAGTAATCCTTAGCTCATGTTCCTATCCTTATGTGTGTGTGAGAGAGAGTGAGTAGAGAGTAGAGATTAGGTTACTACTTAGCTCATGTTCATATCCATGCTTTGTGTGTGACAAAGTAGATATTGAGAGGTGTGTGAGTCCTTGTAGCAAGGTGAAGAAAGCAGCTTCCTCTATGGCAAAGAGGAAGAGAAGGCTTGAAGGAAAGAAGCTAGAAAACCACTGGTTAGTCTTGGATGGCTTCAAGAGACCCAAGCTTGGAAGCAAGGTTTGTATTTGTTCAAAATTGAAGTCCCATTGACTTCAAGATTATAATAACACGTCTGATGCGCTTAAAATGTGGGAGAGTGATTGGTGATGATCTCACTCCCTAAGATAGTGTAGCGAACCACCCACCAGGACTTAGCTAGGTATCGGGTCTAGTCCCTTGGCAGCACCCCAATTAATTGTGTTTTCTTGGAGAGGACTAGAAGCTATTGAAACTAGTAGTAGTGAGGAATCCATAGAGAACCTCATGGAGAACGCTCCAAGTAATGAGGACCAAGAGGATGAGTCTTCTCCCACAAGATCCACTAGCCTTTTGGACTATGCGAACAAAGGATTATTTAGGGTACAATCAAAGATGGAACAAGAGGATCAATCATCTGACTATGGTCAAGAAATGAGTAGGAGATTAATGAATCTTGAGGGAAGAACCATTTCTCAAATCGTGCTTGCCTCAAGAGTCCCAATCATCAATGTAGGGACAAACTCTTGTAAGTACCTTTGAGTAAACACATTTCACTCCTTGGATTAGGAGGGATGAAGCAAATGCTTTGAAGCATTCCTCCCTACCACGAAGGAAATGGAATCACAGGATGAAATCAAAGAGGCACAACTACAAATGCAAATTCTTACTCGGCAGAAAGCAAGGCTTAGATGTATGACAAGCCAATTTTGAATGGAGAAACAATGAGAGGTTATAATCTCTAGAGCTAACAAAGTTCTAGCTAAAGCTTCTAGAAGATGTGGCTACTTATTTTCCTTCTTTATTCCTCCAAAATGTTGTGTGTTCCAAAGAATGCATTACATGCTATATAATGGGACTTTTCCATGCATTGCATATTGACCAAATTGCAGGACATCCATACCTCTTTAACAAAGGAAGGTAGATGATTGTGAATTATATTGTGCACTAATAAAATAAAGGTTAAAACATTCATAATGTAATTGATATAATAGGGCTAGGTTGATATTTTGCCCATGTAATGTGTTATGTTACAATATGTCCAAGCCTCCTTCATGCTGTTTCCAAAAATCTTCAGTTATTGTTTAAATGCCTTATGATCGGTTTTGTTCCAAGTTTGTTTGTCTCACAAAATATAAATAGTTGACCAAGAGATCGCCATACTTTATACTTTATGTTCCTTGTGCGAGGCCATCCGCTTCATGATCTTTCATAGAATTATGCACTACCTTCCACAAGTTGTACATGATTGTAGACATATAATTTGCTCATTTTTAAAGCTTTCTCTTAACCTGTGCCCTTGACAAAAACCTTCTTGCCTTAACACTGCCAATGGATGGTTTGACTGGAACTTTCTTACCATATGTTAACCTTTTCAAGTCTTTAGTAGTTTTAGCATCGTCACCATGAAGTCCAATGTCTGAAAGTACTTTTTCCAATGCCTTGATGACCTGTTTTCTTTGCTTTTCTGGATGAAGTTTCCAAGCAAATCCAATGTATAAGAATACAAGTTCTTCGATGATTTGACATAAAGCAGCTAATGTGCATATGTGCACATTAGATAAAGGGATGTCAAGCACATGCTTGTACTTTGGAACTTTCTTCCACCACTTTTTGCTCAACTTTGATGTTGGCTCGTTTTACAATATATGCATGGAGACTTTAAGTTACCTCCTTTGCTAATGTTGTACATACACATCAGTGTTTTGAGGTCCTTGGCAAGATACCATTCAACTTAAAAATCACCTCTCCCTTCTACATGAAGTAATTTAACTTGAACTTGAACTTGACTTTTTATGATAAATGGTATTTTAGTTTGATGAAACACCCAATTTAATGTCTCATAATCCTCTGTCTTGACGTGTAAACATACAAATGACCTAAGTAGATCTTCAATAGTGGTCCTAATACAAATGACATATGTAGATATACGTCTCAAAAATTTACTTACCTCAAATGATCCTAGCTACCATATATTTTTCTCCGATTGCACATTGAAATACTTTGGGTTATCTTCTGTTTATGGATGAATCAAGTGTCCTATTCACCAATGTGACTGTCACATGTTTCACCTTCTTTTCCTATACTATCTCACATTCATCCAACTTGATTAAAAACTTAAGAAGACCTTTACATTCTTCAAACATAATAACGTAGAATTCCACCATTCTTTTTTGAAGTTATTGTAAGTTAAGGAAAATATTATTCCATGCATTATGCATTGCACTGCCTTTTATACCTTTAAAAGAACCTTCAATATGAAAACATTGTCCAATATACTCATCCACTTGCTGATTTAAGATGCTTCTTAGTCTCCATAGTTTTGTAAGTGTTGGTAAAAGCACGCGTTTGATCATTCAATCTTGCAATTTTTCGGATTCAATTTTGAAGATAGAAGTATACCCTTTTTTCTGACACCACTCTCATCTAATACTTCATGAATTGCATAAACATCAACTTTTTTGCTCTTAATAAATTACTGCACAACATTCCTTTTCACCTTTTTATAGTTTTTCTCTTCAATCATGTCCTTTGCAATACTAGAAGAGGTACCAATCCTTTCATCTGTTTGATTGTAAGATTATTAAGATTCACGATTTCTTTATTTGGTTCCAATACATTCCTGAAGAATAAATTCACGATTTCCTTTGCAATACTAGAAGAGGTACCAATCCTTTCATCTGTTTGATTGTAAGATTATTAAGATTCACGATTTCTTTATTTGGTTCTAATCCATTCCTGAAGAATAAATTGTGTTCTTAATATCTAACAAAACAGTATCTTAGTCATCTATTTCTCATTCAAAATTACATTTAATAACAATTTAAAAATTTTAGTAATAATTTTTACCTTGCATATCGCACTCTATGCTTGCATCCTCCACTGCCTGCTTTTAATTCTTACTTGCATGTCGCACTCTACGATTGCATCCTCCAGTGCCTGCTTTCAATTCTGCAAGATTGTGAACTTTATTTTTTTAAATTACCAAAAATTAGAAAAATTCTAAAAATTATTTTAGAAATCCTAAAAATTGGTATTTTTAAAATATCAATTGTATTTTGGCAAATTTTATTGCTAAATTTTTTTAGAAAATTTTAGATTTGGAGTGCCATAAGATAGATGGTGGATTTCAAAATTAGTGAATTTTGAGGCCCTAGTAAAATAAATCTTTTTTCTCGAGAATTTAATATTTTCAAGGGTTAATCTAGTGTTGAAGTACGTTTTTTACATGCTGACGTTAGATAGATGCGGATTATTCACGTATAATTAATGCGAGTATGCCTCATATTTATAATTATTTTTGTTTGGTTAATTCTAGACGGTGTTTTCATGATTTTTTACCATTGTTTAGCCACCAAAATGCTAATCTAATTAAAGTATTTTATCTTATGTGCAGTTAGTTCTAGCGAATTGATTTGCTAGATCATTTTGGTCAAAAGAGGGCAAGTGAAGTTAAATTCGAGTGAATCGTGATTTTTGAAGAACTTTATTATAATGGCTCATATTGACTTCTTAGTCAATGACAATGTGGATGAGATGAGTGATCATCCCAACTTGGGTGGGGAAGATCTAAAATTTCAAGTTGAAGAAGAGGAGGCTATTGGAAAGAGTGATTTTTTAGAAGTGAGAGCGTCTTGAGGCAACTATTGCCAGATGTCATGACGAGATGGAGTCACTAAAGATGTAGATTTTGACTTTGCAAAGAGCTGTTTTGGCGGCACCTCCTGCTCTTACCAAAGCGGTTGCTCCGTCGTTTGCACCAGAAGTGTACGGTGGTAAGAAAAAGAAGAAGACTCATGAATGTGTAGATGCCTAGCTCAATAGGTGGACTACACATTTTGCCTTTCATCCATTCACAGATGCGCAAAAGCTGCAGCAGATGGCGTAGGGTTTATTGAAAGGAAATACATTAACTTGGTGGAAGGATCTCAAAGAGGCAAAGTTTTGAGGAAGCTTTTAAGAAAAAGTTTGTCCAACTAGAGGATGAATTTGAAATAATTGCCAAGCTTATTAAAAATAGCATGACAAATCAGTCTTTTGACAATTTTGTGCAGAAATTTAGACAATTGACTGCCAAAGCCAAATCTGATGATCATACCTTATGTGGGATTTTCATCAATGGTCTAGCTCGTGATTATCAGTACGAGGTAAAGAAATGCAAGGTCAAAATGGCTAAGGATGCTATTTAGGTAGCTCAGGTTTTTCATAAGGCTATGATCGGCGCCAACACTTCAAAACCATCGTCTAATGAAAAGAAATCCACGTTCACTTTTTCAAATAGTGGACAAAAAAAGAAAGTTGGTTTTCACACTAAAACCAAAAAATTCTGACAATGCCAAATGCCAGCAAGAAGCAAAAATTTGTGAGCAAGGATAATATCACATGTTTCAAATGTAAGGAAAAGAGACACACGAAGAAATTATGTCCTTTGAATGGAGCTACATCACCTTCGGCACCTAGATAAAAGGTGGCATCAAAGAAGTTCATACCAAAGAAATATATACACATTACAGAACTTCAAGGTAAATTCTCTGAAGTTCATACCAAAGAAATATATACACATTACAGAACTTCAAGGTAAATTCTCTGAAGTCAATATTATGCAACTTGAAGAAAGCTAATGTTCAGATTATACTTTCAATAAAGACGTTTTTGGCGCAAATGAATTATTTCATATTTATGGATCAATAAATGAACATGAGGTTCATATTTTGTTTGATCCTGGTAGTACTCACAATTTTATTGGCAACATTGTGGTACAGAGGATGAAGCTAGAAACCACACATAATGATCACATGTACAAGGTTAGGATGGTTGGAGGACAAGTCCAATTCTGGGACAAGAAGGTGTCAAAACTACCATTAGACATCCAATTGTACTCAAATAGACTTGATTTTCATGTCATGAGCTTGGGTCATGTAAACAGAATTCTAGGGATGGAATGGTTTCATCAAAAAAATAAGGATTTTGTTATTGATTGGGTCAAACATTTGATGTCTTTCAATCACAATGGAAACCTTGTTACTCTTAAGGGAAACATTGTTGTGCCCAAGGAAACTTTTATTAATGAGCTTGAGTTAAAAGGTACTTGGCGGATCTATATTGATTAGAAATGTTCTTTAACAAAGTTACAATTAAAAACAAATACCCATTACCTAGATCAGACGATCTTATTAATAGGTTGCAAAGAGTTAAGTATTTCACAAAGCTTAATTTGTGAACCGGTTATCATCAGATCCGTATTGCAGAGGAAGATGTTCCTAAAACTGCTTTTAGGACACGTTATGGCCATTATGAATTTTTAGTGTTACCCTTTGGTCTCACTAATGCACCAGCAACTTTCCAACAAATGATGAATGATATATTTCGGGATATGTTAGGAAAATGCACGGTGGTTTTCGCGTAGATAATATTTTGATATACAATAAAACTTTGGCTAAGTATGAGAATCATCTTAAAGAGGTTCTAGGAAGGAGAAGCTGTATTGTAAATTATCTAAGTGTGATTTCTTTAAAAAAGGCATTGTTATACTTGGGTCATAAGATCTCTCGAGATGACTTAAGTATAGATTCGGATCGCATCCAAAAGGTTTTTGAATGACCAGTTCCACGTACAGTCAAGCAGTTAAGATCTTTTTTAGGTTTCGTGGTATTTCTTCTAAAATCTGTCAAGGATTATTTGAAGTTGACAGTGCCTTTTACCAACCTTCTTAAGGGTAAAAATAAGAAATCTAATTCTCCGATTGAGTAGAATGAGAAGCTACATGAAACTTTCGATGCTTTGAAATATAAAGCTCAAGTTGCTCCTCTATTAGCCTTACCAAATCCTAGTAGGCCTTACCTTATAGAGAATAATGCTAGTGATTTTGCGGTAGGCGCAGCTTTGTTCCACGATGGGAAATCTATGGCCTTCGAGAGTTAGAAACTCATCAGGGTCCAACTCTGGGTGAATTAAGAAAAAGCCAACTATTTTTTTATTCAGAATGGTCTTTTATTCCGAAAAATGATAAGGTTTGTGTACCGGATGTGCCGGAAATTAAATTGAGGATCCTATTTGAGTGTCATGATACACCATCGAGACAAGACATCCGGGGATACATCGTACCTTGGCTTTGGTTAGAAGGACTTTTTATTCGCCAAATGAAGGATTTTGTTCAGAATTATGTGGTCAAATGTCATCATTGTTAGATTAATAAGGCAGAGCACTTTAAATCTACTGGGTTATTACATCCTTTGGATATTCCGTCTCAAAAATGGAAAAGTATTTCCATGGATTTCATTACAGGACTTCCACGTACTAGCAGGGATCATGATGCCATTTGGGTAGTCGTGGATAGATTGACAAAGATGGCTAGATTTTTACCCACAAAGACAACAGTTAAAGCTTTGGAATTGACTTACCAATTTGTCGAGCAACTGTTTAGACTGTATGGTCTACCTTCTGATATTGTGAGCGATCGTCGGGACTCTAAGTTCACGACTCATTTTTTGGCAGGAAGTTCAAGAAATTGGAAACTACTTTGAGTATGAGTTCCTCTGATCACCTATAGTCTGATGGGAAAACCGAGCATGTGAATCAAATTGTAGAGGATATGCTTCATGCATATGTCTCTGGAAAACCATCGAGTTGGGAAAAATATCTTCCAATGATGGAATTTGCCTGTAATAGTTCTAAGCATTCGGCTGTTGGTGGTTATAGTTTGTTTATGCTTATGTATGGGTATCAACCCAGGGCACCTATTGATGTTGGTCTTAAGGACATTGAGCTTGTTGCATCGAGGGATTTCTTGGCGAGATATGCAGGAAATGCAGACCCAAGCTCAAGATTCTATCAGGAGTGCTCAGGATAGAGCACGATTTTATGCTGATAGGGGATGCTCACCTCGGTCTTTTAAGCCAAGAGCGTTGGTTTATTTGAAAGTTCCTAAAGATTCTCAGACTTTGTCAATAGGAAAGTTCTCAAAATTATCTCCTAGATAGTGTGGTCCATTCCGAGTTATATGTTAGATTGGTACGATTGCGTATAAATTAAAACTACCTCCACATGTTAGAGTTCATCCAGTCTTTCATGTCAGTAGACTGAAAGAGAAGCTGGGAGGGAAGGATAACATAGTTACTAATCAAGAACTTGTTGAAGTCAAAGATTTGTCTTATGTTCCACATGAACATGAAAAGGTACTTGAATTCAGGGAACAGGAAACTTCGTAGTCACTTAATTCCCTGAGGTTAAAATTAAGTGAAAAGAGGAAAATTGAGGATTAGACTTGGGAGTCAGTTTGGAACATTCAGCGCAATTTTTCTTTTTTTCATTTTGCAAGAGTGCAATGTAGTATGTTATGTGCACATTATATGTGCATATACTAGGAGACTAAGCCACCCTAGGCATGTGAACTTGGGAACATGCTCTAGTGGGGCAAGGGTTAGGTCTAACCTTAGGTTGAGGTTAAGGTCAAGCAACCAAGGGTCACACATGGAAATGGAGAGTCAAGAGTCACTTGAGGGCCCTCCTATATAATAGGGACATGGGGCATTCTCAGGATGTTCTCTTAAGATATGTGATACTTCATTGTATTTATGTGTGCATCCTTGGACTCACAGGGGTGGTTGGGTGGATGAGTATATGCATGGTTCATGCCTGTTATGCATGGTTATTAGCTAGAGAGATCTATAGGGTTTTAACACAGAGAAGTGCAATCTACACCCTCTAGGAAGCAGCAGAGGATTTCCTTATAAAATTCTTTCAAGACACTATGTTAATAGCTGCACATACACATAGGTTGACAATCATGCACAAGGACATGGAGACATCAAAGAGGGTATGTTGGAGATATGACAAGATTCTTCATCCTGTGGAATGGGTGGATATAAAGATGAGAGATATTCTCCTAGTGCCACCATCAAGAAAGTTAATGGAAGGCGAAGTGGTAGAAGTGACACATGATAAAAACACAAGGGGAAAGCACTTTATGGAGAACCTATCAAGAAAAAACGAGATCCTAAAGGTGATACTCTGGCTCAAGAGACTGCCCTCTTCAAGATATCCGAAATTTGCAAAGATTAGTAGATCTTGGGGATAGTATGAATATTGTTATAGATGAGATTGATGCTGAAAGGATGATTACACTTAGCAAAGATTGTTTGAAGATCTTGAGAAAAAGTACAAATGAACTCTCTGACATAATAATTCTTGTGGATTTAAGGTAATTTTCTTAATATCTCCTTTTGTAGTTCCATTGTATAGGCTATCTTTCGGAGCACTCTCAAATTAATTTAGCTAAATTGTAGGATTTTTAGGCCTCAATTACCTCCAGATGTGCAATCAATGACATTCATCTTGGATCCACACTTTTCAGTGTTTTTAAGGAACCCAAAAGAATCAAACAAAAAGCTAGCAAAGTGATTCACACATTGTAATTTTGAATATGTCAGCTTAATCTTCTTTCCCTACCATGCAAAGTAAGTAAGATACTAGAGTTTGTCTTTAATACTTTTAAGAACTATGAAGGAAGACTAATTATCCTTTTCTTATGTTGTAGCAGCTCCCATTGGATTCTTGTGGTAATTGATGTTGCTGAAAAGTAATGCTGGCTTTACAATTTTATTAGTGAAACTCACAACGAACTTGGATTGTATGTACTATTAGTTCCTCTATGTTCATTGATTTGTTTTAATTTCAAGTTGCTAAAATATCATGTGGTGTAGATGTTTGAAGAGGCTTTTGTCTGTGCTAGATCATTTGCCTCCAAACATTGATCTTCTTGGGTCTGCAACTCCAATTATGATTCCTGTAAGTACCTCTTGCTCTTTTCTATGATTCAAAACTTTTTCTCTTAAATGAAAATAGCCTAAGGTTTATATTTTTGGTATATACGTTCCACCTCAACATGGTGGTTTCTCATGTGGGTGGAGGACTCTAATCCATGCAAAGTATATGTTTGATGTGTATTTCAAACTAGATAGACCGGAATTGGTAAACACAAAACCCTCAAAACCAATAATGTGATGCAAAAGCGAAAGATATAAAAAAAATGTAATCATTATTATTTTTTGATTGCATATGGCCTCAAAGAGTTATAGCGATTTATATGTGGAAAGCTTTAGAGCTAGAATGACAAGTACAATACTTGATCATGCCAAAAGAGCCCCCCTCCTATATAAGAAACACCCTCAAAAATAGGAGATAGAATGCATCAACCAATAAAAGATACAGGGGCCACCAAATCTACCACTACAAAGGAGGATATCAAAATTGAAGTTCAAAGTACATATACTTCTAGTGAAGCCAAAACCATAAAATATAAAGCCCATGGACAAAACAGAAGAGCATGCTGAAGTAAAGGCTACAAAAGAATCCTCGTCTGCTGAAGTCAAACCTACAGAAAAATCCCTATCTACTGAAGTCAAACCTACAGAAAAATCCCTATCTACTAAAGTCAAACCTACAGAAGAATCCCCATCTGTTGAAGTAAAAGATACAAGGGAGCCTCCAAATCTGCCACTACAAAGGATGATATCAAAATTGAAGTTCCAACCTATAGTTTCTCCTCGTGAAGCAAAAAGCATAGAAGATAAGCCCATGGACAAAACAGAAGAACATGCTGAAGTCAAACCTACTTAGTAGTAAAATGCAATTATATATTTTGATGATGATAAAATGTCATCCTTATTACTTTTGTACATAAAAAGACAAAATTTAACACCCAACTTACATTTATTTAATCATGAAAGATATTTAGCATGCCATTTGGTGTATCACTGCAATGTATAGTTCTCTTTCTTCTTTGTAATATATGTCATCATGTGATGTAATTGATATGAATTAAAAAGTCCGATTCAACATAAAGTGAAATAAGAAAGTATTACATTGAAATTACCTTTTTGTTGTTAATAATGAATGTAAATCTCTTTAGCAAATTGGCTTTAGTTTTGATAAGAAGATCATGGCACAGTTGAGTGAGTGTACAACATTGCCTAAGAGATATAACACAACCAATAATATTCTCCCTTCATATACCTCTATGTGTTAATAAATTGATTTCCTTCACCAGATGTATCCAAATCTTGATCCATTGGGACAATTTTGTCACCAACGAACTAACTAGTTTTATAATAGAAGGACATTATAAAATTTTGAGACCCAATCATATACTTCAGTAGAATTGTTTTTGGCACAACTTCACAATGGACCAAAATTTCTTATCCCAACCATAATCAAGAAAATCAATAACTTTTTTTGCATCATTAACTCTATATGTGAGCATTATCTTGGTAACCTTTATTCAGTACTTGCTGAAAAAGTCTACAAATACTAAAATAGGCATGCATATGTTCACTTTAGCAATTCTTATTGCAATACTTGGCCGTAATGAACATTGAACTTCCACAAAGAGTTTTCCTTTATAGGACTCACTAATGGAAGCATTTGAAACTAGCCAGTCTCCAATATTCCATGATGGTAATTGTCGTCTTTCCAAAATACCATATGTGTGTTGGTTATCCATCAACTTATAGAAATGGCTATAAAAGAAAATACCGGATTGTGCCAATTATGTTGCAAATCTACCTCTATATTGCAGTTCTCCTATTGTCCGTGCAAAACATCAAATAACCCTAATATGCATTGTATAGGTTGCCATTCTTCATAAGATGATGGATAAACATATGTGTCAATAGAAACAAAAACAAACTTATAGTTAGATATTTTTCAAGATTAAAATAGTAAAGATAACATGTTTATCATTTTTTAGGCAATTACAGTTTGGTCTATGTTGTGGAAGATAGTTTAGATAATCATGGACAATAAGCTCTTTGTGCATAGAAACATGCTGGATCAATATTTCCTTAACAATATTCTTCTCATCGACAAACCTGAAGTCTTTCACTCTGCCTTTCCATGCTGCTAAGAACACATTATTAGATCTTACTCTCCTTCTCTTGTTTGGTTGCATAAGTACCCAATTTCCTTTTAACACGACAAGTTTCTCCCATTAACTCATTGAAGAAATTGTATTTCCCACTACTACTGAACAAATAGAAGAAGTAGGTCTCCGTTGTTTAGAAGTTACCTCTTTACATATTTTTTGATACTCCAAGTTTTGTTCTAAACGATGTTTTGCACATACACGCTACTATTTTTTTGTCAACATTTTTTATAAATAGAGGAGCAATAGATGACAGAAAGTAGAAACAATGGAGCGATAACTACCAAAGAGAGTAGGAAAAGAATAACGATGGAAAAAAGAAGAGCTCAACAATGAGCGGGAAAAGTTATTTGGGAGGGAAGTTTTTTCACTCCTCTTTATCTTCCTCCCAAGTGCATTGACTGCTCTGACAACCTAAAAATCCGATCAAAAATAAAAAATACACCTACATTGAATGCATGACGTTAACATTTAGAATAAAGAATAGTTTTAATCTTTCATTTTTTTTAAATTAGAATTTGATTTACGAGTTTTCTAACGTTACATTGGCCTTTCTCTCATTGGAGGACAAGGATTTTTCATTCTAGCCAATAGGTCCCAAAATGAGCTTCGATTTTTCCTAATGTAGGCCTCTCACCTCCAAATTCCTCCTCTCTCATAAGCCCACCCTTGACACAACTAACAGGGAGCCGCCACCACAGATAGAGATAGATGAGGCTAACCCAAGGATTGAAGATTTTAGCATACAACCTGAATGGCACAAGGAATTTATGACAATTCTAGAGTATGGTCATATTTACATGTGGGCTTTACCGATAGAGCATGTGGACACAATGGGTGGACCCCCTATTCATGCCAATCAAAAGGCATTCACCCAAGTAGAGTTTGTAGAGCGAAACATTAAAAAGTCTCTCATGCTTGCTATAATTAATTTAGCACAGTTTAATAGCATCACAAATCAAAGAAAGGGTTTTCTTTTATGGATCAGAGCTAGGAGGAGAATCCGTGATCCGAACGACCATAGTAGCATCCTACTGGGGGCTACTTTATAAAGCTTATTGTGGTATTGCTGGATTAGAGAAAGGAGGCAGTGGAAATTTTTGACAAACAAATTTCGACATGAACAAGGGTCCAGAAGAGCATTAAATTTTATATTATTATCATCATCTTAGGTGCTTGCCAGGGTACATGCATATCACATTTAAAGATATGATTGATACCTCATTTCGAATGCCCCATCCCTATTTCAAATGCACATTATGCAAGCGACAACCACCCAAGAATCACTACATATTTAAGCTTGGCAAAACAGGACATTCATGCCTTAAAAATGTTTTGAGGACGGAACATATCATCAAGTAGGGCCCCAGGGATGTTAATCCCATGTTAGGATTAACAAAGCCTGTCACACGGGACCTCAAAGAATTAATCAAACTCACATATACATCAAGAATTAAACCATAGATTTTAATCAAATTGACAAGATTAAAGCATAACACAAAATATACGAGATAGAGTAAACATCACCCATCAACACACTATTGGGTGTAATCTCCCCCCTCATGCGTGCAGCTCCTCCTTTCACGACATGAGTACTTTTGAGAATTGTATTCAAAATATAGTTCAAGGAGCTAATAATAGTTGTGTGTACAAAATTGGGCTTGCTTTTACACTTTTACAAAAATAGCCCAAGTACTAGAGCTTGTTCATACACTAAGTGTAAATAACCAAAACTCTTCTAACATATATGCTAGTAATATAGCAACACCACGCACACAAGCATGCATAAATAATATGTACAATCACTTAACAAATGGTAACAACAAAATAATTAAAATAATAATAATTTGAGATGATATAGGCAAGATCCTCCATGTGCGACACACGCACTGCTGCTCATATTTACCTATCTCACAAACTTAAACATATTAGTTGTTCCAATTAATTGTTATCTCACAAACTTAAACATATTAGTTGTTCCAATTAATTACTATCTCCACAACAATTAATCCCAGTATGAAACTTTAATAAGAACAAACACAACATACACTCACCACTTACAATATGATGAGAGTATCATTATACACATCATCTAGCATGGTGTGTATTACCACTTCTTACACTTCAGTTAGCATGACACATCATTTGTACACCTCAACAACATACACTCGTTCATGTATGGTCTCAAGCTATACCAATAATACTAGGAAACTAGTATTTAGTGTCGGGTCACCCAGGAGACCAATTCACTAGCATGGCACACTAGCGTACGGGTGTCCCGTTCAACTAATGGGTGGACATTATGTAGCATCCATCCTGCTTAGATAAGAAATTGACCTCAGTTGCGTGTTTGCTTATTGCGAGCAAAGGAGATTAATGTCTTACAATATACAAATTCTAGTATCTTCTCTAAGTATGATAGATAGACAATGAATCAAGGAATTCTGTGTGTAATAAATTCTAGTATCCCACACCACCAAAAATTATCCCACATAAATCTAGAGTTATGTATGCATCGAAATCCTTCTCATAGGATTAATCTTTGTGTCCCACACTAAAGACTAATACGTAGTGAAAAATTCATAAAGTATAGTTCAAGATGGAAGGGCCAATTCCTCCAAGAAGTTCTACTTTTGATGCATAAAAACTCTCCTTGAAATTTACAAAAAGTCTTAAATAAAATTTATTGTAAAAATAATCAATTGAAATAAGTATGTTACCTTATGAGTGGTAATACTTGTAATAGTAGGGGTATTCGTCTTCATCATCATCGTGATCATATTTATTCCAAGTGAAATATACTTTGACTTCCGTGGACAATTCGATGTCCAATCTCGTTGTGGAAAAGATTTCAGAAGCTCATCAAGAAATATTTCTTACCCTCACAATATAAAGCTAGGGCAAGACAACGATAGTCTATCTTCAGACAGCTTGAGAAAGAGAATATATCCGCTTATGTGGATATATTTTGGCAAACCTCGTTACAAATATAGATAATTAAGAAAGTTCGCACACCAAGGATCAAAGAAGGAAGTTTATAGCAAGTTTAAAATCCACAATTCTATCAAGTGAATATGTTTTGACCACAGTCTCTTAGCTTGGCTATTTCCTTAGCCTTGAATTGTGAAAAGAAAAATGGCTTTCCCAAGGAAGCAATGACACCTTAAACCTCAACATCAAAGTTATTGAAGCCTAAAATCTTTTCAAAATCGTTAGAGAAACCCCTCAATGGCAATAACACAAGTATTGATACCAAGATTGATGATTCATAACAAGCTAATAAAGATAATTCAAAGAAGTGTTACAAGTGCAAGATTTTCGTTGGTGCTTGTTGGTTCTAGGCACGTTCCACCATAATGCTGGATTATCACCAAATGATTGGTAGCACACTTGATTTTGTCCTTCTCAGAGAATTTCTCCCCTGAAAAGTAATCATCAAGTTGACTAAGCCAAGCAAGTATTGTGCAAGCATCTTTCTTGCCACATCAAAATTTTGAGAAGGTGAAAGCTTTGCGCGGCTAATCTTCTTTTCTTTCTTAGACTCCTGAGCTCTAAGAGTAGCTTGCACGGTTCTTTGGATTTGGTCACCATCAAAGTCTTAAAATGTATTATTAGCATGTCTATACCTCTTCTTGTAGAATAACCTATCCTCTAGATCCAGTCTCAATTTCTTCTCAACTAGAATCTGATTTTGGAGTGACTGAATTTGCTGTTAAATGGTTGATAGTAGAGGATTTATGATGAAAGAGAGATGTAGATAGATGAAAGGTGCAGCATTTTAATGTAGAAATGAAAATTACAAAAATAACGATAATACTTAGCTTTTACCCGCAATTTGTTGTAAGAGGTGAGAAGCTCATTCAACTCGTGTTGTGAGAATAAAAATCCACACGTGCCAAGAGACCGTTGAGTGGAATCAAGTTAAGACTTTGAACTCTTCGAATAGCCGTAGTGCTTGTTCTTTGCCGGTGGGAGTGCTCTCCACACGTGGTTCCCTAGAGCCCATGGGTGGGGTCACTTTAGTGCTCTTCTCTGAGGATTGGCCGCTTTTTTCTATAGCCAGAAATAGCTACTTTTATCTCCGTGTCTTTGTTGCACCCACAAGAGGTTGGTTCTCTCACTTTTAACTCTCTCTTAGCAACAACAGCAGCAAAAGGAGTTTGCTAAATTATGTTCTTTTCTTTAATCCAAAGTAGCTTAGGAGCACCCACAACACAAAAGGAGGGCTCATCAAACCATGGCCTCTCCCTTACTTCGTAGCCCCACTTAGTGTGGGTCCCTTGTCTACGGTTGTGGTGCACGCGATTTTCGGATGGATGCCAACGACATAGATGGCAGCCAAAGGAGGATAGGCTTTCTGCTGAACACGTGCGACGATGGAAGAAAAACTCAAGCTCTGCTAATTTTACACGTGCGAACGGATAGGCTTGTCGTTGAAAATAAAAAATGATTCATGACCCCGGCGGCAGCAAGGGCTTCTTCTCTTCTTTTTCTTTTAAGAATTTTTCTTGAAGAAAATCTCCTTCACCGTCCAATATAGATTTAGATTGATTGGATGATGAAACTTCATCAATATGGTCGTATGTTGGAGAGGGTGAAGAAATCAAAAGGTGGTTTTGAGAAGAGACGCCTGGTTTTCACTTATATACAGTCCAAAAGGGTGGTAATCTTTCTATGCCCTTGATTCAAATCTCCATCCAAGGGCCCACAAAACTCCCATGAACTATTCAACCTTTGTCCAAGAGTTCTTGAGCTTTTGTCTTCTTTATCCTCTTGATTTTTGTGAGCTTCTCCCTATTCTTCAATTGCAAGTACCCATAGCTCTGATATACCACTGTCATGAAGCCACTCCCTAATACAAACGAGAGTAGCATATTAAGTGTCATGTAATAGCACTATAAAACATTGTATAGATCGGGGATCAATACTAGCAAACACATCTCCGAATAAAGTTATTGCACAAGAAAAGTTGGCAAATAGCCAAGCTTAGTAGATTAAGGTTAAGTTTGGGTGCCTAAGTGTGAAACAAGGCAAGTTGTATATAAGTGAATTTCTCACAATCCCCCTTGTGCTAATTGAGTCTTACTTATCTATTTACTCTTTTGTGTTCTAGTCTTGTGTGTGTGTGTGTGTGTGTGTGAGAGAGAGAGAGAGAGAGAGAGAGAGAGTTGAGAGTAGAGAGTAGAGTGCATGTGTGCCTCTTTGTTGTTTTACGAGTAGTGAGTAAGAGTGAGAGAGGTGAGTCCTTGTAGGGAAGTAAGGCTAACTTCTTGGAGGTGACAACAAGGAGGAGATTTGGGAGATTGGAGTCCTTGTAGGGAAGTGAAGCTAACTTCTTGGAGGTGACAACAAGGAGGAGATCCGGTAGATTGGAGTTAGAAACCACGGGTGTTGGAGATTTGAGAGATGGGAGTTAGCAACCACTAGTGGTGCTTGGAGGTGACAACAAAAAGGAGGAGATCTGGGAGATTGGAGTTAGTAACCATTGGTGGTGCTTGGAGGTTTAGGAGATCCTAAGATGGAAGTGAGGCCCACGATGGTTGTTGTCTATTTCACTGTCTCCTACTAGAATGGATGAGTTGAGCAGAAATAGTCCATAATACTTATTAAAGGCTCTTGGGAGGAGAGATTTACTTTGCTATAGCAACATCTTCATTGACCTAGCATTGGGCCGAAAAGGTAGTTCACCTATGGTGGGGGGTGCTGGAAATCAATGCTGGTAATGTTTGGGCATCCATGCATTGTTAGTGTGTAGGTCAAGTTGCTCTATTTTGTAAGGCCCCTTTTAGGAAGAGACGCCACTTTATGTTTCAACATGCATGGATGCCCAAACATTACCCAATTTAGACATTGAGGTTGGCCATAGGTGGCTGGATGTTATAAGACATTGAGGTTGGCCATAGGTGGCTAGATGTTAAAAGACAACCCTTGTAGGTTTAGCACCATGTCAAATAGGATACATGTAAGTGCATGCTAGTAGATTACACTCAAGGGTAGAAGGAGGTCTTCCAACCCTTGACACATCGTCCTCATGTTGTGAAGCTCAAATGGGCGCCATACGACCTAGGATGGTTCTGGAAGTTGTGCTAATCCTTAGTTTAATATTGTTCCACTCAAGGAGTGTGGTCACTTTGATCCTAGTGGAACAACCATAGATTGGCCGACCTAGGTCACAACTGCCCTTGGACACACACTATGTATAGATAGATTTGGAAGCTTTCAATCATATTCATATTCATATTTGAAAACTCTTTATAGATAGATTTGGTAGCTTTCAATCATATTCATATTTGAGAACTCTTTATAGATAGATTTGGTAGCTCCTAATCATATTCATATTAGAGAACTATCTTCATTGTGTTGTGTGCCTTTCTTAGTGCATGACATCCTTCCTCTCAGAGTCTACCTAGATTGCCATCAAGGCTCCGTACTAGAGCACACAGTGGGTAGTTTGCAACAGTAACTCAATATTATTTGCCATTTCTCTTTTTGCCTTGTGGAAGGTCATGCTATTTGTGTGAATGTACAAGTTATATTTTCATACATGATTTACATTTTCTTTGATCCCACTTTGAATTTGGCCATCACGTGACAATGCCAACACGTATCATGCAATCTTTCTCATCCATCAAACTAATTTGCCAACTATTGTGACAATGTAAACACACAAATGTAGTCTTTACTTGTCGATCACCTATGTATTTGCCCATTGCATCAAGCATGTAAAGACCCTAATGTGTGTTGTTCGTGTATCACCCCTTGGAAAGTAGCTATTTTCCTAGAAATGATCCCCCTCCCCCCAAAAAAAACCCCCCTTTAGAGGTGTGCAACTTTTTCTCCATCGGCATTACTCACAGTGGGTCCATATTCAATAGTTCATCTACAAAGACTAGCTCATGCTACCTGGAAATTTGGTGCTGGGTCAAGTTGAAACTTGACACCATCAATGTATTGCCTTTAGGAAGCTTCCTTGGTGCTCTCGACTGTAGATGTGCACACTATGCTTTTTTTTCTACCCTACCTCGCCTTTTTTTTTTTGCCCCGCGGGGGGGGGGGGGGGGGGGGGGGAGATATCTAGGCAAACAACTAAGTATTTCGACAAACAATTTCAATGGGCTATGTATGATTTTACACTGTCTATGCAAGTTTAGGGGTCATAAACCCAGACAATCAAGTGGGTAGTGGGAAATTTCATACAAATAGCTATGTAGGCTGTGTTGATTTTGGGAAAATTCAACTGAACAAGGAAGTGGGTTATGGTGATTTTGCACTACCGGGATTTAATTCAAATAATCAAGTGGGAAACTTGAAAGCAATAGACTAAGAACTCCTACAGCATAAAGAAGCCCTCATCGCCCATGCACACACCAAAATCCATAAGTTGGAAACCATTGCCTTGGATGATATCCCTTCGGAAGGGCATTACCAAAAAAAGCTAGACTTGCTTCTCTCATAGGTCACTGTCCTTGACACCAACCATGAGTTGGTCCCCCATGGATACCCTTTTCCTTATCATCTGTCTCTTACTTGTTTCATGTCAAAATCTTTTTATCTGACCCTATATAACCCCCACCTTCCACACCATATCAACACCACACACTTTTGCCACCCTCTTCTTCTTCGACCAAGCCATTTCCACACCATGCTTATGCACTTCATTAAGCCCCATCTTGTTGTGTCCAACCTCACCACATGGTGCCATTCATTTGTCAATTCTACACTTTACCGTGGAAGGTCACTTCCTCGATCATTGACTCCCATCTTGTTGTGTCCAAACACGCCACATGGTGCCATTTATTCCACACGATGCTTATGAGATGCTTATGTACTTCATTGAGTCCCATCTTGTTGTGTCCAACTTCGCCACATGGTGCCATTTGTTCATCAAATCTATACTCTTTACTGAGGAAGATCACTTCCTCGAACTTTGGGCAGCACCACATGGCCTCAACTACCCCATCAATGAAGATCTACTTCACTCCGCCATGAAAACCATGAAGCCAAGGAGTGAAGTCAACCTACAGCCAGCTTTGCAAAATACATAGTAATCAATACAACTTGCAGGGCATACTCCGACTGTATCAAATAGTCTACACTTACCTCGATCAAAGCCCTGGCCACCACCAGAGATGCCACCGTTCACACCATCCAACATGAGATACTTTACAGAAGGCCTATGCCTTTTTCCAAAGCCACAAGCTTGCAGACGAGGATGACCTTGAAGATTTATTAGAAGGAAAATAAGGTAGGAACCAGAATTTTGGAGAAGAAGATTTTTAGTGATAAAACAAGAGCCAAATCCAACCCTAACCATAAGTGATCTAGAAGCTACCCCACCCACCATTCCAACCGATCCAAATCTACACCCCACCCATAACTCTCTCCTTTATCCATCCACATGCTCCTCCATGAGATTACCTACTTCATCCATAGTTTAAACCTCGAGCCTAGATTTTATCAGACAACTTAACCGCCTCATCAACGGCATCCACGAGTCCCCTATCATCGACATCTCAATAAAGCACCACTGCCAACCACTCTAGAAGAAGCTAGTGAAGTTGATGGGAAGGACCCAAGGGGTGTCCTTGCCTATCCATATGCAACAACTCACATACCCACCCATTGTATGTGAGTTGTTGCATATGGACCAAGGGGTGTCCTTGCCTATCCATATGCAACAACTCACATACCCACCCAAGACCTCACATTCCAAAGCAACCTCCATAATACCCTTGATACACCCTTTGACATGGCTAAAGTCCATCTACTGAATCAACACATGGATCAACTATTTGCCTAGTAGAAGATTGACCACCTACGACACAACAGAGGAGGCTGGCACTTTGTCGATCCAAAAGGTTTACACATCCGCAAGTCACATGGGAGTCTAACTCATGTGGCGCATGCCCTATCTCCTCAACAACCACTAAATGTGAAGAGAGTACATGGTTGCACTAAGAGAAGTCCGTATCAACAGAACATTGATGGATCCACACCATTCACCACCACAAAGATACTAGCACGAAGATACATCTCCAAATAAAGAATTTAAATAACCTCTACTACACAAAGGTTCCTAGACCTTGCTATAGTCGTCGCATGCTAATTCTTCTAGCTTATCATCCTCATCCTTGAGGAGCTACCTAAGAACCAATGGACATGCAAAGAGCATTTGGTCTTTGACCTCAATGAAGGTCCCACCTTTCGCTAACATCTTTACGACATGGTCAATACTTCTGTGGCCACAAGGTGGTCACTTTCGAAGACATGCCAGATATAGGGTTCTAAAAACCCTTTGATATCATGTGACAGTTGTTGGCTTTTCTGTAAGCCCCTCATCATGTCCTTCTACGAGACTAACAGTATCTTCAAAACCAATGCGGGTTCGTAAGTCTCACCCCCAAGTCGGGCCCTGTCTACTACTTTCCAATTATTTATGGGCTCGAAGTCGGTATAAAACCCTCGTCCAAGGGTGTCGTAAAAACAAGCTGCATGGAAAGAGTCAAAGAAAGCAGAAAACTAAGAAAGCAATATGTCAGAGTTTTCACCAAAAGGACCTTCTACACGAGGGCACACCTTTAGCTCCATTCCCATGCACCAAAAGGACCTTCTACACGAGGGCACACCTTTAGCTCCATTCCCATGCACGACACCTTCAATATACACACATGGGCTCTAAATTTAGTAGACACATGGGCTCTAAATTTAGTAGACACATCTAGCAAGAATAGGCACCAAAAGTTTCAAACACTTGCACTAAGTCTCATCGTCGATTGTTATCCAAGTATATTTATGGATGGTTAGACCCTCCCCAAATTAGTACGAACCTCTTATGGCCTCTTCCTCGACCACAACAATCATTGCTCCACATAGCCTATTTCCGAAGTGCTCAATAACACCAAATCACCTAGATAAGAGTGGTCGAGCAAAGTTCACACACATTACCATCTCACAATCTGGACTCCCCAAGAAAAGGGGTGTCAAGTAAATGTTGAGGAAAGTAATAAAAAGAGTTGAAGAAAGCAGTTAAGTTGGAGAAATCTCTGAGTTAGAGGAGTACATGCATAGGGCACACCTTCTGCCCATTGCCCATGCACATCACCTGCGTGCTTCACTATGGGCAGGCATGGACACATACACTTGCAACTAACCTTGTAGAGCTTAGTACTAGATGGGGGGACCATGGCTGTGGCAAGCCTAGCCTATGGCAGGGGGGCCTATCGCCTAGATAACCATTGACCTTGTAGGTATCTCTAAAGAGCTTGTGAGCTCTTCTCTTCTCTACTCTTGTTTGGATGCTTTCATGCTAGATGATTTGCCTGCTTGAATAGGTTTGTTTTTAGGTTGCTCCCTCTCATTAGCTTCTTCCTCTTCATCCGCCTTTTGTGAGAGACAATCACCATAAAGGCCATTCTCTTCCTTTACTCTCATAGCTAGCTATGGAGCATTCTAGTGTGACTGTTAGTATACACTCAATGCCCGCCTCTCAGCATGTATCTCACTTTGATGTATAATGCACATTTTTTAGGCCCCCATTATGAGGAGTAGCCATGGTGCATATGTCTTTAGTGGGAAACCCAGCTTAGATGCCGATGGGGTCATTATTGTGACCATTGATGATGGTTAGGAGATGGTCAGGGATATAAGCGTTAGATACGGTCCCGGGCATCGCCTCGGCTTGGTGACAGTAAGAGGAATATTCCCTAGAATATTCCTTGGATACTAGGTCCATCAGTAGTAGCGGGCGGTGGTCAATGGTCGATGGGTCGTGTTCTTGACACGCGGGGATGGTGACCGTGTCTATGCAGTGTAACCGCCCTCGTTGTATATGCGTCTACCACACCGGCTACAATACTATATATGGACATGGTTGCCATGAGCTAAGGTATCCAATGCTTGTGCGTATCCACCCCCTTCTACACCTCATACATACTCCATCCAGAGTCTGTCTAGATTGCCATCTAAGGTCTACTTGAGAGCGCATGGGTGGACAACACCATCACTTGTACCTCTTTGGTATAATCAGAATTCTAAATTCTCTCCATTGTGTATCTATTGCATTGTCTATTGTGCTTTGTCTTGCTATCTCTTTCCACTGTGCCATATTTTGAAAGTGACAACATAGTGAGTATGCGACGCACGAGCTAGTGCACCCAAATCTAGGGAGTATTCTAGTGCGACAATGGAGTGAGGATGCGACAATGGAGTGAGGACGCGACACACAAGCTAGTGTGGGGAGTTGTATTGTAGCTTGAAGGCAAGATCCAACAACATATGATTCGGCAAGGCTAAGGTAAGCACTTAACTTGAACATATGGCAATTACGAAGAACGTGGTGTTCCATGCTCATACAAAGCACATTGACATACAATATCATTTTGTGCACGAGCTAGTTATGGATGGAGAGATTGAGCTGGTTTACAATTCGACAATATATCTTCATAAAGGCTCTTGGGAGAGATTTGCTAGATGGGCATCTTCATCGAGACTTAGCCCCCATGTTCACTTATAGGGGTGTTGGAAGTCAATGCTCCACCCTCGTTACTGTTAGTGCGTAGGTTGCAAGGCCCCCTTTATGAGGAGAAGCCACTTTATGTTTGAGCATGTTTGGATGCCCAATAGGGCCCGATTTAGACATTGGGGTTGATGGTTAAGAGATGACCTATGTGTAGGTTTAGCACCATGTCAAGTAGGATGCGTAAGTGCGGGCTAGTATATTGCACTCAAGGGTAGAAGCAGATCTTCTAACCCTTGACACATCGTCCTCATGTTGTCAAGCTCAAACGAGCACTATACAACCTCAGATGGGTCTGGAAGTTGTGCTAATGCTTAGTCTAATATTATCCCACTCGAGGGGTGTGGTCAGTTCAATCCAACTGGAATAATTGGGTCTACCTATGATACAATTGCCCTTGGATACTATTTATATATAAATTTGGCAGCTTTCAGTCGTATTCATATTTGAGAACTATTTATAGATAGATTTGGCAACTTCCAGTCATATCCATATTTCGTTGGGAGCCTTTCTTAGTACATGACATCCTCCCTCTCAAAGTCTACCTAGATTGCCGTCAAGGCTCCCTACTGGAGCACACTGGTAGGCAGATGCCATAAGTTTAGTTTGCAATAGTAATTCAATATTATTAGCTCTCTCTCTCTCGTTTTAAATTCTTTGCCTAGTGGAAGATCCTCTTATGTGTGAAAGTACAAGTTCTATTTTCATACATGATTCACATTTGCTTTGGTCATTGAATGTGACAATGCCTTTCTTGTTTGTGGATCATCTATTTATCCGCCAATTGCATCTGTGCATTCCTGTGGGAAAATAGGTGCATTTCTAATGTACTAAAATGGTGTGCGTGGCAACATTTTCTCAGCTGGCATCCATATTCAAGAGTCCCTGCTACATGAAAATTTTGTGCTGGGTCCAGTTGAAACTTGACACAATCAATGTATTGTCTTTATGAAGCTTCCTCGGTGGATGTGCATGCAGCTTGTGCTTTTTTTTCCGCCCTACCTCGTTTTTTTTTTGGGCGGGGCAAATTTAGGCAAACAGCTAAAACAATTTCAGTGGGCTGTGCATGATTTTGCACTGTCTACGCATGTTTAGGGGTCATAAACCCAGCTAATCAAGTGGGCAGTGGGGAATTTCATCCATATAGCTGCCGATTTCGGGAAAATTCGGCCAATCAGCGAAGTGGGTTATGGTGATTTTGCACTACCTAACTCAGGTTTGGGGATTTCAACTCAAATAATAAAGGGGGCAGTGCAGTTTGTGGTCGATTCTACTTAAATAGTCATGTGGGCGATTCGGATTCAGCTGCTGAGGATGCTATGAAATGAGGTGGGCTGTGCTGATCTCTACAAAAGGGGTGGAAAATATCGAAAAAACCATTTGCAAAGGCGGTTGAAAACAGTGTATGTTAGATAGGCCATGATTTTGACCTTTGATCTGCCATCTTTAGCCTCATCATTAGGCTCTCATAACCATGGCATTGCGCAAACTGCGTCCCAACCATAAACCTGCAAGGGCATTCAGTGTCATTGCTTCACTCCTCAGATCAAGGTTCTCTGCATCCGTCACCGCCGGTATTCTCTTGCTTCTCATCGTAACAGCTGCCACTCTATTATGCTATGAGGTGAGTGCATTCAACTGAGTGCTATTTGATTGCTTAGAGTTTCATGACTTTCGTTAATCAGTTGATTAGATTTCCAGCCCTTGATCGATTGCTCTGATTTGAATATGCTACATGTATGCCTACTGTAATAGACACTTATTTATTCACCGATCAAATTTCTGATTATAGTTTTAGGCATGTAATTCATTGGGGCACTGAACGATCATTAGATTTTAGGCATGATTGCCATAATAGCCCCTTGATTTTTTCACTGATCAAATGTTTGATTATATTTTGAGCCATAATAAGCACTTGATTGATTGATGGGTCGTATTTTAGCCAGAGTAAACACGTGGTGAGTCTACTATAGGCCCTTGATTGCTTCATTGATTGAATGATTGGTTAGATTTTCAGCCATAGTAGACACTCGATTGAGTGCTTGATTGCTTACATTTTGAGGTACTATGGATTGGTATGTTTTTAGCCATACTAGACACTTGATTGATTGACTAGATATTGGTTAGTTTTTTAAGGATTACTGGATACTGAATTATTCGAAGTCTGGGTACTGTAGGCAATTGATTATTGACTGAATGAATGATTGATTACATTGTAAGCCATAGTAGACACTTGATTGCCTGTTTAGATTTAGAGCCATTAAGGGCACTTGATCAATCAATTGATAAGATTATGAGCTATAGTAGACAACACCTGGTGGCTAGATTGATAAAAATTTGAGCTATAGTACCCAATTGATTGATTGGTTAGGTTTTGAGCCTTAGGTAGACACCTGATTTCAATTTTATTATTCTGAAGTATTATGGGCATTTTGATGATAGATTTTGAGATACAATTTGATACATTGATTAGATTTTTTCACTTGTGATGCAGGCGCGATACATTGCCATGCACACGACAACAGTAGCAGGTGACAACTTGAAACCTACCCCGTGGCATATGTTCTCAATTCCTCCCACGGATACATGGAACGGTGCAGCTAGGTTCCTTACAATAGTGAAGTGCAATTATTTGAGCTGCTTAACTCACACTCTTAAGCCTCGGGAACGCCATGTGATTCAGTTTAATCACACACATTCCTGCCCCAGCTTTTTCCAATGGATTTATGAGGATTTAGCCCCTTGGAGAAGAAGCAGAATCACCATAGACAGTCTCAAAGCTGCCCAAAAACATGCTGCTTTTCGGGTTGTCATTGTAGGAGGCCGTTTGTACACAGAATTTTACTATGCCTGTGTGCTACCCAGAGCTATGTTTACCCTTTGGGGCTTATTGCAACTCTTGGAAAAGTACCCTGGTATGGTACCAGATGTGGATTTGATGTTTGACTGCATGGATAGGCCTGTGGTAAGAAAGCCTGATTATAAGGACACGGGGCCGCCACCACCACTTTTCAGATATTGTGGCCACAAGGATGCATTCGACATTCCCTTTCCCGACTGGTCTTTCTGGGGATGGTACTCTCTCACTCTGTGTGTGTGCGCACGTGCATGCAGGGGGCTTCTGTGCAAACTTGTTTTTCATCTTTTTCTATGTAATAGCTGCTATAAAAAGCTCAAAGCACAATTTCCCTCTCTCTCTCTCTCTCTCTCTCTCTCTCCATGTCCCAACTTTTAGCCGATTAATGGCACACTTGCACTACTGATTGCTCTCATAGACCCTAACAAATTTTTGTTCCTTCTTTCTTTCTCTCTCTTGGCGCCTGCAAGGCGGGGGATTGGGCAGTCTTCTGAGATGGAAGGACCCTCATCCGGGAATTTTGTATCCCTAAACCAGCAGACCCTCAGCCTTAGATCATGAAGCTCCACAGCTGATTATTAGGTTATTTCTCTCTATTGTTCCTAATCATGTTAGGCCTACACGGCCTTAGTGTTTGTATTCGGTCCAGTAGATCATTTTTGAAACCAACCCCCCCCAGCGCGCACGCGACGCCCCCCCCCCCGGTGTGTTGATTTAATCTTTCTCATTCACATGCGTGCACACCCACACTCCCCCTCCTGTGCAGACGTCTACCTAAAAGCAAACAGTTTTGTATATCTAGTTTCTAGTTTTTTTTTGGTATGCTGGTTCAGCTCTTGTGGTAGCTGGGGTATTGTACAAGGTTTGAAAGGTGCAATCTCCCTTTATTGAGCTTTTCAGTGAGGGTGTAAGCTCACTTTTTGTTAATGAAATGGGGTTGCATGCCCGCGCACCCACACACACGCACATGTATGTATACACACATACACGCGCACGTGCACATATATGTATGTATGTGTGTGTGTGTGTATACATACATGTGCGTGTGTATATACATATATATATGTATATATATATATATATGTATATGTATATGTATTTATGTATGTATGCATGTATGTTTGTGTACATGTATGAGTGAACTGCGTCCGTCCTCTGTGCAGTTGCATCTGTGTGCGACCACGCACACACGTGGTGTGACGTCGAGAGAACGCTGCTGTGCCTTTCATCCGTTGGGTACACACACACACACACACACACACACACACACATACATATATGTGCACGTGCATGTGTGTGTATACATACATGTGCGTGTGTATTTACATATATATATGTATATATATGCATATATATATATATATATGTATATATATGCATATATATATATATATATATATATATATATATATATATATATATATATATATATATATATATATGTATGTATGTATGTATGTATGTATATGTATTTATGTATGTATGCATGTATGTTTGTGTACATGTATGAGCGACCTGCGTCCGTCCTCTGTGCAGCTGCATCTGTGTGCGACCACGCACACACATGTGGTGTGACGTCGAGAGAACGCTGCTGTGCCTTTCATCCGTTGGGTTTGGCCTGACGTTCGCCTGCCCGTCTCTCTTCCGTCAGTCGTCTCTCCTCCGGCTCTGCCCTGCTCTGTTTCTTGCTCGCCGCCTCTTATCTTCTGGGGCCTCCGTGTGTGCACGCGCGCGCGCTCTTTTTTTCTTGGCTGTTTGCCTGTTCACTTTGTATTTTCTCTCCTGATCTTACTGTTTCGATTGTGTTCTATATTTCGCCTTCTCTTTGGATTTTTTTTTTCTTCTCGTCTTCTTTGCTTTTGCCTCCGCCTGCTCTTTCGGTTTTGTGTGTCTGTGTGCTGTCTTGTGTGTTTTTTGTGTCTATTGCCTGTGTTTTTCCTTTCTATTCCTTCATGGCGCAATCCGTAGCTACTTACCATAGAAGGGAATTGATCCCAAATGCAGACAATTGCATTCTGATTTGTAGCCTCTCCGTTGTGACAATCCTGAACTGCAGCAGTTCTACGACACTCTTGAGGAAGGTTTTGCAGATATCCGACAAGCATGGGATGTGCCTGTGCCGGATTTTCGTTTGCAAATTTTGGGTCATGTTCTCTTTGAATTTGTAACGAGACTATCACAAAAAGCGGTGATTCTTTTTCTCCTTGGTAAAATACCTTCTGCAGCAAATGTTGATCAATGGATAAAAGCCATGCTTGGGGGATGCTTTGTGGAAGGGGTTTACTCTGCGGTAAGAGGTTTTTATGAGGTGATTCTCACTGAATCTAAGTATAAACAAATGTTGTTAGAAAAGGGGTTTACTTTGCGGTAAGAGGTTTTTATGAGGTGATTCTCACTGAATTTAAGTATAAACAAATGTTGTTATTAAAGTCACCATTGTTCTTTGGACAACAAATGGTGAATGTTTACCCTTGGTTTCCCACCAAGGATCATCAGAATTTTATCAAACACAGATGCCCTGTGTGGGTGGAAGTGGTGGATCTCCTGGTTTATATCCTTGATCTTCTGGCAATGTAAACAGATTCTGTATCCTTTGGGATACAGCTAAACAAACCCCTGATAGGGTAGCGATGGATGTTGAAATGCAAGGAATCCCAACTCAGAAAGTTTTCTTTAAGCTAAAATGGGAAAATTTTGCAGGTCCTTGTTTCAATTGTAAAAAGTTTGGACATCGTATACAAACAGAATGTTCGTCGCTTTTATTGCGGCCACTTGTTGCGGCCATGCACTCTCCTCTTCAATACAAACTCAAAAGGGGAAGAATGTGAATCACTTGTTTGCACGTGGTGCAGAAAATTCGATGCATACAAATACAATTGATGTTCAATCTGCAGTGTGTTCTTTGCATAGTGACTTGAGTAGTCAGGCTGCCATGAAAGTCTGGCGTTTCGCACAGTGTAACTGAAGAAGGACATGCATTCATGGGGTTAAAAGCATCCCTTCACTCCCACTCACCGGGGTTTCAACACAAGTATATGGTAGGACACTCATTATATAACCAAAGGCTCCAAGAGTTCATAATCATCCCTTGAGATGGATCAATATAAATGTGCTTTTTTGTCTTGCCCACCACTCTCATTGGCCGGATCACCAGACCCTCAATGATTTCCTGCTCAACACTTCTCTCCAAGAGCCATCTATCATGAATGGAGTAGAAGATTGGTACATCATCCTGTAACATGCAGTGGTAGTATTCGTAATTGAGGATCCTATCACACAAATGCTCACACCGTCTTCTGTATCCCGAGTCCTCGATGATTTCCTGCTCACACTTCTCTCCAAGAGCCATCTATCATGAAAAACGAAAGCACTAAAAAAAAGTGGCTTTCCTTGTTTTTTTTTTTCTCCTGGAATAGCCGGCGCTGTCCTGCTGCGTTGCTGACGTCGAGTATTGCCGTCAACCTTGCTTTCCGGCCGTCACTGCTGCCGTCGCCAATACCTTCGCACCAGCCTGCGTGTGCGCCTGCGCCAGTCGGCGTGGGCCTGGGCAGCACGGCAGCGTAGCCCTGGGCGCCTGCCGTGCGTGGACTCGGTGCCGGCTTGTTGGCCTAGCCAGGGTACATGCCCGCCTAGCATAGGCGCTGCCTCGCCGCCTGGCCTGGCCTGGCCGCCTGGCTACGCAGCCTTGAGCGCCTGCACATACTTGGCCGACTACAAGCCTGGCCGCCAGCATAGACACCAAAAGCCAACACTTGCCCAACGTACAGATGCTCACGACCAGCAGTTCTTCACGACCATGCGCGTGGCTCGCTTTCTCTCGCTCTCTCTCTCGTTCAACGAAAAGCAACGTGCAACGTGCTTTTTTTTTTTTCTTTTTCCTCTCTCTACAGGACATGCGACTGCACAACCGATTCAGGCCTCTTCTTCATGCAAAGCAATCAACCCTTCCTAACTACCATCTCCCATCAACATGGGTCTCTTTGATGAAGAAAAAACACATACTAAATCTGAAAACAGCAGTATGCACAGAAAAAACAGCAAGCTTTTTAACACATACCTTTCTTCGACCTCTTCTTCTCTACCTATCGACTTGCTCGTTCACGAGGTATGCTCTGATACCACTCTCAAATCCCCACGGATCCCCTCGTGATCGATCTTGGTTCGAGACTCAAAACCTGCAAACAAACGAACAAACAAACAACAAGGGGGTGCAGGCCTGACTCACCTCGAGCCCACAGTCTTGGCTGTCCCCACCGAGCCACGAGCTGAGCTAACTAGGATGACGTACCGACCAATCTCCTCCTCGCGACGTCCCATACCTCCACGAAGCTGCCCTCGCGGGCCTCGAGATTGCTGCCGGCCTCAGCTGCATAAAGCAGGTGCACGTCTGCACTAGATCCAGGCTCCAAGACCATAGAGCTCTCACAAACTCGCGAGACTCTCTATATTACAATAAACTAACCTTGGCCACCCTTTTATAGGCTCTTGGCCGGTCATCGGGCATCCACACTTGGGCGCCCGCCCGTCCATACTTGGGTGCCCGCCCGTTAGTATTTCCCTAACTCAGCTCGTCAATCAGCCTGCCTAGTTCCAAGCTTTCCCAAGCCTCGAAACTAGTCTTGCACCATTGTCACAATCACCCAGCTCAAGCTGTGATCAAGGACACGGGAGAAGAAGACGGGAGCCGGCCCGATGTGCGATGGTGTTAGGGTGGGAGTGGCTTGTGGTTGAGGGTTCAACCATTGGTCCGGGTTAGTTGCATGATGCATTTGGTAAGACGACAGGGGCAGTAGGCGGCGAACCAGCAGGGGGGCGCAACAAAATGGGGAGAGATTGCACAACACAATGATGAGAGAGGAGATTGGCACTATGCACATGTAATCGTGCTCGCTGAAGCCTTCGCCCCCCCCCCTCTCTTGAGCCGCCGCCTGCTCGCACCCATCCTCCCCGCCCTCGTGACTGCCTCTCCCCGCCTGCTCGCACCCCCCCCCTCCGCACCCCTGTGCTTCTCGCGCCCCCCGCCCTCCCTTTCGCGCCCGTCACCCCCTGCCCGCCTGCCCCGTCTCCTTCGCGCCCCCCGCTCCCCCCCTTCCTCCGCGCCCCGCCCCCCCTGCCTGCCCCCGCCCTTCCCCCCCTTTCGTGCTTTCCCCGCCCCCCCCCTTTTGTTCCCGCTGCCCCCCTCCCCCCTTTTTTTTTTCTCCGCCTCTTCTCTGTTATTTCCGCCCCCCTCTGTCTTCCGCCCCTCCCCCTCTTCCCCTCCCCGCTCCGCCTTTTTTGTGCAGCTCGGTTCTTGCAGGACCCTCCGTTTTTTGCTTCGCCCTCGACTCAGCTTTAGACTCTAATGGAGGTTCCTCCCGCCCCACCTCAGAGGGACTCTTCCGCAGCCACCTCGCCCGCCCCTGAGGATACCCCCATCAGGCTTTCTCTTTCGCCAGAAGAGGAAGCGAGCCTCGCCGCAGAGGTGGAACACCTCCACGCACATTCCACCATCTGCCGTATAGTTGGCACTCGCCCCCGTAGAGGGGAGATCCGGGATCTTCTCCAGGCCCGCATTCTTGCAGATGTGGGCAAGATCCTGGACGTTCAGTTACTGGGCCGCGGACACTACAAGATTGAGTTCGAGACAGCCCAGAGCGTGGCCTAGGTCCTAGCCATGAGTCCCCTTGACATCAAGGGCGCTCGGGCCTTCTTCAGACCTTGGCAGCATGGGTTCGACCCAGCAGCGGCCGAGCAGGGAGAGCGCCTATTCCATGTCACAGTTTGCTTTCCTGGACTCTGCCGCGAGTACCTTCCGCTCCTTTCTAGGATAGGATCATTGGTGGGCTCGGTGCTTGAGACTGGCCCCATAGCAGCTTTAGTGGTGGCTAGAGCAGCTGGCCTGTCTTCGGTCAGAGTTTTGGTTCTTGACATCTCCTCCCTTCCGAAGGTCATTCAGTTACCTAGGATAGGGGAGGGGATGGATCGATCAGAGAGTAGAGTTTCCGGGGCTCCCGAACCAGTGTTTTATATGCAAGCAGGTCGGCCACCTGGCCAAGGCCTGCCCTTGCAGGAGACCCCGATCTTCACCGCAGCAGCAGACCCCCGATGGCCCGCCCACAGATGCGGCTCGGCAGGCAGCCTCCGGGATACTTGCTCAGCCCATAGAGACCTCGGATTGGCAGCTTGGACAGGGACGCCGTAGAGGGAGACAGCCACAGCAGCATGCCCAGAGACCGACGCAGCAGGAGTCACAGCCTCAGCATCACTGGGTTCCAGTGAGGAACAGCTTTGCTCCCCTCCAGGAGGAGACCCTAGTGCAGACTGAGGATCAGGAGATGCCAGCACCCCCCCCCCCTTCGCCCCCACCCCCCCTCCCCCTCCCCCTCCCCCTCCCCCTCCCCCTCCCCCGTCCCCCCCTCCCGCCTCGCTTCCACCTTCGCCTCCTCCCGTTCCCGCTCCCGCTTTTTCAGCGGCTCCTTCCCCACCCCCTTCTCTCCCCCCCCCCCCCCCCTCCGCTCGCCTCAGCTCCCCGAGAGGCACTGGCAGTACCGTGGCGCTCACCTGCAGTCCGGCGGGCACTGAGCACCGACCTTGCTCGAGCATCGCAGAGGAGACCTACCATGCCGATTCGTGCTTCACGGATATCCTCTATCCGCAGTCGGCTGAGTAGTCTCGACACTAGACAGTGCTCGGAGGCCTTCGACTACTCCTTCACACGCCTTTTTGGAGCGGAGGGCCCCCATGAGCCAGCACCCATCAGAGTTCATGTGGTGATACCTCCGGCCCGAGGGGAGGAGGCATTTGATTTAGCGGTGGCCTTCTCCTTCCCTCTCTGCGGCACTAGCGACCGGGAGTGGACTCTGGATCTCGCTCTTAGTATTTTGAAGACTCAGGCAATTGAGTTTTCTCACCATGTGAGCGATTTGGAGATGACAGACGTGATAGGCCGACTCTGGGAGTTGGCACATTTCTTTGATACCAGGAGTGCGGATGCCTCCGGGGTTCGACATTTGGTGGTTCGCAGAGTGGCAGACCTAGGACGAGACCCTGGCTATGTATGCATACATGACGTTTCTCTCTCTGAGCGGGAGGCAGTCACCATGGGACACAGCCATCGGCGCCTGGTTCGAGACTCTTGCAGCACACCGGGTGGGCAGATTCGTAGCCGCTCAGATGGGGACTACTCTCCATCCAAGCCGCTTGCGAAGGCCCGCCGTATGGCTAAGACAGCCTCCACCTCAGCAAGTCATCCATGAGGATCATCTCATGGAATGTACAGGGCCTTGGCGGCGCACACTATGTACGTTATCGTGGTTGCTTGAGGCAGGAGCTTCAGAGATGCCTGGTTGGGGGCAGTATTGATATTCTGATGATGCAGGAGCACCATTTGAGTGAGAGCAGGATTCGGAGATATGGTTCGGTGATGCTTGGTAGATGGGACACATTTTGGTCTGCAGGTTTTGGCCCCTTGGGTGGGCAGGGAGGAGTATGTATGGTCATTGCGGATGTATGGTGGCAGGCCATTGTGGATCGTGGGGTCATTGTGCCTGGTAGAGCACAGTATGTTATTCTGAGGATGCACGACGAGCACTTTGGTGTGCTCAATGTCTATGCGCCCAACCATGCTAGTGCCAGAGCAGAGTTCTGGACCCTTGTTACAGATGCATTGCCTGAGGCCGCACATTGGTGTGTCGGGGGAGACTTCAACATGCTTGAGGACTCGGCCGATAGGGTGGGAGGCAGTCATGTTACAGTGCACGGCACGGAGCTTGCAGCTTGGGAGCGATTTTGTATGACATTGCGGATCACTGATGCATGGCAGCATGAGGCTTTCTCCTGCTCTCAGGACAGTCTTAGTTTTTCTCGGTCGGATCGCCGGCAGGGAGGGACTAATCTATCACGGATTGATCGCTTCTATGTGGGCGACAGGTTCGGGGAGCATGGTGGCTCCGTTGGCATTCTCGCTGGCACCTCTTTTTCAGACCATGCGCCAGTTATTCTGACACGTGAGGAGAGGACGCGGGAGACCAGCTTGCAGTTGAGCATCCCAGAGAGGATACTTACAGATCCCAGTCTTTCTGAGGACATTGAGAGGATATGGCATGATAGCCAGAGCTCTGACATGGATACAGCAGGCCAGTGTGCCCAGGGACTCATCGAGCTCAGCTCTTTTTTGCACGCTATAGCCTTGACACGGCTGGGAGAGACACGAGAGCGGGGGCGTCGCTTGAGACGTAGCCTTGCTTCGCTCCAGCGTCTCCAGGAGCAGTTGCCTACATGTGAGTGGGTGGCGTCCCAGCTGAGCCAGGCACGCCAGGAGGTTAGAGAGGCAGAGGAGCAGAGACATGAGTTCTACTATCATCGCCAGGCCTCTCAGTGGACGCAGCTTGGTGTGACTGGGGAGTTTTTTGAGATCACCGGACCCCGCCATGCTCGAGCAGGAGTACGCCAGCTCAGGAGGCAGGACGGATCTTTAGCCACTGAGCCCGGGGAGATTAGAGCCATTGCCACTGAGTTCTATAGAGATCTGCTTTCAGCGGAGCCAACCACGGAGGCACGTGATGCTTGCAGGCAGATTGTGTGGGCCCATGTGCAGAGGAGGGTCACAGATCGTATGCGCATAGTTTTGGGTGAGCCCCTTTCAGAGGATGAGCTTGTTGAGGCTTTGAGGGTCCTTCCGCGTCATAGTTGCCGTGGGGAGGACGGATTGACGCCTGCCTTTTTTATGCGCTATTGGGACCTTTTGGGGCCAGGCCTCCGCAGGGGCTTTCAGTATGTTTTGGACACTGGGGTGATGCCACAGAGCTTTTCAGAGGGCTTGATCTTTCTTATCCCCAAGGGGGAGGGAGTGTCAGATGATATTCGGCATTGGAGGCCTATTACGATCCTCAATACTGTCTACAAGGTCCTAGCAAAGGCCTTGAGTTTGAGGATCCAGCCCTTCCTTGGGGAGTTGATTCATGCTACCTAGACAGGATTCGTCAAGGAGCGCAGTATCCTTGACAACATTTTCACCTTCTGGGAGGTGACGGCCCGAGCTAGATTTCTCGGTGAGGACTTGGTCGTGATGCTTCTCGATTTTGAGAAGGCATACGATAGAGTCGATTGGGGTTTCCTAGAGGGCACTATGCTTCGCCTGGGTTTTGAGCCTTTTTGGATTCAAGGAGTGGCGGCTCTATATTCCACAGCTCGTAACTAGGTGTTGATGGCAGGAGGACGGGGGCCGAGTTTTGAGTTGACCAGATCAGTCCGTCAGGGATGCCCTCTCGCCCCGTTCCTTTTTCTCTCCTTTGCAGAGGGTATGAGCATGTATCTGACAGCAGAGGAGGTTGGTTTGAGAGGACTTTAGCTCCCAGTCCGGGGCGAGGACCTGCACGATTTTGAGTTTGCTGATGACACGGGATTGTTTCTGCATGACCAGGAGGCCAATCTACAGAGGGCAGAGTAGTCGCTACAGGTTTTTGGTGTGGCTTTGGGAGCATTGATCAATTGGCACAAGACAGTGGCTTTTTGGATCAGTAGCGCTCCCGCTCCGGCATGGAGCCCAGACCCGGGTTTTAGATGGATTCCTCTTGGCACAGCAGTGCGGTATCTGGGATGCCAGATTGGACTTGATTTGTCACCTGAGCAGCAGATCGCCCTGCTTCTTTTGAGCATTCGGAAGAAGCTTTTATATTGGAGTACAGCTCGACTATCCTTGGCTGGGAGGGTGGTGGTGACAAATCAGGTGCTTTTAGCGACTATGTGGTACATCATGTCTTGCTGGATCTTCTCGAGCTCTTGCATCAGCCAGGTACAGAGGCTGATCAGGAACTTTCTTTGGTCTGGGCGGGATGGTCAGCCGGCCCGGGCTAAGGTTGCTTGGGCAGTTATTACTCTTCCGTTGGCCCAGGGGGGCTTGGGCATTATAGATCCAGCTGATCAGAGTAGAGCTTTGTTGGGGAAGCTTATTGTTCGGGGGCTGCTTCCAGGCGCTGAGCCTTGGAAGGAGCTTCTATTTCAGCGGCTACAGGCTAGAGCTCCCCCACCAGCAGGGGACACTTGGGCACCAGAGATACGGTGGATCTTCATAGAGATGAGGAGGACAGGCCTCAGTAGAGGATGGGAGGACATATTTGCCTTGAGCATCTTGCGAGCTTGGGAGTTGCTGAGACTGGGGCTTTCTCAGAGACCTCCCACTTGTGATGAGGAGCGGGCCAGACAGCCGCTCATCTGGAGCCCCGCGGTACGCACAGTGCAAGGTCATATGCTAGGTTCTCGGCCTCATCTAGCCTGGGGACCATTGGCGGCAGGCCCAGCACGCAGTTTTGGAGATTGGCAGGCCTTTTGCAGTCTCTCGGAGGAGATCTAGGCGGAGAGGCTGAGTTACTTCAGAGGGGGGCTGGCATTTCAATCTCCCATATTGCCTTCCATTTCCTTCTCCAACAACTAGAACTCCAGCTCACTCTCTAGATTTTATTATAATAGATGACATTATCCTCACTCATTCTCAATGCATTGTACAGAGCCTTGGTTGTACCTTTGTCCAAAGTACATCCATTAAACCAGACCCAATGGATGACATTCAGGAGGCACTCACTGAGGAGTGGTTCACGCCTTTCGAGCTAGCGGCCCCACGGTGGATGGGAGCCTTTACACAGTTGGAGATCTTGATTGCTGTCAGAGCTTGCACTGAGGATGGTAGATGCCTCTACTATGAGATACAGGATGAGGAGAGACTTTAGAGAGTGGAGGCGGAGTCGCCTTTGGTTGCAGAGTGCATCTTTCAGAGGATACGGGTAGTGGCCGCCGCTTCTCGGAAGTGGCTTATTGATCCAGACCCTGCAGATGTGGACTCTGATTGGCGCATATGGGCATGTGCTGCACGCCCCTTGGCCCGGCTCTAGTGAGACCCTGGCGAGTACGAGTGGCATGATCCTTATGCGTCCCGCGAGGCCACAAAGATCACCTTTTTCCAGTATACTGTTCGGTTGGGGAGGCATATTTTGACTGCGAGGAGGATGGTCTCTCCAGCTGCATCGGAGCATTGGCGGCTATAGGGACTCTCACAGGAGTTCCCAGAGAATTTTTGGACCAGGCTCTGGGCTAGCCGACAGGCACGCGGGGTCTCGACATTCCAGTGACTGGTTGCCCACAGGGGCTTTGCAGTTGGCACCTGGCTTGTCTACAGTGGCCTTCCATCGGCCTGCGTCCGATGCGGCCACCCATTGGAGACACAGAGACATTGCCTATGGGACTGTCCACACACGCAGCAGATTTGGTTGAGGATGCTGTGCATTTTGGCCCCCCTCTCTCCAGAGGGCATGTATATGTGGGGAGCCGCTGCTTGGTCGACTTCATCAGGGCCTGCTCTGGGATACGAGACGGAGCAAGACAGCCAGGCCATCAGATTCATTAGGGGCCAGCCTCGCCTTGTTCCTTCACCGGATTTCTCGTCCGCCGGCTGGACACAGGAGAGGGATCTACGATGGGAGCTCCTCAGCAGCCTCACCATATGGTTCACCTGGAGAGCCCGTTGTTTCAGGGCCTTTGAGGGGAGACTGGAGCCACCAGCAGAGACTGTTCGGGGGATCTGGCAGGAGTTGATTCACACCCTGCGAGGACAGTATAACCGCATCCGGGGCGACTCGGATCGAGCGATCTTGCGGCGCCAGGCCTTCCACACCACTTGGCGCAGCGACCCCTTCTATACTCTACACGCGGGTACCCCCCGCTGGCACTACAGGCCACCTGTTTGGATTTTCCCCCCTCCTATTGTATGATATAGCCTCTCAGTTATTTGTACTTTTTGCACCTAGGGAGAGTCTCCCTAGCTGCCTTGATTGGCTCTCTGCTCTGCCTTCTTATAAGCAGGAAAGGGTTTTGTAGCCCAGTGGGCGTTTTTTTATAACTAATGAAAGGATCTTTTCTCAGAAAAAAAAAACACAATGATGAGAGAGAGAGAGAGAGAGAGAGAGAGAGAGAGAGAGAGAGAGAGAGAGAGAGTATTTTCGGGTTCCACGCGGATATGTACAGTTATGGGAGAAGGTGAGGGCTGGCCTTACACCGTTTGGTGATATTTCTCAGTTGGAGGGCATTTAGAAAGCCTTAGGACATTGTCCAGCGTACAACAAATCAAGTGTACCATATGATGGTGGAAGACATGCGCTAGATCACTGAGAAGGCTGATACGGTATGGAACATCAGGAAAAAGTAGGGCCTGATGGAAGGAAGTAATCTTATAGGGCTGGTGGTCTAAGATTCCATATCAAGGGAAGGTGTTCCTATGGCGCATGCTAGTTGGAGGTTGGAGGCCTACCATTGGGGGACCAGTTGCGAAAGTGGCAGATTGCTTCTGGTAATTGTGTGTTTTGTCCGCATCTTTTCATTTCATGTCCGGTGGCAAAGAAGGTGTGGGATTTCCTTTCTCGTGTATGGATTCCGTTGACAAATAGGCCCGTAAAGGTTAAAAATTGGATTTTTGGCAAGATTCCAAATGGGCCGGATAACCCAGAACATTTAATTTTCTTTCATTTTTTCAGTTGGACAGGTTTGTGGCATATCTGGTTAACTAGGAATGCCTTCATATTTGATACAAAAGTGGGTATTCCAGCTCACATAGGTCGTATAAAAGGGCTACTATTGTGGCAAGTCTCTTCCTTGGCGGTCAATTCATTTGGTGGAGAATGACATGGCTATATATTGGATGAGGGTACTTCGAGCTACACCTGTGGTTCGGAGTAATTAGTGAGGGAAAGCTAGTACATCACATGGTGGCCATGTGGCCATTTGTAAAGTAATTTTTGGTAATATATCTTCTATTACGAAAAAGAAAAGAAAAAGAAAAGAGAGAGAGATTAAGCGTCTACTAAAGACCCAATGGGCCTATGAGGCCAAAGTGATACAATAATGTCCATGGCATATCTCCTCATGGAGGAGAGAAGAAGAAGAAGAAGATTGTATTATCGTCTGTTGGGGGCCAAATATGACCCATGGGACCAACAAACTAGTACAAGCTCATGTGTGGCATAATGTGACTCAAGCTCCTCTCTATGTTTGAAGAGTTGAGTGATGAATGCCCCCAAAACAGTGGGTGTGGCTTTAAGCAATACTTGTGGTAGCTTTGTGTGGCCTTCACGGAGTTTGGTGAAACCGCCTTGAATATGTGTATATCGAGGACAAACCATGACCATATGTTCTTCTGTCTCCATGGCCTTGCACAAAATTTGTAGATTCTCCTCCCTGCCTTGGCACCTTCTGCCATGCTCCTCTTTCAATCTCAAGCTTGTGTGATCTTGTCCGAAGACATGCTATATTCCTGCGTGCATGGGGTGGCATTGGTGTGATTATGTATGCTTGAGTGTTGTCCTCTCCTTGTGTGTAGAATGACCAAAAATCAGGATTAATGGCATCACAATAGTTTTCAAATTTAGCCTTTTTCTCCGCTGATTGGCACTTGTTATGGAGTGTCTGTAGGAGGGCGTGATGGAAAACTTCCATATCCATATTTTCATGTGGCAGTTCTAGGTATTTGTCTACCTTCCATCGTTTGAACCAGCCTTGCATCCATCCGGAAGATAGCATCTTACTTTTATGATTCTTTTGTGGCCTCTTGCTTGTCTCCCAAGCCTTCTTGGGTAATCTATCATCATTCATACGTTTGATCTTGATTATGTATCGGAAAACCCTCTTCATTGCGTGACATTCAATTGGTTGACAGCCTGTCTCCAGGAGTAGTATTGAGTAAGGCGTTGTAGCTTTGACACCCAGATGTCTTCTTAGGAAGGACTTTTGCATTTTCTCAATATCATCCCAAGTTGATTGTGAGATGCTTCTGCCCCATACTTCGACTCCGTACAATACTGTTTGCAGCACATAAGCATCAAATAACATTCGGTGTACGTGCCATCTTCTTGTATCATTGTGGCTGCAATCATTTTCAAATTGGTAATATTTGCTCCACCTTGTATCAACTCCACTGTATGCATTGGCTCCATCTATAGTTGGCAGGTATGTCGATGCCAAGGTATTTGAAAGATGACACCGCCTCTATTGTCTGCCCATTGTACACAATGCATAGGAGAGTGTTTGGTTGCTGTGTTTTGACCACCATTAGTGTCTACTAAAGACCCAATGGGTCTATGAGGCCAAAGTGATACAATAATGTCCATGGCATATGTCATCATGGAATGGAAAATAAAATAGAAACAAAACATAGCTATCTCACTGGGTTGGTACAAAACTGTCCATGGAAAGTCATCATGGAATACCAGGAACATGGAACATGAGAGGAGCATCAGCCCCCAATAGATGGCATACCACTTTCCAAAATATCAAGCATGGGGCAAATGAGTATGGTTGAAAGGTCTCCCTTAGGTATGTCACATGGAAAGGTAGCTCGATGGCGGTGGAGCATGTCTTGGATCTGGAGCTCATGAGGGGATCGTGGCCGACGTCTGGGGGGCCGGGGGCATCGGCGGAGGCCCGGTCCGAGGTAACTCCTCTCGGGTGAGGTGGGTTTGGAGCAGCCCAAGGTGGGTCCACAGGATCCACTGTATGGTCCAGAAGAAACTGGTGATGGTTGGCTGGCGAGGAAGGGGTTGGGGTGACTGGGGCTGAAGATCTCTCAAGAAGGTGTCCCTATGTGTGCGGAGCTCAAGCAAGAATACTGGTTCAGGAAGTCAATGATCTTGGAGAGTGGACCAAATCCCTCATGAGACAGATAGTGAAACCTCCCATGGATCTCATAGTATACTGGGCAGTGCCATATGTAATGCTCCTGTGTCTCAATCTCTGTGTGGCATAGTTGGTAGATCCTCTCCTCTTTGGGTCTCTGTATGAGCTCCCCGGCTCTGAAGACGCGCTCACGTATACTTGTCTCCACTCTAAGGTGGTGGGATGAAATCCGTATCTGGCCAATCGCAATCCGAATGGCATGGGACATGTGAACACTCAGGTAGTGGCTGGATGAATCCGTCCTCGGTGTGCAGGAGAGAGAGAAAAGAAAAAGAAAGAAAGAAAGTTGTATTAGCGTCTTCAAAAGGCCAAAATGACCTATGAGACCAGAAGGTTACATCATATCCATGAGGTACATCATCGTGGGTACAAAATAGTAATAAAGAAAGATAACAAAAATCTACAACTATAAAATCTGATCTAGGTGCATGAGCAGAGAATTCTCATATCACCCTAATACATCCCTCATGGGCCGCTGTGACTTGGTGCTCAAGGTGGTAAAACTGAGCTGGCGCGAGAAGGTCCTGCAATGATGGGAGATGATGGCCCGGATCCTCCTATGGTGGCGTGGCCATGGGCGAGGGCCATGGGGTCTGGGGTGTCGAGCTCTACATAACTCAATGGCTCTGTCGAGTGTCACACCTCTCGGTCGAGCTCCTGCACTAGCCTGTGGTTCGGGTATGATGGGTGGATCGGCCCTCGGAGTGCTGGTATGGAAGAAGTCGGTGAGAGCTCTCTGTGCTGGTCCTCCAGCAAGTACAGCTGATCTGGATCTCACTAAGGACTCCATGTGTCTACGGAGCTCTAGAAGAAAAAGAGAGTTATATTAAATGTCTTCAAAAGACCCAATAGGTCTATGAGACCAAAAGTGGTGAGAGAGAGAGAGAGAGAGAGAGAGAGAGAGAGAGAGGTGACTTGGAGTGTACAATTTCTGTCTCAGGCCTCAGATTGATATGTTTCCTTGGGCTGAAGAAGTGGAGAACATCTACAAGGCTTCCAAGAATATTAAGTGGGAGGAGAGACGCCCAACTGCTTATTGGAAAGGAAATCCTGATGTTGGTTCGAAAGTTCGTGAAGATCTTTTGAAGTGTAATACCTCTAAGAAAAATGATTGGGGGGCTGAGATATTTCGGCAGGTACATCTGCTACACAGAATATACAAAAAAATTATTGGTTTATATTGTGTAATTTCTCACACTTTTTCTTTGAACAGGATTGGTGGGCTGAGGTTATGGCTGGTTATAGTAATTCGAAGCTCTCAGAGCAATGTAAGCACAGGTACGAACATGCCTTGTGTTTGATTTTTGCTTGAAATATAAGGCCATAATGCATTAAAAAATCACTGAGTAGGTATGCATGGTGGTTGGGGCCTAAAGTAGTACTGATTTCTCTTGCTCCAAGTTTACTGTCCATAATTTACTCTTTTTTCACAGCGTGCACATTCTCACAGGTCTTTGCCTTCACGCACCTTATCTACCTTGGTGCATCCCTACTAGTCAAATCACTCAATAAACCTATTCCTTAATAGATTAGGGCTCACAATGGTTAGTCTCTCATCTACTGTGCACATGTCCCTAGTAGTCATGGTGCATGCATATAAAATTATTGGTAGTAGAAGTGAATGCCCATCTTGATCTGATAGTAGTCTCTGCTATCTGATGCCTTTAAGAAAATACAACTTGTGCGTTAGCACAACCAGCAAGACCTTCTCAGAGGACAAGAAATCCAGCAAGGTAGAGATGGAGAATAATGTTGCAAACCAATGAGTACAACTGATGGCAATTGCCTTCCGTCCATGCGCTCTTGTGAGGGAGCTTAGATGACGATCTGGAAAGACACTGAGACAGAGGCACGGAGCACTGAAGGTAGATCTCAAAACTGATAATTTGAATATCATGGAAGCTACCGAACCCATCTATATCCAAGGGCGGTCATATGCTAAGTCGGCCTGTCTCAGCCACCTTACGTTGAGTCTGACCCAACTAACCACACCACCCGACTAGAATTGGGGTTGGCATTTGAGCATGTAGTGTTCACCTTATGACGTGGTCTCTCCTTACAATGAAGAGTTAGCCAGTACCTGCAGAGTCAATTATGATGATTTCCAACACCCCCACTTAATGTCCACCCTTAGATGAACCACCTCTTATGTCCAACCTTGAGTCGATGAAGATGCCGCTCCAAAAGAGCAAGATCTTCATAGTCTATAGAGAACAAGATCTAGAGATGGAGAATAATTTTAAATTCCTGTTGCAAACCACCTCAGCCATCTCTCAACCACCATCTGGCCACATATGGCCTCAACCTGGTGTCCAAACCAGGCTGTGCTGGGCATCCATGCTACTTTATGACAAACCTTCTCCTCATAAATGGGGGCCTTACAATGTAGATCTATCCGATTCCCACGCAATCAAATATGATGAGGGTGGAGCATTGATTTCTTACAATGCTGATCTGAATTCATGGTAGTGTGTTTCTGTGTATTCTCTTTGCCCAAAATCCACTTTAAAGCTGGCCATAGTCAGCCAAGACTACATTTAATATTCCATTGGTTATGTGCTAGTTGGAAATTGCAAGGCAATGTTATGCAGCTGAAGCATGCACTCATCAAATATGCCAAATCTTGTTATGGAAGTGGTTCAACTACTTATGGATGTATTGCAGTTAAGAGAGCTTGAAAAAATGTAAAATGTTGTCACATGCATCTTCTCTCAGATATGCCTGTGCCATAGTTATTGGGGAAGGATTAGGGGTTAGGGATGCATGTGTTAGTTTAGGTGCACACTTGTTGTGGGTTTTGAAGTTTCCAAGGCAGCTGGCCCATGAAAATGAGAGACTGGGAATAAATGAAGCATGTTTGGATAGCAGACCAAATGCAGAAAGGGAGAGAAGTTGGGCAGCATTTTGACAGGTTCATGGCACACAAGACAGCAGGGCCTGGTTGCACAGAGAGGTAGCTTGTATTTACAGCTTTTGTCTCATTCATATTTTTTTGGGGTGGGGGGTTTTGGGTTTGGGGGGGGCCTAATGCTCGTGCCATGTGGATTGATCTCTCTCTTTCCTCACATTTCAAAACCCGGTGGTGCTGTCTACACGGTTCAGTGCATTAATTTTTGATTAAGTACAACACTCTTGCACCAGAAGCCTAACATTAGTATTAAAGCAAGACTTAGATAACAATGTTTCAAACTAAATGTTTTTTCTCCTGTCGGTTGGCTGACATGGCATCTGATTACCAAGACATTCAGACTTCCCTGAAGAGAAAAAACTGGAACTTTGCAGAGGAACAAATGTGGAGGTGGAAATGCTGTCGGGTGGTAGACATGGCATCTGATGATCAAGACCTTCATACTCCACCCTAAAGAGAAAAATGGAACTTAATTGAGGAACAAATGTGGAGGGGAAGAGATGGGTCATTTTTCCATACAACAGTATCATCCCTAGCTGAGGCACCCTCCTTTTTAGAGTTCCCAGAGGTGATGCAAATGCTGCTGGATATGCAAAGGTACGCTCATATGTGACTCCAGACAACCCAACTTCAGGTCATGGAGAGGCACCTGGCAGATGAGTGGCAGGATTGGGCTGAGCAAGCTGCAGTATAGCAGCAAGCTAAGGCAGAAGAATGGGAAGCTTGGGCAGATCACTTGGCTATGTTCAAGAAGCAACTACGGTTTGACAAAGCCACGAAGAAAGTCTTCAGAAGGAAGTTACACAAGCACTTTGTCAGCATCTTATTTCAAGTGGTGCAAATGGAGGACAAAACCATGGTATTGCCGGCCTCCATCTATTTGTCTGGTCATGCCATGACATTAGCATGAGATAGAGAACAGGAAGGTTAAAAGAACGAATTGAAACCTGCTCGCTGAAGCTTTTGCTCCCCCCCTGCTCGCGCTGCCGCCTGCACACACACACCCCCCTCCCCTCCCTCACGACTGCTCCCCCCGCCTGCCCCGTCCTCTCCGCCCTCGTGTCTGCTCCCCCCCCCCCCCCCCCCGCCTGGTCTTCTCGCGCCCCCCCGCCCCTGCTCTTTCGCGCCCGCCGCCCCCTGCTCCGTCTCCTTCGCGCCCCCCTGCTTTTCCCCTTCCTCAGCGACCAGCCCCCTCCGCCTGCCTCTGCCCTCTCCCCCCCACCCCTTTTCGCGTTTCCTCCGCCCCCCCTGCCCTTTCGCCGCCTCTGCCTTACGCCCCTCCCCCTCTATTTGTGTTTTTTTTTCCGCCCCCCTTTGTTTCTCTGTCTTCCGCCTTTCCCTCTCCGCCCCTCCCCGCTCCGCCTTTTGTGCAGCTCGGTTCTTGCAGGACTCTCCGCATTCGCTTCGCCTTCGACTTAGCTTCAGACACTGATGGAGGTTCCTCCCGCCCCACCTCAGAGGGACTCTTCCGCAGCCCCCTCGCTGAGGATACCCCCATCAGGCTTTCTCTTTTGCTAGAAGAGGAAGCAAGCCTCGTCGCAGAGGTGGAACGCCTCCAGGCACATTCCATCATCTGCCGTTTAGTCGACACTCGTCCCAGCAGAGGGGAGATCCGGGATCTTCTCCAAGCCCGCCTTCTTGCAGATGTGGGTAAGATCCTGGACGTTCAGTTACTGGGCCGCGGACACTACAAGATTGAGTTCGAGACAGCCCAGAGCGTGGCCCAGGTCCTAGCGATGAGTCCCCTTGACATCAGGGGCGCTCGGGCATTCTTCAGACCTTGGCAGCATGGCTTCGACCCAGTAGCGGCCGAGCAGGGAGAGCGCCTATTCCTTGTCACAGTTTGCTTCCCTGGACCGCGAGTACCTTCCGCTCCTTTCTAGGATAGGAGCATTGGTGGGCTCGGTGCTTGAGACTGGCCCCACAGCAGCTTCAGTGGTGGCTAGAGCAGCTGGCCTGCCTTTGGTCAGAGTTTTGGTTCTTGACATCTCCTCCCTTCCGAAGGTCATTCAGCTACCTAGGATAGGGGGGGGATGGATCGATCAAAGAGTGGAGTTTTCGGGGCTTCCGAACCAGTGTTTTATATGTAGGCAGGTCAGCCACATGGCCAAGGCCTGCCCTCGCAGGAGACCCCGACCTTCACCGCAGTAGCAGGCCCCCGATGGCCCGTCCACAGATGCGGCTCGGCAGGCAGCCTCCGGGACACCTGCTCAGCCCACAGAGACCTCAGAGTGGCAGCTTGTGTGACAGGTGTGCCGTAGAGGGAGACAACCACAGCAGCATGCCCAGAGACCGATGCAGCAGCAGCCACAGTCTCAGCATCACTGGGTTCCAGTGAGGAACAGCTTTGCTCCCCTCCAGGAGGAGACCCCAGCGCGCAGACTGAGGATCAGGAGATGCCAGCACCCCCTCCTTCGCCCCCACCCCCCCTCCCCCGTCCCCCCTCCCGCCTCGCTTCCACCTTCGCCTCCTCCCGTTCCCGCTCCCGTTTTGTCAGCGGCTCCTTCTCCACCCCCCTCTCCCTCCCCTCCTCCCCCTCCGCTCGCCTCAGCTCCCCGGGAGGCCCTGGCAGTACCCTGGCGCTCACCTGCAGTCCGGCGGGCACTGAGCACCGACCTTGCTCGAGCACCACAGAGGAGACCTACCATGCCGATTCGGGCTTCCCGGATATCCTCTATCCGCAGTCGGCTGAGTAGTCTCGACACTAGACAGCGCTCGGAGGCTTTTGACTACTCCTTCACACGGCTTTTTGGAGCGGAGGGCCCCCATGAGCCAGCACCCATCAGAGTTCATGTAGTGATACCTCCGGCCCGAGGGGAGGCACTTGATTTAGCGGTGGCCTTCTCCTTCCCTCTCTATGGCCCTAGCGACCGGGAGTGGACTCTGGATCTCGCTCTTAGCATTTTGAAGACTCAGGCAGTTGAGTTTTCTCACCATGTGAGCGATCTGGAGATGACAGACGTGATAGGCCGACTCTGGGAGTTGGCTTATTTCTTTGATACCGGGAGTGTGGATGCCTCCGGGATTCGACATTTGGTGGTTCGCATAGTGGCAGACCTAGCACGCGACCCTGGTTATGTATGCATACACGAGGTGTTGTCCCAACATCGGGGAGGGGGGGGGGTGACCGGAGAGGCAGCAATGGTCATTTCAACCGGCTCCGAAAAATGATGAATCAACCGGCAGACGGAGTTGGCCGGCTCTCGTTGCTCCAGGTTTGGCGCAGCTGGAGGGCGGTGGGAGTGCTCTAGGGAGGCTGGGGGAGCTTTTGATCTTGCTCCTACATGTGTGTTTTGCATAAGAGTCCCACATTATGTGTTCCATTTAGCTCTTTAGTGCCTTGTTTATGGGCTTAGCAAGTAAGCCATAAATACTTTTGTGATCCTGCGGTTCTAGTTTAGAATCTTATTCATTATGATAGCACACTTCACTCTCATCTCTTTGCCCATTTTACTCTCTACCCTCTTATTCTCAAGAGGAAGATGAAGTAGAGAAGAATAAGAGAAGAAGCAACAGCCCTAAGCAAATCCCTTCACAACTGCTGAACCTTGCAGAGGACATAACTTTTCATAGAAGTGTCGGAGTCACATGCTTTAAAAAGCAAAGATGTACCTCTCAAGAAATCTACAACTTCTGTTCAGACATCAGGTAAAAAATTTGCTTTCATTTGCCATGATTTTTGCCACAAGCAGGTGCAGCTGAAGGGCGCACATTTCTGCAAAACTGGCCAGACTTGCAGAGCGCATAACTCTTCATACAAGTGTTGGATTAACCCATTGTAAAAAGCAAAGCTGTAGCTCTCAATGTTATATACAACTTCTCTTCGGATCTTAGATGAAAATTTCGCTTATTTCGAGTGCTATTTTTGCTGCAAGCAAGAGAGGTCACTATGCCCTCCCTTTCCTTTTTCACTTATGGGGTATTCAAACACTCTTGAATGAGTACTTTCTTCTCTCCCAAATGAGCTGCTACGTTGAGTCAAGTATTCTGTCTTTTAATTCATATTCTCATATCCGACTTGGATTGCAGCAAATCAGAATGGGAAAGAGAGTCTGTTGTTTCCAGCAATAAGTGTGTTTGGAGTGCAATGGTTTGCATGCCTAGAGCTATAATAATGTTGCAAGACACACGAGAACAAAGAGATGCAGTTCCTGGAGGACTTGATCTGACCGTGAACATGGTGAAAGCAGATGCCACACACAGGAGATTGCAAGGAAAGCCCCCAGGAGTGTTGGCAGTATCCGACTGTGAACATGGTGAAAGCAGATGCTGTACCCAGGAGATTGCAAGGAAAGCCCCGAGGAGTGTTGGCAATATTTGACTGTGAACATGGTGAAAGCAGTTGCCACACCTAGGAGATTGCAAAGAAAGCCCCCAGGAGTGTTGGAAGTATCCGACATGAACATGGTCAAAAGTGGATGCCACACCCGGGAGATTGCAAGAAAATCCCCTGGAGTGTTGGCAGTAACAAGGTCGTAAGGATTAGTGAAGGCATTGACAGAGAAGAGATCTGATCTGGAAAACCAGTTGAAGATAGAAGAATGGGTCGGACTACAAAGAGTCTGTGAACAAGTCACCAAGCTTGTGAAGAATGCACAAGGAGTGATTCGAACAATGCAGGAGAACCCACGCCTCCAAGGGCAAGCGGAGAACAATTTGGATAAGACCGCTTTGGCCAAGAAGAGAGAGAGAGAGTTGGTGCTGTGTACCAACACTGCTATGGATACAATTCCTCAGCATGAATTGAGAGAGCATGTGCTGGCCACCACCAAGTGTTTGGAAGACACGACGAGTGAAGAATTTGCACTTAGAGCCTACATTGAAGAGCTAGACGGTCTGGTGCAGGAATTCAGAGAGCAACAGAAGCATGACAAGTAGAGTATAAACGCCCTTGAGAAGCAGGCAAGCACTAACACGCCCAGGAGAACTCGGAAAGGAGCTAAAGAATAGGATTCTGTGGATGAGCTTACTGCAGCCCTTGTTGGAGAACAAGCCTTATCCAAGTACAAAAGCATAAAGGCATGTGCACACACTCTTGTAAAAAGTGAAGCAGATAAAACCATGAAGTAACCACAAGGAAAAGTCAAGGGAGCTTCTACCTCAACATAAATCAAGGAGCTAATTTAGGGGAAAAGGTGGAGAGATTCATGGAGGAATCTACTCACACCTATTCAGCATCACACGAGTTGTATTAGCATCTTGTACTTGCCTATTTAATGGCATACTTCTCAATGATAATAAAGCAAGCAAGTTTTCTCATCTTGTCTCACACATTGATAGTCGTGTTTTTATTATCTTCTCTTTCTTTGGTTATTGTTAAACACCAAAGCCATGTTTGCATTCAAGCCTCCATAGCTGAAGCATAGTTCTAATATGGTATCAAAGCGAGGTTCTCTTTCCTTCTCTCTGCTGCCCACCTTCTTCCTATGATTCCCGCTACTCTTGTCATGCTGCCCGCCTCTCCATACCAAGCTTAGCTTAGCCTAGGCTAATCCTAAGCTCAGTCAGATTGTGCAGCAAACGCCGCCCATCAGAGGAGCCCGCAGCAGCAAGGCGCATCCACAAGGCGGCGCTCAGAAGCACGCACATCAGTAGCAAATAGCAGCAAAAAAAACACACACATCAGCAAAAATCGACATTTGTAAGCAGCAGTACAGCAGCACGCATCCTGAAAAAGAATAAGGATGGGCCTTACAAGCAAAATGACTCAAATACAGAAGAAGAAATCACTTAGGAAAGCCAATTTGGGCATTTTTTTCTTTCAGCAAAAATCAGCTTAATCAGAGCAATGAGTCCTAATGCTGGCAGCAAATACGACATTGATCTGCTCTGTCAACAATCTCCATCTTCCGTCGCAAACGTGAGCCATCCCAGTTTACTCCACGAATGTGCTGCTGATCATGAGAAGTCTTGGAGAGTCTCTACCACCAGTACCACATGAGATCGTCAGAGCAGAGCTTGTAATGCCCCCCATGATGGTAGAGGCTCTATTTCAGACCATAGCCTACATCATACGCATCAGAGGCATGGGTCCAGAGAGACTGCCCTGCTTGGCCATGGAGTCCTCACAGAGTATTGCCACAGAGGGCTATCACCCATCATGGTATGCTGTAGTAGATGAGTGGTTCTCAGCACATGGGATCAACATGGATAGATTACCGCCCTTGGAGTATGATGATGACTCCCCATACTTTACACTCTCTGGAGAGGAGAGGAATAGAGTTCTGAGACAGGATTTGATCCGGATGCACACCAGGGAGACTTGGTCGGGTTCCCTTCCCACCAAGATGCAGTACTACATAGATCATTTCCTTAGATTCATAGAGGATGGATTTGTCATACACCCAAGCTATATGGATGTACACATGTCTCACGCTATGAGGGTGACTGGTCAGATCAGAGTTTCCTCTCACACTTTGGAGATTGAGGCAGGGAGAGCAGCACGGACCCCTAGAGAGGACAGAGTATGCAGATTATGCCACAGAGAGGTAGAGACAGAGGAGCATTACATATGCAGATGCCCTGTATATTATGAGATCAGAGGGAGCTACGACTACTTGTTCAGAGAGTGTTTTGGCCCACTTAGCTGGGTGATGGAGTATCTTGATCAGCTGAACCATAGTTCTAATAGCCCTCACCTCCTCCAAGGCAGCGCTAGCGTAGATGTAGGTCAAGATCTAGGCAATGGGGGATAAGCACACGAAGGACCTGGAAGCCAAGGATGCCATGCTTTTGGAATTCGAGAGTTGGGCCAGAGGAGAGCGGAATGCCAAGAAAGCTTTGGCACAAGATAAAGTCCGGCTACTAACCGATCTCTATAAAACCTCGGATGCCTCCAAGATTGCAATGAAAAAAGCACACAAGTATCTAAGGTCATGCATGGCTGGACTGCCTCCAGACAACTAGCTAGAGATTCAGGAATGTATGGAGTAGGATGAAAATGCACCAATGCTGCAGCTTCAAGCACCAAGTAGAACAGAGTCAGGCTTGATAGAAACTTCACCTGCGGAAACTCGGACAACCGGTTCCATATCCATGTGGAGAAGCGGAGCGGTGTCGTGACTAGTTGCCCCGGCTGAGGAGGCAAAAGTGCATGCAGAGGGTGACAACGCTAGTGCCACTCACCGATGGATCAAGCTGGCAGAAAGGGACATAAGAGAGCTAATGGGGCTTATGTCTACATGGAATGGTAATTCTAGTAAAACAAGATGCATAACACATGCCAAGCTTGCGGAGGCATGTGAAGAGCATCTAGAGGAGTGTGGAAATATGCATAATAGAGAAGAATCCTTCTAGAAGCCTGTGGACTAAGAAGACTTTGGATGTGTAATTGAGGGGCCTTTATGTGGGATCAAGGTGGGGTTGAGTTTATCTTCCAAGTCAACAAATCTTTGAATAAAGAAATCAAGAAGACACATGCGAGAAGTAGCCAGGAAGGACAAGTGATAGTGACATCTATGCTTAGGCAATCCAAAGTTGAATACTTCTTCTCTCTATTATTGTATCTTGAGAAGAGGGTGAGAAATCTCCTATATAAGAAGGCCTCTTGCTGCTCACTTGTAAGATATATTGTAGACATTGTGGCACATTAGAAATATTGAGGCATAGAGTTTCTGTAGATGTTCACTCTTGTAGCCTACTCTTGTAGCTTATTTCTTTTCTACTTGATGTGTGTCATGGAATTCTAGTCTCCTTGGGTCTTGATGGTGATGTACTAATTTAACAAGCTTGTCTACATATATATGTGAAGGGATTCATGCTTATGTTTGTGTTTTCTTTTATTATGTCTCCTCATTATTACCTCTTCTAGCATGTGTCTGATTGAGTCTTGTTCCTCTCTTATTATTGTACTTCAACATTTGTGCACCCAATAAGGTCACAAATGAGGAGCCCTAGCAATTTAGATTGGTGAGAGTGTACATATTTTGGTTCCGTTGTTGGGACCTTATCAAATTCAAGGGATAAGGAAAGGAGTTTTATCTCAAAGTCATCGATTTTGGGTTCTTCACTGCCATTGATTGAAGCGCAAAGGGGAGGTTAAAAAACATTCAATGTTTTGTCCAAATCTTCCCATCTAACCTAATGAACCCTTTCAACCCTCCCCTACCTTATGTGTGAATCTTCTAGCGAGTCAGAAGATTTGTCATCAACAACACATTGGTTTTCTTTTTGGTACCAAGAGATTAAGGGAAATCTTACAATCACCTCAACCTCTATCCTTCCTATACTTAAATATGAAGTAACAGGGATGTGCATATGTTGAACTTGTTTTAAGGTTGTGAGCCTTAATCAAGAAGAAATGAAGATATGTGTTGTCCCCCTCTATGCATCAATTACCTCTTATGTCCAATATGTATGTCAACCCTTTGCTTGAGAGGAGTGAGGATTCTTCCTTGTGGGTGTGACTCATAGATACAACATATAGTGTGCCCAGTATGCCAGATAGGTTTGCAAGTAAGGGGTGTGTTATGTCCTTTTCATATATATATAGGAGATAATTACTTTTGGGGATCTTGTTGCTTCTCTTTTTCTTTTTCTTATTATTCTACACCATCTAAGTCATAATGGAAAAAATACCTGTCTTTCATGGAAGTCATGGAGAGGATCCATAAGCTTATCTTCGTGAGTTTAAAAGAGCTTGCATTGGTAATGGGGATAGGAAGTTTCCAGAATAGGTAGAATTATTACCTTCATTTTTAGAGGGAAAGGCCCTTAAGTGGGTAGAAGAGCAAGAGGAAGAAGTGTTGAGTGACTGGGATAAAGCTAAGTGCAGCCTTGTTGGATGAATTCTTATCTGAAGAGAAGTATGATCAACTACGAATTCAGGTCTCACATCATTCTCAAAGCAACGATTCTGTGAAGGGTTATGTTGAACGGACGACTAAGTCGAGAGAGTGCATCGAACGTCATTTGCACAGAGCTGGGGTCAACTGGGGTCAAGGAAGCCTCATCAGTCATGGTAGGGATTGATGGGTTGATCTTGCAGCAATTCATCTCTACGTTGAAGTCTTGGATACGGCAAATGGTCAAGTATGAAGGTGCTAAAGACTTAGCTGGGGCCCTGAAGATAGCCCTACGTCAGGAATCAAGTCTTGAGGAGGAAGATGCAAAGCAATCAACGCCTCAAGTATTGCCGCTTTTGCCTACATCAATGGTTACACCTTCTTCTAATGCTCCTAAAGTAGTCACCTTTAATGAACAACAACAAAGTACGGCTGCCTCCAATGCACTTGATGCGGTGGTGTCTCAACTCACGGCAAGGATGGATCAGTTGCGGCTTGATCTTTTACAAGCTCATGAAAGAAGGCCTCTCCTAGGGCAAGCAGGAAACACAGTAAGAAATCATGGCCCTCATGATTTTTAATGCATTACATACTATGGGTGCCAAGAGAAAGGGCACTATGAGAGAGATTGTCCTATGATAGCTTCTTCTTTCTCCAATCCAGTAAATTTAATAGATGCTACCAAAGAAGAATGTGTTGTTGAAGATAAGGGTAAAGTTATTGTTGATGTGTGGGCTCAAGTGAAGAGACTCAAGAAGGATAAGGACATAGAAGAGGAAAAGCCTTTTTGGAAGCGGAAAATGAAGAAAAAAGGTGAAAGTAGCAACATTTGAAGAAGAAGAAGAAGAAGGCACTTGGGAGTTGATGACTTTGGCCTCTCCAAGGATCAAGGTCTTATTCCATTGTGGAAGATTTGGGATTGCAGAAGGAAAACATTACATATGGACAACTTGTTGCATTGGCTTCTTCTTTGAGGAGGCAGTTGAGAAGTGGCATCAATGCTAGAAGGAGAAAGAGGGATGTGCCAGCTTAGCCAGTGGAGGCTGAAGTGGATATCTATTCTACTCAGGTTAATGTGGTATGTAATTGTTTGCATGTAAAGAATGTTCTTGCTGATGGTGGTTATGGAAAACAAGGCAAGTGTGAAACTTGAAGGTGTTGTGACTAATGTGGTGATTTTTGACATGGGAGTATCAACCTCTTTAGATTTCCAAATTATGAAGAGGACTCAAACTTTTTATCCTATGCTTCTTGGAAAGCCTTGATTTGAAAAGAGTCCATGTAAGGGAATATTGGAGTGAAGGATACACGACTATTGGTATGAATCCCCATAAGAAGAAAATTGTTATCTCACCCACTAGTGTTGTTGTTTCACAAAGTGAGCAGAGTGAAGAAGATGATGAGTATGGATACTCTTCAGAATACACAAGTGGAAGTGACTTGGACACAAAGATGGATGAAGACATGAAGGCGGACGTGTATGCACTTGAGATGATTCCAAAGTTGGGGCCTGCAAATGATAGACACTATTTATCTGATACAGAGACTTAGGAACGACTTCAAAGGTGGACTTGTATGCACTTGAGGTGATTCCAAAGGTGGGGCCTTTAAATGATAGACATTGTTCATTTGATACAAAGATCGAGGAACGACTTCGATCCATTTAGCTAGGAGACATGATCACTGATTATGAAAGGAAAAATTTCTTCTCTTTTTCATCATCATGCTGATCTTTTTGTAGTTGACTACAAGCATCTCAGACAAGTCACAATGATGGAACACCAAGTGGATCTAGTGGATGGGGCACAACTAGGACGGTAAGGATCCTACTGCATGAACCCTAGCTTCTCACTTGTGGTAAAGCAAGAAATTGATAAGCTTCTTCAAGCTGGGTTTGTTTTTCCTGTGGAAGAGTCTGATTGAGTTTCTCCTATTGTAATCTCAATAAATAAGAATGGAAAGTTGAGGATATGTGTGGATTTTAAAAAGTTGGATGTTGTGGACTAAGAAGAATCATTAACCTATTTCTTTTAGTGATCAAATTCTTGATGAAGTGCTTGGCAATGAGTGGTACAGTTTTGGAGATGGGTATAGTACACATTGCATAGCAGGATCAGCTAAGGAACAACCTTCACTACACCGTGGGGTAGTTTTGCCTATCGTGTGATGCCTTTTGGTTTGTGTAATGCTCCTGCTACATTTCAAAGGTTCATGAGCAAGGTTTCTGAGCCTTCTATTGGTCACTTTGTGAGGGCATTCCTTGATGATTTTTGTGTGTATGGGAAGAGGATTGATCACTTTGCACAAGTTGAAAAAGTGTTTGAAAGGCTTGACATAGCACATGCTTTATTGAATCTAGCAAAATGCAGGTTTGGATGCACTCAAGGTGTTCTTCTTGGTAGAGAAGAATCCTTCTAGAAGTCCTATGTGGACTAAGGAGACTTTGGACTTGTGTAATTGAGGAGCCTTCATGTGGGATCAAGGTGGGATTGAGTTTATCTTTCAAGTCAACAAATCTTTGAATAAGGAAATCAAGAAGACACATGTCAAAAGTAGCCAAGAAGGACAAGTGATAGTGTCATCCATGCTTAGGCAATCCAAAGTTGAATTCTTCTTCCATCTCTTATTACGATCTGGAGACATTTGGCGTGCAGGACTGTATATCAAGATAGCATCTAGAAACACCACCACAAATTTCCCTAAATAATATCTAAAGAGATCATTCATCATCTGCTGAAAAGTAATGGGAGTATTCATGAGCCCAAAAGGTAATTTGAGAAACTTGTAATGGCCATAGCGCGTGAGGAATCCCGTCTTAAAGATGTCTTCCTCAACTATCTCTATTTGGTGATAACTAGTTTGGAGGTCAATCTTCATAAATTATTCAACTTTTTATAGTTGACACATTCTCCAACTTCCGCTTTAGTAGTACTGGTGCTCCCCAAGGAGATTTACTTGATATTTCGACAATTTTTAGGCAATCTCATTCTCTTATAGCTGGCTCATCCCATCGCACGGTCACACTGTGCTTTATCAGCCATGATAAATCCCAAGCTGATCTGTTGCTACTCAAGGAGAATCTTGTGTGCCTAGTGTAGAGATGAAGTGCTGCAAAATCCTGCTCTCCCATGATCTTAAGTACAGATCCTGCTCTTGGAAGCTTGCTGAGTTCTTTCCACCCTCTTGACCAAGGAGATTCGCCCTCCTTTTATACTCAAATTTAGGCCCTCCCATGCTTTTGTTTTGTTTTTTTTTTCCTAAAAAAGAGGTGTGCTTTTGCTTTGTTTGGAGCTTTCCTCCTTTAAAAAAGAACTCATCGAATATTTATAGCGAAAAAACCATCTGCCTTACATCGGCCTTAAAAAAAATAAAATGATTGAAGCTTTTTCTTAAACATCGGCCTGTTTTCTGTGCATACAGCCCTGTGTTTTTTTGGTATGGCTGTGTTTCCTACACGTGATGGGGGTTGGCACCCTATTTGACATGCTCTAGGCGGCTGCCCAGGCCCTTGGCAAGTCAGGCAGCATGTGGTTCAGTCCCAGAAGCAGCAGAACCATTTTTCTCTGTTGTGAGCAGGCCAATCAGCATTATGCTGATGGTGGGGATTTGGCCTGTCTTTAGATAAGCATCTGAAATTTTTTACTTGCTACAGAACTCCCACAGTTTCTGTCAGATCCAACAGCTCTCACACTTTGTTAGGAGCTTCTAAAAGCTTCAAAGGTTTTTTGCATCAATATGCTAGATGGATTTTTTAGACTCCTTGCTTTATTGACTACAGTCCTTACATTTCAGTTTTTAGCCTATGATTCTGCAAACTAATGATCTATGTTTCTGATTTGATTTGCTTGTTTTGCGATATTATGCAGATTCAAGATATATGCAGAGGGGCATGCATGGTCTGTGAGCTTTAAGTACATATTTGCATGTGATTCGCCTGTACTTGTAGCAAGCCCCACGTACCATGAGTTTTTCACTCGGGCGCTCATTCCGATGGTTCACTATTGGCCAATAAGGCAGGATGAGTTATGCACCTCCATCAAATTCGCAGTAGATTGGGGTAATGAGCATGAGACTGAGGTGCGTGTTCTCATTTTCTTCTTTCCACTTACACATGATTGCACCCAAACACAAACATAATATTATATGACATGTAGGACATGAAATGATTTTAAATGACTTGCATTATTACCCCGCAGCCAACCACAAACATCCTTAATACAGTTTTTAGTATTAATTTTACATGCATTCATCTTGACTCAGACATCGATCCCCTATATCTGAATGGAGAAAACTAGTCCTGAGCATCAAAAAAAAGGGTGCTTGATTTCCAAGTGTATGGTCTTCCCTTATGGAAAGAAAGCTTTACTTTTGAGCATGTGATGATTGCCCATGGTGGCAAAAAGGTTTTTTTTCAAGAGGTTGAGAGTATTTGAGATGTAAGGAATGGATGTGTTAACACACTAGAGTCCTAAATGGGGTTTTGGACTGGAATGTCCAGCCTGTAAACGAGCCAGGAGGAGAGCCTGTTCTGCACCTGGCTAGTGGAAATTTCAATCAGGGCTTCCCTCCCATCACGGGACTACGAAGGAATTAAAAGAGACATGCATAGAACCCAAAAAATTGCGTTTAGCTTTTGACATCTTTGAAATGTTTCGGAAATTTTCAAAAACCTCTCAATAAAACTTGTTTCACCTGATTTTGTGTGATTTTTGTTTACATTTTCGTATGTTTGACCATTAGATTGCGGCGGATGATCAGCTGTACTCATACTTATAGCTTGTAGAGATGTTCGATGAACAACCTAGCTAACTCAAGAGTTCTCACTGTTTTTTAAGTAGGTATATACTTGACTATCTTGGCCAATTGGTCAACCACTACCAAAACTGAATCATTCCCTCGATTCGTTCTAGGTAAAGCACTGATGAAATCCATGGAAATACATTCCCATTTTCCTTTGGGAATATCCAATGGATGCCAGCAAATCTCTAACCTTGAGGCGCTCATGTTTATTGATGTGACACTTCTTGCATTTCAGCACGAAGTCGTGGATGTCTTTAAACAAACTGGGCCAATTGTCTTTTGACTAGTGCATAGGTCTTCTGTATCCCGGGATGACTAGCACTTCGACTATCGTGACTTTCTATAAGAATTTGGGCTTGAAAATCACCATTAGTTGGTACGCAAACTCTACCTTTGTAGAGCAGGTACTCATCGTTAATAGAATAGTGTCTAGACTTGTCCTCCCTCCCCCCCTTACCCCGCCGGACGAATTTTATCACCTCCAAGTGAACTAGTGTCAAATGGTTCTGAAGGGTCCAACCCCGAGCTCTCCGTCTCGGTACATAACCCAAGATACTCGTTAAGTCACTCCGGACTAGCACTCGCTCCTCTTCCTGTATAAACCTTGACTAATCTTTATGGACTAGTACTCCTTTCTGACAAGGGAGGTGGCTGCTGTTGTATATAAGTGCGGTCGCGTACAGTGTGCCATACCTCTGAAAAAGATGAATCATGCTCACATAAACCATGTAGTGATTCCGAGAGTTCACTCTTGAAGGTGGTGAAACTCAACTTGTTCACCATCGGCATGCGGCTCAGTGCATCCGTTGTTACGTTAAATTTACCTCTCTAGTAACGGAGTGTAAGGTCAAACTCCTCAAGGATCTCTGCCCACTGAGCTTTTCTACCCTTTAACTCACTCTGACTTGAAAGCTATTTGAGACTTTCATGTTCCGTCCGGACCTCAAATGTAGCGCCATACAAATAATGTCGCCACTTTTTTAGAGCATGAATAATAGCAAGTAACTCTCGCTTGTAAGCCGATTAGTTACGCTGGGCACGGTCAAGCTTCTTGCTTTCAAATGCAACAGGGTAAAAAAAAATGGCCTCTCCACTAGCGTTTGTCTCCAAAACAAACGGCTTATTGGGATCCACAATGCTCAATATTGGTGGTGTCACGACGGCCACCTTGAGCTTCTCAAAACTTCTATGGTGAGGATCTCCCTAACGAATAGTTTTATCCTTTGTCCTTAACTCATCGGTTAAGGGGACTGCGATCTTTGCACAGTCCTTTACATACTGTCGGTAGAATCCTGACATACCTAGAAAAATCTGCAGTTCTTCGAGAGTTCTAGGTTTAGGCCTTTTGACAATGGCATCCACCTTGTCAGGATCTATCCGCGGAGATAATATGGCCTAAATAGTGGATCTCCTTAGCAAAAAATTCTCACTTGCATTCCTTCTCAAATAGCTTATTTTTCTTAAGTAGTTTGAACACTGAGCGCAAATGCTGTAAGTGTTCTTTTTTTGACTTACTATATATAAGTATGTCGTTAAGGAAAACTACTACGAATTTTCCTAGATATGGACGTAAAACCTTGTCCATCAGTGTCATAAATGTTGCTGGAGCATTCGTCAAGCAAAACGAGTTCTACATGCGGTTTTGGGAATATCATGTTCCCTTATCTTAACTCGGTGATATCCCGATCTAAGATCAATCTTAGAAAAGTATTTCGCACCATTAAGTTGGTCAAATAACTCGTCAATACGTAGCATTGGGTATTTGTTCTTAATCGTAATTTGATTAAGAGCACGGTAGTCTATACACATCCGCATAGACCCATCTTTCTTTTTTACCAAAAGAATGGGTGATGTCCATCGTGATGAATTCGGGTGTATAAACCCTTTCTTCATATACTCGGCTAATTGTCGTTCCACTTCTTTTACCTCGGAGTGGCTTAACCTGTAAGCAGGTTTGCTCATAGGTTTTGACCCTTGGTAGCACATCAATGCCATGGTTAAGCTCCCTAGATGGTGGAATTCTATCTGGGAGATCATCGAGAAACACATCTCTAAACTCTCGCAGTAAATCACTCAAAGCAACTGCGTGCTTTTGTTTTATTGTCCTGGTTTTAGCCTTGGTATTTATGTTTTGTTTTATTGTCTTGGTTTTAGCCTTGGTATTTATGTTTTGTTCACAAGAAGACAAAACAGGTTTTGGAAAACAGTGGTCTTGATCAAGGCTATTTAAGTTATCACAACTTAAATTAGTTTCAAGTACGGAAATTTTATCAGTCACATTTATTTCATCTATGAAATAAATTGATGTACGAGAGTACAAATATATATCTGCTGTATATCGTCGATGTCGATGGCACGACACAACTCTAGGGATGAAATCATGGGTGCAGGTGGAACCTCCTGTTCATCCTGTAGTCTCACCACTCTTCCCTTATCCACAAACTCTAGGCTATTGTCTTGGTAGCTACGACTTAGGATAGGGCCGAGGTTATACAACCACTCCCTGCCTAGATAAATATCAGCTCTGGTCAAGTGCATGACCTGAAAATCCAAACAGGCCTCATAGCCTTGCATAGCTAAAGGTATCTCCAAGACCACTGTGTCCCAAACAGTCTTATCGTGATCATTAGCCAATGATACAGTGTACTTATGGTCGCTCTTGGTTTCTGGCGATTGTAACTTCTTAACTAACGTGTAGTTAAGGAAGTTGTGAGTGGCTCCATCATTAATCATGACGGTGACTCTACGGTCACCTAACCTGCCATACAAGCGGACCAAATCATGTGGTCCCACTGATGGCTGCCCATCGTATGGGTAACACTACAAACGTGGGTACTATCCATGTGTCCTACAGTCACCTCTATGAACTCTATGGAACTAAGAGGTAAGCACTAGATAGTATGTAGCTGCCGAGAGGATTCACCATCCTTCTTGGCATCGCTAGAACTACCTCCAGCTCTCAGCTTTGGACATGCTGCCTTGTTATGTCTAGCCTCGAAATAGTTAAAACATAGATTTTCCTTTCTAGCGTTCTCGTACTCTTCCTTCTTAGTGGATTTAGTTTGGTTTTTCTCTCGAAAATGGCATAGTTTTTTCGTTCAGTGTCCACTTTACCCTCTCTACTACTTATTCTGGCTCCCTTGCTTCCTATCGCCCCGAAAGAATTTTCTCTTAAAGCTGGTGTCCTCTTTACCCTCAGTTGTCTTGCTAAGCCCGGATTTAGAGCGACGTGAAACGTTGCCATAAATCTGTACATACTTTATGGTCTCACCGAAATCTGTCGACTGCTTAGGCTCTACAAAAGCCTCATAGTTTGGGTGTAAGTCTCCCATGAATCCGCATAAAGTCTGGAACTCATCGATTCCCTTTAATTTCAACACAAACTCGCGATAGTTGGAGATGTACTCCGTGAGAGAGATGCCCTGTATCGAGCATTTATCCCAATCACGCCAGGACCTCTACAACTCATTCACAGGCAAAAACTCTTTCCGAAACATCGTTTCGAACTCTACCTAGGTACTCGGAATTCTGGCGCTCTCGGCCAAACTTATCCACCATTTGTACGCCTTGCTTATCAATGACAGGCTAGCCTCTACGGGCCTCACATCCTCTGGCGCTTGCTTGAGGTCGTGGATATCCGACCACTTCTGTAGAAAGATGTTTACCGAGTCCTTAGTGTTAGGATTTATGCATCTCAGTGTCTTGGGGTTGTACCATTTATTTGGTATTTTATATATTTTTCCTTCATTTATGTGGTCGTGGAGTAGTCGGCCAGCTCTAGGAGCAGCCGACTAATTCCCAAGTCACTATATAAGGAGTTCCCCCATTATTCACTTTCTCATCCAATCCCTTGCACAAATCCAACATTCTCTTGCTGGCCATTTGCCATCAAGCAAATATAAAAGGTGATCTTGTGCACAAGCTCTCTCTACTCTCTCTCGTCTTGTTTATGCTTCCGCCTGTGCATTCTCCAACATGGTATCACTCACTTAGGTTCAGGCTGCTCCATCATCTGCAAATCTACCCACCTTCTCATCTGTCTTGTGTTTTTTGCCCTAGTTCCTCCTGGCTGTGCAGATCGGTCCCAAACAGTGGCTGCGTTTTCTTGCCTTGCTGCGTTTTCTGGTCCAGCCAGCCCTTCCCTTACTGCCGGCCAGTTTGTTGGCTGCGTTTTCTCCTTCAGAGGCAACCCGGCTAGGTTCTTGGCTGCGTTTTCTTCTACAGAGGCAAGCGTTGGAGTTTTGGCTGCAAATTCTGCTCCGGATCAGTTGTTGGTGAGTTCTCTTGCATGTGGAGTTGCCAGACAAGTGGCTGTACATTTCCTTCTTCCTCCATGAGTCCCTACCCTTCCGGTAGGAGATTCCCAGTGGTTTCGATGGACTGTTTTGCTGCTGTCCAGCCTCCTCCTCTCTCAGGTTTGAGAGGGGGCTGATTGGTTTTGGAGCCTCACTTTGTTGGAAAGCACTTGAGAGAAGTGTTTGAGAGCTGAGATCTATGTTTCTTGTTGCTGTGGATATGGCTCCCCCCCCCTGTACGAACAAGGATGACAAGTTGAAAGGACCCAACTCTGCCCATTGGAAGCTTCAAATGCGGATCTGGTTCATCCACAAGGATTTGTGGGATATTGTTCAAGGCACTGAAAGGAAGCGTGAGCGTTCTCAAAACTCTAGGAGGTGGACTTAGGATCAAGAGGATGAGTTTATTGCGGAATTACAAGACTAGGAGAATCGGGACTCGAAGGCGCCTTCCGTGCTTGTCTCGAGATTCGTCGATGAGGGCAATTATCTTGCAAGGATAGCTCTATGGTTTGTTATTCCTTGAAGGCAATTCCATGCAGTCGTTTCTTATGAAGGCCAAGGTTATTCATGACCAGTTATTGGCTATGGGTGCTGCTTTGTCCTCTTCTCAGCTGGCTGTCCTTATCCTCACCAAGCTTCCCCCGGACTACGATGTGATTTCTCGATCTTTGCGGTGCCAGGTCACATCCACTCAGTTGGATTTTGATGATCTTAGCTCCCTACTTTTGGAGGAGTCGTCCATTCTTGTTTCACAGGGTAAGTTGAAGGTGTCAGTCAACAGTTCTGACTAGGCACTTTCCTCGGTTCAAAAGAAAGGTCGGAGCCGCTGCTTGTCTTGCGGGAAAAAAGGACATCTGTCCAACGATTGTTAGTCCAAGAAGAAGGACAATACCAAGGGCAAGGCTTCATCTCAGAGAAAAGGTAAAGACACGACATAGGATATCGATACAGATTTTAGTACCACTTCTAGGGCTCCCAGGACGTTTTCGGCTCAGGAGGACCCATATGGTGTACTCTCTAGTACACATGCAGTTCCTCTCCCATGTGCTTCCAGCCAGAGGAGGCTTGTGGGCGGGAGAGGGGGCTGATTACAGCTCCACTTACTGGTGCATGGGGACCGTGATTCGGAGTTCTAAGCATTAGACATCTGGTAGAACATGGTTATCTTTTGTGTAGTAGAGATTATGAAGTGGATTTGTTTTGAGTTCATTGTTCGACGCTTTTGGGACGTGATGTGTTCACCGTCCACTGTTGGGGATTATGGATGCGGTGTGTCCAGCAGCTTATCATCTATTCTTGGAGTTCACTGTACACTTGTGTGGGAATTCGTGGCCCTGATTTCTCTCCAATGCGTTGGTCCTTGCAAACAACCGGGCTATGGACCCCGTCAATATATCCATGTCAGCCTCTAACTCCACATCTGTGGGTCGAGTATCATCTCCATAGGCATCCTTATCGAGAAGACCGTCCTCGGAGTAATTCTTGTTTGTGTCGTCACCTGCAAGGGTTGCTCGTCCACGTTGTTCGGGTGGATGGACCTACGGGGTCATCTACAGATAGGGAAACATCAGGAGCTACATCAATGGAAACATCCCTGATCCCTTGCGAGCTCGAAGGAGATTACGTCATCTCAGTTTGGCGAGTGGTCACTGCGTGACAAATACGGTCAAGACAAGCCGGACACGAAGAACAACATATGAGAGAACCCCCTAATCCACTTACGGTGGCGAATTGCCCCACTAGCCATGCTGGAATCGTATTTTTCAAGTCTTTTTTAATAAAAAAAATTACAGATAAATAATAAAATGTGATAAATAAATAAATCATAGGGGAGAAATTGGAATTAGCTATCGAAGTCCTAGAGTGTGCAGGCTGTTGGAGGTGCGGTCTCATCGATGTCAATGTGTCGGCGGTCGAGGCTCTACAAAGTCGATGGCAATCTCCTGCGCGTTGAGGTGAGGCTGCGTGAAGGGATGAACGGCACTCTACGGCGCAGAGAGAGAGAGAGAGAGAGAGAGACAGAGAGAGAGAGAGAGAGAGCGATAGTGTTCCCTCTATGGTTGCTGCGCACACGGGTGTGTGAGAGAGAGAACAATGGATGTCTCTGTGTGCGACTCCTCAAATTTGCTCAAGCTCCAAGCTCCTGACCCCCCCAGATGGTGCAACCATCTCCTCTCCACACAGTCGGTCCCCTCCAACGAATGGTGGCTGCTGGACTGCTGCGCAGAAGATGGTTGTTCCTTGGCGGCTATGGCAGCCTCTGCTCTCCACACACCCAAGCGGCTGCCCACGCAAGAGAGAGGAATCTTGTTTCTTCTGCTGGTGGCTGCCCACGCATTGGAGAGAGAGAGGTCTTGTGCGCCTCTCTAGGCTGTTGCGCATACTGGAGAGAGAGAGAGAGAGACTCCTTGCGGCTGCGCACGTTGGAAGAGGGCAAGAGAAGGTGACAGCGTTCCCTCCTTGCTACTGCACACGTTGGAGAGAGGCTTGCTTGCTTCTTGCGCTTAGAGAAGGAGAGCTTCATGATGCGACTGTGAGCTTGTTTCCCATAGTGTTGGCCGGCTGCTCAAGCTTCCCCCCCTGTGATGTCCGTTTTCCTTGCGCAGCTTCACCAATGTAGAGTTTCCCGCTGGCCAGAGATGGCCGTTCTGGGCGAGGTAGTGCAGCAGCACGTGCCGGCAGCAACTAATGATGGCACTGGGTTGCAAGTAGAAGAGAATGGCCATGTGGAGGCACTGGAATGCACAGACAACGATGATAGATGCCAAACTTGCTGTAGCCTCTCCAAGCGCTGAAACGGCCTCCTTAAAAAATCCCATACATTGTTCCCCTTGGAGGCTTCAGCTACTGTGCATACGGCCTGTGTGGCTTCAAGCTTCATGCGCCCCGTTCCTCCACACACCATGCTGCCGAATGGATAAGGTGATCCCCTCGGTGACAACTGCTTTCTCCTCCACACACAGTTGTGCTGTGTTGCCGATAAAAAATGGATAAGATTTTGAGAAATTGTGAATGATTGAAAAACCTTGGAGTGGGTCTAGCCCCTGGTCATGCGCGGACCCTGACAAACGGAATGCTTGCTCTGATACCAATGTTACGCTCCTGTAATGACAGAGGGAGGAGAGCTCTGGATCACCACCCAACCATAGAGGGAATGGGGATAAGGTTCCCCACTGCCTGGTATATATGATGGCATGCCTACCCAATAATACCCGGCCGCCCATGGTATTACGCCCTGGCACTCTCTCCCTTGAACTCCGGCTCGCTCGCTGCCAACGCTACGGTGGGCGAAGCCGGTCGAGCTCCCCATAGCCACGACGGGCTATGTAACATTGGGTCAGTGACTATGAGAAGAGTGATTGGGGCACAATGTTCACTTCACATGGATTAGAGGTGACACTGCTAGATATCTTGGATGCAAGGTCGGGATAAACATTACAGTTTCCCACCAGCAGTTTGCCCTTGTGCTCATGAGCATAAAGAGAAAGCTCGTTCATTGGAGCTCCAAGAAGCTCGATCTTGTGTCTAGAGCCTTGGTGATAAACTAGGTGTTGCTTGCCACAGCTTGGTATGCCACTTCTTGTTGGTGTTATGACTGTAGATGCATTAGATAGTTGCGGAGGATGATCCATAGCTTTTTATGGTCAGGGCTTGATGGCACATCAGATACCAAGGCCAGAGTTGCTTGGGAAACTATTATCCTTCCCAAGCACGAAGGGGGATTGAACATAATTGATCCAGAGATCTAGTGTGAAGCTCTGCTTTGTGAGTTGGTGGTTAGAGCATTCCTTCGTGCTTCTGAGCCCTAGAAGGATTTCTTCATGTGCCTTATTCTTAGATGTTTGCTTGACAACGGTGGTGACTGGAGGCACAACCCATGTTTTATTTTCTCCAAGGCAGATTACCGTGCCCCCCGTCCTCCCCAATGGTTTCTTCCATCATCCGGGCTTGGAGTACCATGCAGATATTTTAAACCTCCAAGCTCAGTACATGAGGCTCATAGGCAGTCAATTATGTGGAACAACCATATCAGAAACAATTTTGGCAGACCCCTGGGTGTAGCAGGATATATGCAGTGGCCTGGCTGTGAGAGATGTGCAACGATAGTACTTCACTCGAAGAACTTTAAAAGTATTCCGGATGATCAGAGAGAGACATCTGCCCGGAATCTCAGAGGGAGTCACTGATGGACTGCACAAATTGATGCAGCTATACCTAACCACTGTAGCACTGGTACATTTTTAGATGAGTATTACCACTTGTGGCTGGGGTTTTTTTCTGGGAGAGCTGCGCTGCCCCTTTGGGTACTAACCATATGAGGAGCATCTTCAGCCACACTTTGCGTAACGCCAAGTTTCTCATGCTTGGACAAACCAAGAGAGTTCCCCTTCTGTCACCAATTGGCCGACCATTTGGTCCATCTCCACATTTGTGTCTCGTTCACTTGAGGCCAGGCCGGTGTCTCATGTGAAGGGGCCAGTATTTTTGCATAACATGGACGGGAGCCAGACTGGTGCCACCCGTGTGTTAGCAGGATGGTGTCGTATGGATGGGAGCTAGACTGGTGCCACCCGTGTATGACCTGGACTGTGTTCTATCTAGGGGATTGTCACGCCATGGAAGAGCCAGTATTTGTGCCGTGTCTTGCCTATGGGATTGTCACTCCATAGGGAGGCTCGTGCCTGGATCTGTGTCTTACCTATGGGACTGTCACTCCATAGGAAGACCGGGATTTATGTTTTCTGTGGTGCCATCATTGTGCCCGACAGAAATGTTTAGTACTTGTTCCATGAACGGGAGATATGTCCATGATACTGTTTGCACATTCATTCATGTTTTGCATGTTTGGAACTGTTTTCGCGTGACTTGTATTCTTGTGTTTGCTTGTTTGACGTGCCACTTACTGAGCGGGGACGCCTGCCACCCAGTGAGTCGTGAAGTTTGCTCTGTCTTCTGACGAGTTTTATTGCGTGTGAACAGGTGGTAAGTGTATTGCATTTGTTTATTTCATAGCATTCTTTTTAACCTTTGTTTTTTATAAGGTTGCAGTTTCACACTCATTAATGAGTGGGCACCCTTCCCAATATTTCATGGTGCCTTTAGAAGGGTGGGCACCCATTTTGGGCACCCACGTTTGGGTCATGGTGGGAAAGGGAACCCCTCATGTGTGTGGGGGTGGGTGCATGGCCACCTACCCACCCCCCACCATGGAACGACAGCTGCCTTGGGTATTGAGGTTGAGAACATGGGACCTCAAATTGAAGCAGAAGCTGCCTTTGTTGGTAAAGAGGTGGAGGTTACCCCACTAATAGGGAAGTTGCGCATACATATCCAGGGTTACCTTGATCATGAGCATTTCTTAGTTGCACCACTTAATGGATGTGATGTATTGCTTGGCAAGCCATGGCATCATAGGCTTGAGCCTCGCAAAGAGTACAAGACAAACATGATTTCTTTTATGCATAGAGGCCGCATGCATATCATTGATGCCGGCAAGGAAGGGGATTCCATCCCACTTGTATCTCACATCCAGATTAATAAAGCAATGAAAAAGAGTCTTTCTGCATACTTGGTTTTTGTTCGTGATAGCATTGTACCAAGTCATCAAAATGTGGATGCTTTGACTCACGATAGGCTGAATTTTCTTCATGCATTCAATGATTGTTTTACTGATGCATTGCCAGGTGAATTATCTCCCCAAAGGCCCGAGGATCATTGCATAGATCTTGTGCCAGGCAGTTCTCCACCTAACAAACCCGCATACCGTGTGAGTGCTGCACAACAAGAAGAGATCATGAAGCAGGTAAATGAGCTTTTAGAGAAAGGTTTGGTTCAGCCAAGTTCCTCACCTTATTGCTCTCCCGTGCTTCTTGTTCAAAAGAAAGACGGGTCATTCCGCATGTGTGTGGATTATAGAGCTTTAAATAAGCTCACCATCAAGAATAGATTCCCAATCCCGCATATTGATGACATTTTGGATAAGCTTGATGGCTCGGCTTGTTTCAGCCGTCTTGATTTGAAGAGTGGTTATCACCAAATACGAGGGTGCCACAAGATGTCCACAAAACTGCATTCAGGACAGCTTTTGGATTATATGAATTTTTGGTGATGCCTTTTGGTCTCACCAATGCTCCTGCCACATTCAATCGTATGATGGATAGGATATTCCGACCCCATCGCAAATTCATAGGTGTATTCTTTGATGACATCTTGGTTTTCTCCAAGAATGAGTAGGAACATAGAACTCATTTGGTCACAGTGTTCGAAGAGTCGCGGAAGCATAAACTTTTCATTAATGCCAAGAAAAGTGAGTTCTTTCTTTCAGAGATACATTATTTGGGTCACATTGTATCCAAGGATGGAGTAACAATGGATCCTGCAAAGATAGACACCATTCGGAATTGGCCAGAGTTGCAAAACGTACATCAAGTACGTAGTTTTCTGGGATTATGTTTATACTATAGGCGTTTCATAAGGCATTTTGCTATGATAGCCACCCCTCTACATGATCTCACAAAGAAGAAAGCCACTTTCCAATGGACTCCAAAGGAGCAAGATGCCTTCTTGCAACTCAAGCATGCTATCATAAGTGGACCCGTATTGATTGTTCCCGACTTGCAGAGGTCATTCGTAGTGGAATGTGATGCTTGTGGCGATTGTATAGGGGCTGTCCTAAATCAAGAAGGTCATGCAGTTGCATATGAAAGCCGTCGTTTGCATGATGCTGAGCTTCATATGGATATCTATGGGAAAGAGCTCTTGGCTGTAATTCATGCCTTAAAGATATGGAAACATTATCTTCTTGGGGCTGAATTTGTAGTCAAGACAGATCATCAAAGCTTGAGATATTTTCTATCTCAAACAAAGCTTTCAGAGAAGCAGATGAGAATGGCAAACTTTCTTTCCATGTTTCATTTTCAGATTGTGCATACTCCGGGAAAGAAAAATGTGGTGGCAGATGCATTATCCAGGAGGCCTTATGTGGCTGCAGTTTCAGTGGCCTCTCATGGGGACTTATCTGCTATGCGAGATTTGTATCATTTGGATGCTGATTTTTGCCATATATGGACTGATTTGATGGCTGGTCACTCACATGCCTCTTATGTCATCAAAGAGGGTTATCTTATGAAGGATAACTGCTTATGTGTGGTGAAGGATATGCGTCCAAAGGTTATGGACGAATGTCACGCTCCACCTTATGCTGGTCATAGAGGTATCATGCCTACTACACGCATGATTGAGAGATATTTCTTTTGGCCAAGCATGCGTAAAGACATTGAGGCATATGTACGTGCATGTATTACTTGCCAAAAAGTGAAATTTGATAGGCAAAAGCCTCTAGGTTTACTTCAGCCATTACCTATTCCCCCGCCGCAGCCATGGGAAAGTATTACTATGGATTTTATTATGGACTTGCCTAGATCCCAGCATGGGAATGATGCTATTTGGACCATTGTGGACAGGTTTAGCAAGCAAGCTCATTTCTTGCCCGTCAAGAAAACCATTAAAGTTGATCATATGGTGAAGCTTTTTCTTGCTAATATTTTCAAGCATCATGGTATGCCTAAATCCATTGTTGGGGATAGAGATCCCAGGACTACGAGCCTCTTCTGGAGAGCTTTATTTGATAACATGGGCACTAAACTTGAGTTTTCATTAACTTATCATCCCCAAACGGATGGCCAAAGTGAAGCTGCAAATTCAGCCGTGTTGGATTTGTTGAAATGTTATGTGGCAGATCAAAAGACTGCATGGGAGAAGTATCTTTCACTTGTTGAGTTTGCCTACAACAATACGATCCATGCCTCCACGGGAAAGGCCCCGTTTGAGATTATTTATGGCAGGGTGATTTTGCCACCCATCCTTCGTACAAAGGATGAGATTTTTGCAGCTGATGAGTATGTTCGTGACTTGGATGTAGCCTTTGCACAGGTACGGACAGCCATTGCAAGGTCACAAAATAAGCATAAAATCGCTGCTGACAAGCATAGAAGGGACATGCAAGTCAAAGAAGGTGATTGGGTTTTGCTGAAATTTGAGAAAGCTAGGCTTCGGAAGAGGCCAGGACGAGAAGGATCATATCCTAAGCTTTCTCCTCGCTATTATGGACCCTTCAAGGTGATTCAAAAGATCAATGAAGTGTCATACAGGCTTGCTTTACCTAGTCATTGGAAGATTCACAATGCATTTCATGTGAGTCTTTTTCGCAAATATGTCGGGCCAGATCCTGAGGAGCCTGTCACTGAAGATCCGCCAGAGATTGATGAGCTTGAGGAGATCCTCCAGCCAGAACAGATTGTCTTTCACAAGGACAGAAAGCTACCTGCAAGAAAGCTTTTCCGGCGATACCTTGTGAAGTTCAAGAACTATTTGCCCATTGATTCAAAGTGGGTAAATGAGGATTATTTTGTTGACTACCCACACCTGTTGTAGGCATATATTGAGGCTTTTCGATTGAGGACAACTCTTTAGAAGCCCGAGGGGATGTCACCAATTAGCCGACCATTTGGTCCATCCCCAGATTTGTGTCTTGTTCGCTTGAGGCCAGGCCGGTGTCTCATGTGAAGGGGCCAGTATTTTTGCATAACATGGACGGGAGCCAGATTAGTGCCACCCGTGTGTTAGCAGGATGGTGTCGTATGGACGGGAGCCACACTGGTGCCATCCGTGTATGACCTGGACTGTGTTCTATCCATGGGATTGTCACGCCATGGAAGAGCTAGTATTTGTGCCGTGTCTTGTCTATGGGATTGTCACTCCATAGGGAGGCTCGTGCCTGGATCTGTGTCTTACCTACGGGACTGTCACTCCATAGGAAGACCGGGATTTATGTTTTCTGTCGTGCCATCATTGTGCCCGACAGAAATGTTCAGTACTTGTTCCATGAACGGGAGATATGTCCATGATATTGTTTGCACATGCATTCATGTTTTGCATGTTTGGAACTGTTTTCGCGTGACTTGTATTCTTGTGTTTGCTTGTTTGACGTGCCACTTACTGAGCGGGGACGCCTGCCCCAGTGAGTCGTGAAGTTTGCTCTGTCTTGACGAGTTTTATTGCGTGTGAACAGGTGGTAAGTGTATTGCATTTGTTTATTTCATGGCATTATTTTTAACCTTTGTTTTTTATAAGGTTGCGGTTTCACACTCATTAATGAGTGGGCACCCTTCCCAATATTTCATGGTACCTTTAGAAGGGTGGGCACTCATTTTGGGCACCCACGTTTGGGTTATCCTCATGTGTGTGGGGGTGCGTGCATGGCCACCTACCCACCCCCCACCATGGAACCTTTGGAACTGGCTGCCTCCATGCAAGCAAGGTGGGCCGGCCAGCTGTTGGACGTGTGCCCTTTCCATCGCTCAGGGTGATTCTCCTCTTGCATATAGACGGCTATGCATGGCCACCTTCTCCCGGGGATTTGACTGCACAGGCGACCTCTCCATCGCTTACATATAGGCGACTGTTCTTGCTCTTGCTGCTGCAGGCGACCGTTTGATCGGGCTACCCCGCAGACGGCTGTGCAGGCAACCGCTTCATCCGGCTACCCACAGACGGCTGTGCAGGCGACCTCTTCATCTTGCTCTGCAGGCGGTTGTCCTCTTGCCCTGCAAGTGACTCTGCGCAGGTCCTCTCACTCCTCTCTGGCCAGCAGGCGGCTGCACCCAGACGCCACCCTCTTGCCCTGCAGGTGACTGTGCGCAGGTCATCTCACTCCTCTCTGGCCAGCAGGCGGCTGCGCCCAGACGACACCCTCTCCACCTTGCAGGCGGCTGCGTATAGATCTCCTTCCTCTCTGGCCAGCAGGCGGCTGCGCCCAGACGCCACCCTCTCCACCTTGCAGGCGGTTGCACACAAGACTCACCTCTCTTGCCAGCAGGGAGGTGTCCTTCTCTAGCCCCTATGCAGCTGCACTCAGGCGCCTCTGATATTTGTTCTCCCACTAGCGAGCTACAGGTGACTCTCTCACTGCGGGCTGGCAGCAACAGCAGTAATAGAGACTTCTCCTTTCATATGTGGGAGCCTAGTACTTTTGAAGGCCATATCCATTATTTTGCAAGGTAAGTGGATTGAGATTTAAGCAAAGGTCTTTGGTGTAAATCTTACAAGGGATACTCTCTGCTGCTAACACCCGTTCGGTGCCGGGTAGTCCAAGCTTCTGGAGAACCACGGTCCATAGGTGCCGAGATCGGGAGAGCCAGGCGTTAGTACAGGAGCGCCTGTTTGTGAGTGGTCTTGGAACACCAGTGGGCGCTCTCTGCGGATTCCAGTGAAGGCACAGGACCGTAGAGATTAGACTTCTTCAAGTGGATCGCTCTTCTTCGAACGTCTACTTCAAGTCTCTTGTTTGGTAATTGTATTCATCTCAGTTGTACATGGACATCATCTGGTTCATTGAACCCATGGAACATTGTATCACTTAAATACTCCCAATAATATATCATATATTGAGGGGGGGGGGGTCGGCCCGTTCTGACCCCAGTGCTGGTGTCTATTGATCAACATTTCATTTCATTTCAGTTTTCAGTTGTTATTGAGTTGTCCATTTATATTGTGAAATTTAAGTTGTGCTATTACGCGTGTGGGTGTCCAACGGAGTCTATTCCCACTTGACGGGATCGGTTTCACCTTCTTAGGCCTCAGTACACCTCCCCATTGAGAGGAGATTTTGGCACTCTCACTGGAGGAGCCAAATATCCTACTTCTGGCTGTTTCTACATGGTAGGTTGCCTACCAACCAATGGAGATCTATTTTTGGCGTGGACCCCTCTTGTCCTAGATGGCCAGCTCCATCCGAGACAGTGTATCATTGCTTATGGGGGTGCAAAGTAGTGCAGAGGATGTGGGTATATATAGCCCAGCTCTTGGGCAGATTGAGGAGTGATCCTATCTGTATTGCTTGGGGTGCTATTGCATGGTATACTCGGTCTTGTCCACAACTTTTTTGAGGGCAGGGGAGTAGATCCTATTATACTTGTCCGTAGGGGCATACCTCATAGATGTTTGCTTCAGGATATCCCCCCAGTTACGATACACACCACCTTTGCTGAGTATTGACACCACCTGGGAGATTATTTGTTAGTATCACAGCGTGGCATATCTGGAAGACCAGATGCTCAGAGGCCTTCGGGCTTGGCCTGCCTCTGCTATCCAGGCGATTGTACCCCATGTGACTGCGGGCGGCACTTGGATCAAATGTGAAGAGTGCGTTGCCATACGTGCTGGGCGTTGGGGCAATCCCAAAGGCAGTGCCGTTCACTCTCCTTGGGAGCGCCACACAGGCAGCAACTGGCCCGTCATCCAGGGATTGCCAACCAAGTGCCAACTATGAGGCTCCTGTGGGTCAGTAGTCAAAGAAAAAGTGTCACCTTCTGTGGCTGGAAGCTTCTCGATAGCCGCTGCCAGAAGTCCTTGATGGAGGAGGAAGGCACACCCTGGGCCTGCCAATATATCTGGGCGGCAGGGGTGCCATCAATGGACTGAAGGAAAATCCGTCTACCCAGGTGGGCAGTGTAATTGAAGAAAGGACCAAAACCCTTGATTTGTGTGATAGCCACTGCCAGAAGTCGTTGATGGAGGAGGAAGGCACACCCTGGGCCTGCCAATGTGGCTGGGCGGCAGGGGTGCCATCGATGGACTGAAGTAAAATCCATCTACCCAGGCGGGCAGTGTAATAAAAAGAACCAAAATCCTTGTATTGTGTGAAGAGAGAAAGTAAGTGGCTTTTTATAACACTCTTGCTTTGGTTGTATGAAGAGTGAAAATAGGGGACACTTTTTTGCTTTGATTGTGTGAAGCCTGTCTTTCTGTCTCCAAGAAGGATCATGTATTTGTCCATTTTACCGCTTTATACCTCCTTATTTAATCTTTGAACTAAAAACAAAACTATTTTCATCTCTTAGCAGGCCTTACCTCATCTGAATTCTTGAATCTTATGCACGGCTTTCTTCTTCTATTTTTTATTCTGTGATGGATTTTGTAATACATTAGAAGTGACATTTGCATGTTTTTTTTGAGCCAGGCAAAGGCAATAGGAAAGGCAGGGCAGGACTTTGTTTGGAGGAACCTTTCAATGGATCATGTGTATGATTACATGTTTCATTTGCTAAGTGAGTATTCAAAGCTGCAGAACTTCAAGCCTGTGGTTCCCTCTAAGGCGCAAGTACTCTGCAAGAGTGCAGTTCTTTGCTTTACTGATGACCGAAAAAGCAAAGATATCCTTAAGAGGTCTGAAGTAAAACCCTCAAGCATTCCACCTTGTACACTAGCACCTCAAGGTCACCTTTTTATTCAAGACCTGGAGCTAAGGAGGGAGAACACCACAAGACAGATATGGAACTGGGAAGACATGGCTAGGAAAGAAGCGAGGAGTCTGGGATCCTAGCACCTCAAGGTCACCTCAAGGTCACCTCAAGGGGTTAGTGCCACCTTGTACACTAGCACCTCAAGGTCACCTTTAATTCAAGACCTGGAACTAAGGAGGGAGAACACAAGACAGATACAGAACTGGGAAGACATGGCCGAAAGAAGTGAGGAGTTCTTTGGGTGTAATGATCCAAGGATTCAAACTTTCAGGAAATCGTGGGAGCAAGCATCATGAAAAATTACGAAGTCGAGCCTTGGGGTCTTAATTGATACACTTAACCTCATAAATTTCTCCAAATTTGATGCATTGCTTTCAAAGCCCTTGAGTGGGATTATGGTCTGAGAGGACATTAGTTACTAAACAGGTGCAGGTAAGGTAGTATTTGGTCTTTGAGACAACTCTCAAATCCGTACATGAGAAATAAGGCAACCCATTTTTAATTGTGTTCGAGAGGTTATAGAAATGCCTTTTAGCTCCAAATAAAAAGACCACCTGTTTCTTTGCAAAAGTTATGATAAAGAGGTCATGCAAAGCAAATGGCCAGCTGTCTGCATGCACACAGTTCTTAACTTTAGTGACATTATTTAACATCCTGCACGCACACACAAAGAAATGTTTTTTAAAAAGAGTCTGCTAAAGACCCAATGGGTCTATGAGACTAAAAGTGTTAATATGTTTCATATGTAATCTGAAAAGAGAGAGAGAGAGAGAGAGAGAGAGAACGTATACTAAGTAAACGACCCGGAGGGTCTATTAGATCAAAAGGTATGAGCAGACTTAAGTGCAAACACATGTAAATAAAATTAAAAAACCTATCTATCGAAAATAGGGTATGTGCACTATGCAAGCCCTTTACATTTAATAAAATAGGCAGAATCTTTTATCCTGCCCATAGGCAGAGTACATAGTATCAACGTTAACCTCATGTGTCGGTGCCTCTCTATTGTGCTTGAATATGGCCCAAATTTGGAGCTGACAGGAAGAGGGTATAAATCTTTGGGGGTGGGGATGTCTTGCTTTGTTGAGGGACTGCTTCTCTTTCTTGTGACTCCACGTGTACACAGAGCCGCTCTCATGTTGAGATCTAGTGTGTCGTGTATGATATGTTGCTCCCTCTGGCATCGTTATAAATGGGATTTGGTGGGGGCCAAAGAAGTTTGTAATGCAGGTTTGCATGGTATCTTGTTCATCCCACCCCCTTGCATGTAGCCTCATCAAGGCCTCTTCTATGGCGGTGCAGCGCTAGCACATGTAAGTCCCAACATCTCAAATCTTTGTAGTGCAACACATGTGAAAGAGGACCAAACCCCTCTCTAAAGAGGCAATGAAATCTCGGGCGTATCTTATATTAGAATGGGCATCTAGGCAGAAAATGCTCCTCCATCTCTACCTTCCAAGTTGTCATGAAGACTCAAGTGCCAAGCCAAATCTTTGTGTAGTGTGTATGCATGATATATATAGGTGATAGTTTGGAAGAGGGTATCAAGAACTACTAGGGCTGCCCCAAACTCAGCTAGTAGAATCTCATGTGGTATCAAGGCTTACTCTGGATCATACGTGAGCACATCATCACTTGCAATCTCTATCCTCATCTAGTTTTCCTCTCCTAAGTATGGCCCCCCAAGAAGAGGCATTTTACATCATGGTTGATGTCACCAAGGTGTCAAAGAGCCAACTCTTGGTAGTTGGCTCTTGAAAATGAGCTCGGAAGCAATGTCTTCAAGTGGGCCAATGTGCCATACCCTCTCAGTTCTATGTAGCCAGCAACATACTAAAAATAGGATCAATATAGATAACCATGGAATGTATGAAGTAACTAAATCACATTACCTTGGTATGAGAAAGATTGTTTTTGGTTGCCACTTGATGTGATCTTTGTTTTACCAAGATTCATCGTGAGGTCTCTCTCACCACAAAAGATTTTAAGTGCATCAAGATGTCTCTACTGAGTTTGAGATAAGGACTGTGTCGTTTTTTAATAGGAGGATAGGTGTCATTGCTTGAGCTAGTCAAGATCTTGTGCCCTCCGATGTATGCATGAACTTTGAAATATCATCAATGTACAATCCAAAAAGGATTAAGGAGAATAGTCTATCTGACCTTGATTGTATAGATGATCTTCAACGATTGTATAGATAATCTTGCATGATAGACTTGGTGCTAGAACTTGGCCAGTCACATATTTATATAATGCCATTATCCCCCATATCATCTATGGTGGAAAGTGGAGACCTTGCAAGCAGACCAAGAGACATGATAACAGTATTGAATCAAAGACCTTTCGAAATTCTTAAAAGCAGCAGTAGACTTATTGCTTTCCTGCTTGCACCTCCTCAATAGGAGCCCTGAGGATGAAAATGTGGTCCGACTATGGCCCCTGTCTCTGCCTCTTTGCAAAGAGCTAATCTCAGCCTCTAAGGCTTTTTTTATAAATCTTGGCCAATCATGACATTCCAATGGTTATTAGGATCCAAGGTGTGTCTTGCTTACTGGCCAAGGAGGAAGGAAAACCTTCACATGAAGCCTTAATAAAGATGTAGAGCTATTATGATAGGAGCAAAGTTTTTCTATCCATTTGCAAAGTGCTCTGTGTCAATCTTAAAAAAAATATAAACTATATTAATGCCTTACAAAAGGCCACAAGGGTCTATGGTAAAACATTAAGAGTGTATCTACCATGCACATTGGAATGAAACATGAAAAGGAAATAAGATCAAACAATTAAATGATTGACTGTAAAAGGTAGATTTAAGGGTGGTATAATTAAAAAACATGCTAAGATCATGTGAAAAATACAAAATAGTCATGTGAGAATAAAAGTAACCACTTGCTGGTGCACAGTATGGATATCAGGAAGCACCTATAACAACATGATCATAGTGAGGGCGCAACATCTATCATCTCATATAGGCTCCCTATGCTTTATCTAGAGTAATCCCACGAGCATGTGGTGCCTTTGGTGCAGACTGTGTATGTTGTCTAGTCCGCCTCAAGAGCTCCTTAGTGTTTGATGGGTTTGTTTACAAAAGGTTCTATGAGACTAAAGTAATGATTTCAAGAGTGTATCTATCATGCACATTGGCATGAAAACATGTCAAAGTAATAAAACAACTTATTGACTACCTGATAAGAGAAGTTGAGAATGGTTGACTCCAAAAGCTAGAGAGGACTTTTAAGTACCCATGTAATTTTTGTAGAAAAATACAAGGACAAAGGTAATAAATACATCAAGAGTATCTATCATGCCCATTGCTATGAAAAAATGTCAAAGGATTATAGCAATTATCGACTACCTACTAATAGGAAAATGCTAAGTATGGTTGTGATGAATACTTTCAAGTATCCATGTAATATTTGCTCTTTCTCCTTTGGAATATGTCTCTGGGCCATGGTGCAGCTTGATACCTCAGCATGATTGTGGCTTATTGTCTCTCTGTGTTTTTCTAAGGTTATTTAGTATAGGGCTTCTAATTTCTTGTCTCTATCAATGTGGTGGCAACATCCTCCGTGACTCCACTGGGCTAGACATGGAGTTGTGTGTTGGTAGAAAAGTTTCCAAGGGGCACACGTATATACTCTCATGGGATACCCTAGATTGGTTTATCATTCAAAGCTAGAAGGTTCCCTAACTCTCTTCTTGCAATCCTCTATAGCTTGGTAAACAGCAGTAAGGTGGTTTTGTGAATGTCTAATTATCTATATAGTTCTTAGTAAACTATCTCTATGCTTTCTTATCTCTAGAAGGAGGATACCTAGATACCACTAAGTAGTGTACTCAAAAAACTTGGCAGAGGTATGATAAGAATGCGAGGGACTTGAGCTTCTTGCAAGCAAACTTCTTCGCACACACACACGAGTGGATAAGCACACAAGAGAGAGATGGATGGTTGAAGTTTCTTCTTTCTTCTTCACTTCTCTATGACCATAACATAAAGATAAGCATGCATGCTATAAGGGATAGTACTCTATTACTAAAACATACGAGGTCCATGGTGTGAACCCGACTATATGAGTTGGCACTATAAGTATGCCATAACCACCGGCATATTAACCAACCAACCATGCCAGTGGCATTAATGCGGAGGTGTCATTATGTACCTCAATATCCTCCTAGTTGCATCTAAATGTGGCTCCCTCGAGACTCATATAAGTGACTCACCAATCCAATGGAATAGCTCAAATCTGGCCTAGTGATAGTTTTGTAAATTAAATTGCCTACTACCATGCACCTGTACGTAGGAGGGCCCTCCAAGAGATCACCTGTATTTGTAAACAACTTCGTGTTGTGTGCAATCGCACTGAGATTGGCTTACACCTTGTCATCCCCCCATACTTGGACATCATGTTCAAAGCATACTACCCGTGCAAAAGCCAAATCCCGTCACGTGATCGAATCACCGCTAGGAAGTATCGTAGCTCACCAAAATCTTTCATTTCAAACTTATCCTTAAGAAGCATCTTTACCTCGTGAAAGTCATTGTCACAGTTATCAACATAGATGACCACTAGCACAATCCTCCTGTCGACCTTTCTCACATAAAGTGAAAGTCATTGTCACAGTTATCAACATAGATGACCACTAGCACAATCCTCCTGTCGACCTTTCTCACATAAAGTGAAAAACCAACATTAGATATATGAAAACCAATAGTGACAAGGCACTCCCCTATCTTGTCTAACCATGCTCTTGGGCCGTGCTTTAAGCCATACAAGGCTCTGTGTAACCTGCAAACAAAACCCAGGTGTGCATGATCCTCATATCCTAATGGTTGCACCATGTAAATTGGTTGCACCTTGTAAGTCACCATGTAAAAATGAATTCTTTACATCCATCTGTGATGTAAAGACGATTTCTTAGCTACATCCATAGCAATGACTACTCTCACGGTTGCCATCCTAGCAATTGGTCTGAAAGTTTCCTCAAATCAATGCCATATGTTTGTGCATATCCCTTGGCAAACCAATCTTGTCTCTTATACCTGCTAATAGAACAATCTGAATCATGCTTCACTTTGTAGACCCATTTACATCCAATTGCCTTCTTTTCCTTAAGAAAATGCACCAAATCACATGTCTCATTAGCATCTAATGTAGCTATCTCTTCATCCATGGCATCTTCCAAATGCTTATATCCAAGTGCCTCCTCAAAACATGTGGGCTCTACCTCTTGTATAGCTTCATCCATGGCATCTTCCAAATGCTTATATCCAAGTGCCTCCTCAAAACATGTGGGCTCTACCTCTTGTATAGCTTTTCCCATATATGCATAATGATTTTCTGTATACCCATCGTATCTCAATCTATTCACTAAATATCTGACTCTAGAAGACATGTGTACATGTGGATCACTGTATACCCATATATGCATAATGATGGACTATATACCCATCATATCTCAACCTATCTACTAGATACTGACTCTAGAAGACTTGCGTACATGTGGATTAGTGCCACATGTTCTTAGCACTACTTTGGCTCTTTGTACACTAAGTGTAACAAACAGTTAGGATCCTAAACTCCTCATTAAAAGGCTTGATTTTGAGTCACTATCTCCATTAACAAAGGAGTGACTTGCTAAAACGTTAGGCATTATAAAGGTTGATCCACCTTTTCTTTTCCCTTGTGTGATACATGTGAACTTGCTAAATTTTTAGCATTTGTAGTACCACCATATGACACCTCAAAATGTCTAACGTTATGCCTTAACCTACGTGACCAAGGTCTCACACTAGACCTACTTTCCCAGTCTAGTAAGTGTGTGTGATTGCTGCTCACAACATTAAAGGCATCGATTTGACCAAGGTCCCACACTAGACTTGCCGCTGCTAGAGGACTTTCTAGGTCCACTGAGTGCCTGTGCTCACAACATTTAAGACACCAATCTGATTCTTTGCTTTAGCCTTTGTAGAATTCTTCATTGGTATATACTAGCTACTCATCTCATCAAACATAACATCCATGCTCACTCACATCTCACGCGTAGTGTGGTTATAACATCTATAACCTTTGTGCTCAAGGAAATAACCAACGAACATACATTTTCCTACCTTGGGATCCAACTTACTTCTCACCTCATCTGGTATATGTACGTAAGCAATGCACCCAAACACTTTCAAGTGTGCCAAATTTGGTTTTTTGCCACTAAGCTTTCTTTCAGGCATCATATACCATGAATTGTTGTAGTGGGTGTCTTGTTCATAATATAAACTGGAGTTGCTACTGCTTTAACCCTAGAAAAAATGAGGCATCTCTTTATCAATGCACTTGAAACCTTCGAAATATACTTGTTTTTTCAGCTTATAATCGCATTTTGCCATGGCGTGTACCTGCATGTAAACTACCTCTTTATCCCTTGCTCTCTCAAGTAGACATTGAATTTATTAGAGAAATATTATCTCCCACCATCTGATCTTAGACATTCTATATGCATGCCTTTGTCCTTCTCTACCATATCTTTGAAGCTCTAAAAGTAAGTAAATAGTTCACTTTTCTCTTTCATGAAGTATACCCACATTTTTCGAGTGTGGTCCATCAATGAAAGATACATAATAATGGCATCCTCTGATTAATGTCATCTTTGTTGGTTCCCTTCCAAAGGTCTTTGACTTACATGTTTATCATATGCAACAATGCATGTTTATCCCGCTTGCCAATTGGCACATTTCACATACTCTATGCATTCCATCCACTTTGGATTTTAGCAAACCTATAATAACACTTTAGGCTTGCAGATTCTTCAACTGTTGAATATTGGCAACTCCAGTGTGTTTATGCCAAATATTAATGTCTGCCAACTACACGTACTGCATGTGTAGCCTTCACTTTAGGCATGCTTATATCCAATGTAAACATCATGCCAACTTTGTGCAACCAAGTGACAGTGGTTATTGAAATCTTCCACATAACATCCACAAGGAAAACCTCACTTGTAGACCTTGCTCGATTATTTGACCAATAGACAAAGTAACTTTACCAACATGCACAATAATAAGGTGTGCTATATCACTATCATTTCCTAAACTTAGTTTTTCCAAATTCCTCAATTCTCTGAACCATTCACCATGGCTGGTCATGTGATTAGATGCACCGAAATCAACATACCATACATCACTTGAATTTGATGTATATGTAGTCGTGGAACTAAGCATATGATGTATATGTAGTCGTGGAACTAAGCATATGATGCTACATCACAAATAGTTGCTCACTTCTATCTTCAACATGTTTACTTTGGGGGCATAGTTCCTTGCTGCAACTTTCCAATTTTTATATCATTATGGTATTTTAACAATCCTTTACTATATGCCCCCTGGTTTTCCACAATAATAGTAGTCCATGCTATTTTCACTCTGATTCTTTACTATATGCTCCCTGGTTTTTCACAATAATAGTAGTCCATGCTATTTTCACTTTGATTCTTTGCTATATGCTCCTTGGTTTTCCACAATAATAGTAGTTCATACTATTTTCACTATGATTCTTTGTTATATGATCTCTGGCTTTCCACAATAATAGCAGTCCATGCTATTTTCACTCTAATTCTTTGCCATCCACCTTGGCATCTCTGGCTCTCCCTGACTCTAATGTGGCTGCTTCCACTTGTTTGCGAATTGGAATCCTGTTGTTACTGTCCCCCATGATTCATTTTTCCATATTAGCCTATATCTCGGCCTCTATAGGTGAAGATTTTCCTCTACCTCTACATGTGTTAGAGTAGAAGTCTACTCCTACATATTATTGGAGGATAATTTACTCCCGACATTCATCTCCTCACTAATCAAAAGGGCTATATGGTGTTGAAAGTTTGGAAAATTGCTTGAGTTTAGATAGACGTCCAAAAACTGATCATTGTCTTTTCCAAGCCCATTCTAAGTAACCAACACTAAGTCATCATTAGTTGGTGCTCCAATAGAGGCTAGGGAATATGTAAGCCCTTTAATCTAATGATTAATCATTAATACATATCTTATTTCTTGTACATCATGGGGATTTTGCTTTAGCTACATATTCCTAGTCTTAGTACTTGTGCTATACAACTTAACCAAGGTATCCCACACATTTAGGTGTCATTTGCATCTTGTATATAACCAGTCATAGAATCAGACACACTAATGAAGTGCCAATACATGACCTTAATGGCCCTCTCATGCCATGCTTTAAAAGCATGTACCTGTTATATTTTCTTTGAAAAGCCTAGGCTCCTTCTCATTACCTATAATAAACTCCTAATATCCTTTTCCCACGAGGAATTTTGTCATCCTAAACTTCCACGCTTGGAAGGTGTTCTTGTATTTTGTATTAAATAGAACTTGCAGTAACTTTTGCACTCACATCAATCCTACAATCTCTAATAATCTGTTGAATAGATACATACACAATAACCAACGGTATTATAAACCTATTATGTAGCCACTTTATGTGAACCAATCACATCAACATACATCTACCATCATATATGTGCAAATCTTGAAACTCTGTAGACACTTCAAATCAACCATTGTGCATATAATAGATATGTGAAACATGCACAAACACTGCATAGTAAAAAATTATCACTGTTTACACTTCTACAGTGTTTGCAAAAATGTTGTAGGCCCAAAAGGAGTCTGAAATGATTTTAGATGCCCAAAATAACGTAACACATCCCAAACCTTAAATATAGTCTACACTATGCTTTTGCTTCACTGAAGAGAGGGCTTTCTAAGATATGACAACAATGTAGAGGAACACATTGTTTGGGCCAATGTGCCATTGGCGATCGGTCATGTAAATAGGACCATAGACAATAAGGCCATGTGAACACACTAAGGCCTACATAAGTGAACTTATGTAAGTGTATGTAACTAATCTTGATATTCAAAATACAAAGGATGACCTCCAAGCTCTTAGACATGGTGGTACCCCCATAGAGTTCATATGTATGGTACTCCACTTGAGTGCTTATTTTTCCTCTCTCTCTACTCTCTCTCTTGCATTGGTATCAGATCTTGGCTTTGATTCAATTTTGATTTAAGTTAGAGAGATTTTCTTGCATTTTTGGTATCTTCTTGCAAAAATTTCAAGAAAAGGCATGATTTTTTCTTGATTTTCTTGATTTTTCTGACAAATATAAACTTGCCAATAAGTATATCTCATGTGATGGTGATGGGGGAGACAGATTTGGAGTTTTGGAGCACATTGTTACTTTATTTGGCCATTTTTTGAATGTTTTCATGTAAAAATTGAGTATTATCATCAAATTTAACCTAGTTTGGACCAAATTTTTAGACGTGGACCAAATTTGGAGGAAGTTTGGGAGGAAATTTTTACATCTCATGTCTTTTGCTTTTCCCTCCTTGCTTGAAGTTTTCCATGGTCATAGCGCATCATACACACCTCCTATGCCTACCAAAGCTTAGGGCTATCATTTCCAAGCTCTCACACATCATGTAGAGCCCTTTTCTTGACCACTTTCCTTCGCCAATTTGACCTGTGAGGCTATGTTTTTGTGGCATCCTTCCTTGAGTTTTTTTAAGTGATAGTGGTGGTGCTTAATTGTGATTTAAGCTTGTGCAATGGTTCTCCCTCATGTAAGCTTCCATTTGCACTCTTTCTTACTTGATTTAAGCATGTCTTTGGTGATTATGGTTTCTCATTATAAGATTAATTTTCTTAAGAGAAGGCTATTTCCTATTCTCCATGTTCTCCTCTACTCATACATGTGATGGACATGGGCTTTAGGGTTTTTCTCTTCTTGCTAAAAATTAGGGTTTCCATGATCTTTCTCAAAAATTGGGGCCATAATCTTGTTCTTATAGCTTTCCTCTTTCCATTTATATTGAGGTTTCAAGATTTGGTCAATTTTATAGAGGGGTTTCACTAAAGCAAACACTTATGGTGGTAAGCTTTTCCAATTATTGGGATTCATCCATTAACCTTCATGCCTTGCACTAGCTTGCTATGTTTTAGAAGCATTTTCATGAGCTTCTTCCATGGATAAGCTTTCCCATAAGGTTTGGAGGATAAAGAAAGAAGGGATACATACAATCTTGAAGGGAAATTGAAGCCAATTGTTGAAGAGACTTGAAAGGGACACTCAAGCAAGCACCATTGGAGCCATTGAACCATGGGAAGAATAAGCTTTACCATTAACCTTTTCATTAACATTAACTTCTCGTATATCAATATTGGGGAAACATAATGATTAACATGAGTACATGCAACCATTGTAAGTGAATCAATAGCCCTATCCTTTCATTGGCAATCTACTTCTGTTGTTCATCCATTCTAGAATCTAGATTATTGAGAGGCAGCCCTTGGCATACCAGAGAAGAGGCCAAAGGGTAGAGTGGGTCTTGAATTGTCCTTGTCATGAGTGCTTTGGTAAAGAGGAAAGGAGAAGGATTGTTATCTTATAATGGAGTTGAATACACACACACACAATGCTCAATGAGAAGAACATAATGGTGTAGAGTGTGAGAGAGAATGGCTAGCTAAATAGCAAAGGAGCAAATGAGAAAGAGCTCAAAGCTAGTATAAGGTGAAAGTATAAAATGAGTAGTAGCAACCCTAAACAACGGATGTGATTGCTTATATAATACTAACTAGCCCCAATTTGTCTGTTCAGACTTGGATGGCCATGGGAAAAAAACCAGTGGGTCAAAAGTTCCCATGGCATTGTAGTACTTTCATAAATATCTAGCAAACCCCCATGTAGTATCAATGTGACGTTTATAGAGATTTTAGATTAGTGTCTAAAGGGATGAGGACCAAATCTTTGCAGAAGGCCACAAACTTTTCACATGATAAGGCTTTAGTGAAAAGATTTGCCACATTGTCATGTCTACTGTAATAGATCAAATTGATCTCACTTGCATGGAGTCTCTCTCTGACATAATGGTAGTGCACTTTAATGTGCTTGGTCTTGGTATGAAAGACAAGATTTTGGACTAATTGCCATTGCACTTTGGTTGCTGTCAATGAGAATTGGAGTAGGGGTGTCTATTGAGACACAAAGATCCTCCCCATCAATCTTCTCAACCATACACATTTAATTGTGAATGTTGCTCTATATTCGGCTGCACAAATCAATGTTGCCACATGTGATTGCTTCTTGCTTGGCCAAGAGATGCATGAGTGTCCAAGGAAGAAGAAGTTTATAGATGTGGGCTATTATATATCATAGTCACCTACCTAGTTGGAATAAGAGAAAGTATGCAATTCTAAATCATCCCCCTTGGCATAGAATAATCAAAGGTCTTGAGTGCCTTGTACGTATCTAAAGATACATTTAACTACCTGATGTTAACAAAAATGAACATGCTTCCTTGCACAAGAGAAAGAGAAGAGAAAGAAGACTATGCAAGGGTCGTTCGGGGACTAGGATTAGCAAACCGTAATGAGGGTTAACTCCTCGGTGTGAGGTTGCTAGGGCTCACTCCATCACCACTTTTGTCACTCAAGTGGAGCTTCCAGAAGCTAGGTAAGGAGAAAAGAGAGAAGGAGCTATGATGGTGACATCAACTCCTACTCAATTCCTTCATGTGTGCAAGAGTGAGAGAGAGAGAGAGAGTAAGGAGAAAAGAGAGAAGGGGCTACGATGGTGACATCAACTCCCACTCAATTCCTTCATGTGTGCAAGAGTGAGAGAGAGAGAGAGAGTAAGGAGGAGAAGAAGAAGAGACAAGCAATGAGAATCTCACCTTCATGCACACACCACAATCTAGCAAGCAAGCATAGACATACACAAGATTACCACCATAGAGAGAGAGACTCAATTGTGATAATGGGATTGTCCCTCTTCATATTTCATAAGTTACTTATATACATGAGCTCTCTTTTTACAATGGCCATCCGCCCATTCTACAATTGGGGTCCCAAAATTGATTCTTCTAGCTCTATGTACACCTAGGCTCATTCTCATGACTAGCATTACACAAGTCGTAAGCTTGGTCATCCCATATATCTTTTACATGAAGTGCTTAGCATAGTTACATGAAGTGCTTAGCATAGTTACATGAAGTGCTTAGCATAGTTACATTAAAATGATTTACATGAAGTGTAACCACACTTAAAAATAATATAACCAGTGTGGTTAACATACCTCCCTCCGTAATTCAGGTATGTCCTTGAAGCTGGCAAGTGGAATTAGTGGTTGTAGAGGGAGTAGGTCCGGACGAAGTCGTACCGCGATTTTAGATATGTGAGGACCCATGGAAGGCCTTGTAGCTCATCCAGAAGGCCGTCTCCATCATATCTTCAAAGGTATGGACTCTGGAGATGCCAAGCAGGCATCTATTGAATGCACTCGTAGAGTAGCTGAAGAGCTGCTTCAAGGTGGGCCCTTTGTTGAGGTCGAAGGCAAGGCCTTGAGGTCCCTCCTGGTAGTGTTCCCACTGTGGTGGAAAGACTTCTAGGAGTGTGATGATTAGGTTAAAAAATATGATGGTGGCCATGATTGTAGGATCGGGAACTTGATCATAGCGGGTGATGAAGGCATGCATCTTTGTGATCATGCTGGCCTTCGTTAACAGCCTAGAGAGCGTCAGACCACAAGAATTCATAACCAAGGTGGATCTAGGTGCAAGATTCTCAAACACCTTACTGCAAACCAAGAGCTAGAAATTCGATGCCACTCAGGATACCTTGACATACCAGGGTGACATGCCTCATTTATGCTATTAGCTGGGAGGAAATCAAGCAAGCCATCTCTACTTCCATAGACAAGAAGAGCAACTTTGGATGGTCGTGGAATATATTCATGCTATTGTAGATTAGGAGAGGCTTAGCTAGGGGATCACCATGCCCATGCAACTTCATCTGGCATAGGTTGAGACAAGCAATGCACGAGGAAGAGCCACTTTGGATGTTCATGCAATATATTCATGCTATTGTAGATTAGGAGAGGCTTAGTTAGGGGATCACCATGCCCATGCAACTTGTTCTGGCATAGGTTGGGACAAGCAATGCACGAGGTCCTACCTTGAGTGAGATGGAGATGCCATCAATAAGCCTTACTGATCCCACATATGTGGTCACACTTGGCTACACAGTGGACCAAGCCCCACCAACTGCAGATATTGTTCCTCAAGGTTACACAGGACTCCAAGAGTCTACTAGCATGGGCTTCACATTCTGAGACCGTACTAGAGAGGTACCAACTCAAAATGCTATTAGCATAAGTCCAGACTCTGTGGTGGGATGAGGTACTACACCACTCACAATAGCACCACCTGTGACCAACCATGTAACATTAACCATTAGTTTCATGCCCTCGATCACAATTATGATTATCGTGGCTCTAGCAGGAGTCCCTAACAATGGTTCCAGGACTAGTTAACACATCCATATCATCTTCTAGGGCCACAGAAGGGGGAACCTTCACCACCCAACATCCTCGATTTCTTGCATCTTCCTCTATTTTGATAATGCAACCTATAGCAAGGGGTATATCCTCACAAATGACTAGACCAGGAGTGCCCTTGGCTCATATGTCATCAATACCTATGGGAATTCATGTATGACCCCCCACCTATCAAACTCATGTTACTCCTCTGGGATTCATGCAATTACACCTACATGAAGTACCCTTTGTACCACATGTTGCCCTTTCTATATCGATACTTCTAGGAGCAGCCCTCCCAACTAGTCTAGTAGCTTTTGCGCAAGCATTAGGGAGAGCAGTAGTCAAAAGTATAGGACCACTCATGAGAGATAATGGATGGAGTAGCTCTAAAAAGGCTACACAAATTTCTAAGCTCACACACAAGTTCAATAGAGAGGGCGATCCTAGAAGACATCTCGAGGTCTTCAATCGAGCTTGCAAGGCCTTAGGTGAGAGGAATGAGCTTGCAAGGACCAACACCTTTAGCCTTACACTAGATGGCAAGGCTGGATTGGTATCGGACACACTGAGAGTTGAAGAATGTTTAAACCTTGCCAGACCTTGATAGTTATTCCTAAAGCAGTTTATGCATGAGGGAGCTTTGTGGAGTGTGGCTTCACAGTTACACAAAGCTGAGAGAGAAGAAGATGAGTCAGTGAGAGATTTTTATACTCATCTCAAGAATTTAAACTCTCATTATGCCCTACATGAGTGCTTCTCCAATAATCAACTGCTTGATCGATTTATCTTAAACATGAAGATATTCATAATGGAATGGTCATTTAGAGGTAAGACCACATGGGAGGATGTCACATCTAATGCCATCTAGCTTGAGGATAACCTAATGATAAGGGGATTCAGTGTTTCAGATTCTAAGTCTGTTGCATCAACAACAACAGCCAACAATCGTATCAACAGCACTGTAAAACCTGTAAAGGTAATACCTTAGCGAAAATGACTTGGACCGACTTCTCAAAAGCTCTCCCAAGAAGAAATGAAGGCTAGTAAATCTTTGGACATGTGCACATGTACCCAAGGAGGGAGATTCATTGGTGTTCCATTTATTGTCAACAAGGACACACCACCACTGAATGTCCAATTTTAAGAGCTCATTTACAACGGCAACTGTAGCTTTTGTGGGCACTATAGTCACGAAGCCCGAGATTCCCGAACATGCCTACATGTTATTACCAACACAATAAGACCACAATTAGCCTTACCGGAACTACAACAAACACTAGCCCTAAGCCATGGTTGAGCATTCCACGTAACAACCCCTTTCAAAGGGCATGCACAATGCACCCAATGTGTTACTACCTCCACCAGTCTTAAGATCGCAAGGGTGACACCTCTTAAATTAAGTAAGATTTGAGGATCCTATTTATTACTAACAATATGAGGTGGATGTCAAACCCATCCCACACCTCTTTGAGGACCCCATGGAGCTTCATCTCGACTATTATGTAGTGGATGGAAGAGGGGGAGTCAAGCTAGTTTACCAACTTGCCACCGTGATTGGAAGAGGTTGGGACATTAATGCAATGGGAATGAGAATGCCTCTTCAATGTTACCACTGTCAAGATCCCCATCAAGTTTTGGAATGCTCTATAAAGTTTCCTCAACTCAACCAGGATGTACCCTCAAACATGCCACCAACTACTTGTAACTATTGTGGCATAGATCATTGGATTAAGGACTGCCCTAACAAGATTGTGGTGACAAGCCCATAGACGGGACCCATCATCACACCCTAAACATGATTAGGGTGAATAATCAAACCCAAAGATAGATCTTGAAAGGTATAGATCCCACAACTTTGAATGCTATCACCCGACCTCAAGCTCAAAACCAACATGCTCTCGAACAATGATTTGTGGCCTTAGTAGAAGAGTCTAAGAAGAAGAAGGGCCATAGGAGAAAAAAGTCAATTAAGAATGGGAAAACAAAAGAGACTAAAAAGACAAACCTAGTAATGCCTCAAGAGCCAATCTTCATTTGGGACCTAGATGAGGACTTAGACTCCTTGGACATAAGGGCCGATTCTGAAATCGGTAGGGAAATACCACCCAAAACCAAGAACACGAGAAAGGAGACCCCACAGGAACTTATAATTTGTGAAACTAAATCACATATGACAAAACTGTCCAAGAATTTAATGATTTAGTTTCTTATCTTGACCCTCATAAAAGGAGATTGAGAAAGTCCAAGAATTTAGTGATTTAGTTACAAAAACACAAGAGGAGATTGAAACGAAACCCAAGCAAGTGAGAGTCTCAGATACTGTACACCCTAGTACCTTAACGACTACTACTGAGACTCACAAACCTCTAGATGTTCTCATTGTCAACATGGAAGGGACTGAGGCCTCCAACACTCTCATAGTTTGAAGGGACAATTACCATATGGAAACCTTGAGCCCATCTCCTCAAAGATGGATTTTCAAATCTCACTGACACTTTTTTATGGGAAGGAGGTCATGTGAATGCACCACTAAACATCCCCAAATTGTTGGATTTTATGGCCTCGTTAACACGTACAACTATAACAACCCGATTGAGTGGAGATTTTGAATTGTTTGAAGTGATGAGAGCTCTTCTTAATGGAGAACTCAATGTAGGATTACCCCCATTTGCTAACAATCATAAGGCACTTCCCTAATATACAATGGAGATACCTCAATTTATGCCTGAATCAATAGACCTAGTGGAAGAAGAAAATTCTATGGTTAAAGTTCCACTTAATAAATTGGGATAATATTTTGAAGGTGATGAGTCTAATGCATTACTACCAGTCACACCGCCAAGGGCATCACAGTAATGGGAGTCCTAGATGGTGATACGGGAGTGAGCATAATCACCAAGAAATGCTGGGAGAAGATGGCCAAGCCGCAGTCTCAGATATCATTGTTAAGATGGCTCACAGAACTATTATCAAACCTATCGGGATGTTACAAGATCTAAAGATCAAGGTTATTAAACATCGATGCTGCAAGAGAGGAAAATTGCCACCCAATAGCTATAATATGTTGGTACATTTGATGCAAATCACAAGTTTATGACAATTGAGGAGAGGAATCACAAAAAGTTATGTATAGCAGCTCTCCTTCCACTTAGTTGATGTCCTGGAACCAAGTGTTATGGCTCACCCTAACCCTCCTTGAAACACATCCAAAAAGAGATTACCTGGTGAACAGCAAAACTGTTGTAAGGATCTTTCCAATGGCCGAGCTCGTAACCCTTGAGGTCTCCAAGCTCTACAACTCCTTAAGAAGGAATTCCACCGTGTCTCCCCATGAACATTGTCACACCGCCGCGTTGCACTATGGGTCATCGTCTCTCCTCTCACCTCACTTCACTCACACACACTCACTAGCATGCTTTAGGGAGAGAGATTAGCAAGAGCAAGACTAAATTGCACAATGGGAGAGAGTCTGTTGTATTATGAGAGAAATTCACTTATATACATGGCCATAAGTGTTCATGCTCACTTAAACTGTGGCTGGTCGGGCACTTTAGGCTCATAAGAGGCCTAATGCTATTACAATGACTACTCTCATAATATATCCATGAATTACATCACTTAGGACTTCATCCTAACTTGCTACCACATGCTCTTGAAGCGGGAATTGCCATAAATACTCTGCCACACCATTACGATCGCCCGTCTACCCAAGTTGTAGCTTTGGACACTATTGCTTCATATCTTGAATGTATGACCCTTTGGTGTATCTACCATGACTCCTTGATGTAAGATAATGGCGGTAGCTCTTGTTAATCCTAGAATTAGATTAACACCAAGGCTTAATCATTCTGAGGCAAAAGAAGAACAAAGAGTTGGGCCAAAAAGAGAAGGAAGCGGAAGTTGTAGCTAAGGCAGCTAAAGGAAATCACGAGCCAACACATAACTTGCGCCCTTCCCTAGAGCACTATAAATATTTTACAATTGGGGACCACAAGTTAGTGTTTGATAATGCCACACGAGAACTAACAAGTGAGGAGAGCGGAGTCTATGATGGGCCTGTTGAAGTGAAGGTCCAGGTAGACTTGGCAAAATCTGATGAAGACCTACCTCACCAAGGAAGAAAAAGTTGAGCTCATTGCTCTCCTCAAGGAGTATAGGGATTTCTTTGCATGGACATACCATGACATGAAGGGAATTCCCGTAGAGGTGGTACCACACACCATCCCCATGGTACCCGATATGCTAAACCAATCCAACAATGACCCTATCCAATGAATCCCAAATATGCAAGCATTATTAAGGAAGAGATTCATAAACTCATTGAGTGTGGATTCATCCATAAGATTGAACACTCAGAATGGGTCTCACTTGTGGGTGTGCCTAAGAAGAATGGAAAACTCAGAGTGTGTGTCGATCTCAAGAAAGTGAATGCTTCCAGCGCAGGGATCACTACCCCTTGCCATATTTAGAACATGTGCTTGAATGAGTTGCAGAAAAGGAGGCTTATAGCATTTTGGATGGATACTCAAGCTATAATCAAATTTTTATTGCACTTGAGGACCAAGCCAAAATAGCTTTTGTCTCACTGAGCATTGCATGTATGCTTATAGAGTTATGCCATTCGGTCTAACCAATGCACTAGCCACATTCCAAAGACTTATGAATACTACTTTTAAGGACTTCTTAAGAAAGTTTCTCCTTAAAGCTTTCTTGGATGATTTATGCATTCATTCATCTTGGAAAGAGCACTTAGCGTGCCTAAAAAGGGTGTTTGAAAGGTGTCGATTTTATCACATATCTTTAAACCCTTACAAATGCCAATTTTAGGTAAAGCATGGAGTTATTCTTGGGCATATAGTGTTACAAAATGGGATTTCCACTGATGAGAGAAAAATTAACATCATCTTAGAATTACTCCCACCAACAAACTACAAGAGAGTCTAGAGATTCATGGGTCGTGTCGGCTCTACTATCGTCAGTTTATTCTTTTCTATGCAAAAATAGCTCATCCTTTGTATAAGCTATTGATTGTATTTGTATGGACCGAGGAGTGTCAACAAGCTGATGGCGTGCTGAAGTAAGCCTTGGCAAGTGCTCCAATCTTGTGGGCACCTAATTAGTATGTAATCTTCCATGTGCACATTGGATGTGTCCTAGCACAGTGAGGAAAACACAAGTTGGACTATCCCATGAGTTTTTCAAGTCGACAACTAGCTGAGGTTAAAATATATTACACCACCATTGATCATTGGAGGGTTAGTAATAGTTTATGCTGTAAAGAAATTTTGGCATTACACCACCATTGATCATTGGAGGGTTAGTAATAGTTTATGCTGTAAAGAAATTTTGGCATTACCTAACAAATTTATTTTCTATGTCGATCATTAAGCCTTGTTGTATTTGGTGAATAAACCATGCTCCACGGGAAGGATCACAAGGTGGTTGTTGATTCTTCTTGAGCTCAATTTTACAGTAGTTTGTGAGACCTAACATGAAACATGTCATGGCAGATCATCTATCTTGGATACCTAATGGTGAAGCACTAATCATAGTTAATAATTTATCCTGGATACCTAATAGTGAAGCACCAATCAGAGCAAGAAAGTTGCTCAAAGAGAGTGAACCTTACCAACTTATTGTTAGAACTCTTTATAGAAGAGGTAAGGATGTCATCCTTAAGGTAAGGATGACATTCTTAGATGTTGCCCATGGGAGGATGAATACCTCATGATCATGGAACAATCACACCAGGGGATAGCAAGTGGACATTTTGCGACAGAAATTATAGCCAAGAAAATACTCCACTTGGGATACTGGTGGCCAATGCTTTTTAAGGACCGTGCACTATTTGTAAAAGATTGTGAGTGATGAGTGCGAACATTGTGCCAAGCCACAAAATAAGGACATGATTCAACTACATCCTATCAGAGTCAACTGGCCTTTTGAAAAATGGGGCTTAGATTTCATTGGCCCTATTAGTCCTCTTGCGCGTTGTCGTGCCATGGCACGCCTATGGTGTGAAACCATGCATATGAGACCATTAAATGCAAATCCAGATGCATGGGATTAAGTGCCATGACTTGAGTCATTATATGATGCCTAAGTACATATGTTCATATTGTAAATGAGGTTCAATAAGACGAGCTGAGGCTGAGTCAGGTCTTGAAGCTTCTGTACATAAGCGTGGTGTGAATTATGGAGCTTTATGCTTATGGAAGACCTTGTAATAGGGAACACCCTGTATGGAAATGTGAAAGTATGTATGATGTGAGGATTGGTTTTGAAGAATGCTCTTTTTAAGATATCGTGTCTGAGAATGCCATGATTTCTGTTCTTACTCGGAATGAGCAAAACAAGGAGGACTTCAATAAGATGCTGCACACATTCAAAGTCTTTGTGTATCCTCATAGGCAGAATGATCCCTTCAACAATATCTTCATGCCCATGGATGGTGAACCTAGTGGCAACTATGCTAGTGAGAGCTATTTCAAGAAGGCCCTTATGAACAGTGATTTTGTTACAACGAATGCCTCGGAAGCCATTATGTTCTATCTTCCATTCTCCATTTCCAGGCTGAGGAATGACAAGCGAGTTGGTGTGCATAGGCTTGATAACTTCATCTCATCATATATTGCAACTATCAGGCAGAAGTGGCCATATTGGAATCGAACAGCAGGAGCGAATCATTTCTTTGTTTCATGTCATTCCATCACTAAATTAGTGTCTGAGAAGGTTGTGTATCTCAAGACAAATGCCATTCAAGTGATTTGCTCTTCAAATAGTTTCTTACAAGGTTGCTCTCCTCACAAAGATGTTTCAGTACCTCCAGTTTGGCCGAGGAAAGGCACACGTCTCGATGCAAAGCTTATCAAGCAAAGATGCAAACGTTCCTGACCAAGGCGCTGCTTTGCATGATGACCCGTACCATGACCAGAAAATTTTCAGAGAGGACTTCACCGAGTTAAGATGTCAACCTTGGCTAACTCTGACCTGGAAGCTGAGGGAACTCCGGCAATAACACAATCCAGTGCACCTTAGCGCAGACGCAAGGTGGCAGCCTACGTGGGATGCTTTTTAAAAAAAAAGGAAATTTCCGATTAATAAGCAAAAATAATGGAGGCGCAGTGTATTCGAATCGGGGGAAACTCGAGATTTTAGCTGCAAAAGTAAAGGGCTCCCGAATCTCTTGCGGGAAGGGTGAGAAAAACCAGAGGTAGCGCAATCGAAGAGGAGAGGTGGGCAAAAATCATAACCAGACGGGAATACAACCAGAGCTTTTTAATTCATGAGGGTGGCAACTGTTTAGGGTATCTTGGATCTTGATTTAAAGAGGAAATGAAGTGCTATCTGGGGATATGATTTTCAACAAATCTCACACTACGTGAAGATATCAGAATCCGGCGCTTACAGCAAGGAAGCAAATAATGAGAAAAGCGAAAGCCATAAATTCGCTTCTTTTTTTTAAAAAGATAAGTGAATTTTTTTTTGTTTATCACTTACGATTTTCAAAATCGTAAAGCTCTTAAATAATTACACTATCTTTTAAAGCTTTTGGATAAGGCTTTGGGTAAGCTTTTTCTTGTTGTTTTGGAGAATCTTGGGACTTGGATTTATTTTTTTACTCAGCTGGATTTTGGAATGCTAGACATGGAATTTTCAAAAATCACATGATTATGTGGTACATATGCCATATGTCATCTTTTGCTTGTGAGTTGTTGGAATCTGAAAGCAGGTTTTCACGAGATCAAGAGACACCTTGAAATGATGGAATTGGCATTATATGTTATATGTGATGTGAATGGTCACATGTATGTGGGAAATATTTGAAGGTTATGTTATGCCTACATGTGATTGGTTTGAGGGATTTGGAAAAAGGAGCCAGTAAATCTATGCTTGGAAAGGGATAGTCACTTGATACACAATTTATGTGCAATCATCAGGCTGAATTTATGGATGTATTGAGGTGAATTTGTACATGTTTATGATATCAAAAATGGAGGTGCCTTGTGATCCATGAAGAGTTATGTGTTTGAGTTTCCTTGTGGAAATCAGAAGCTACTCTCACAACTAGAAGTCTCGTACTTTCCCAGCGACATCGTCCACGTCACGACAGCTCTTTGGTGAATCCGACGTGAAACTACTGGGGTGAGAGTGTGGTGAAATATACAGGGAAGCTATGGCTGAGAATTCTGAGGGTCAGGGGGTTCATTTTGATCCCGGAGTTATGCAGATGTTTCAGATGTTTACTATGTACATGCAACAGCAGCAAGCTGCTGAGAGGGGACAAATTTCCACGACCAAAGCACTACAATCAATTGTGAAAAAGGTGGATCAATTTGATGGAAAGGATATCACAAAGTACCTGCGCAATTACATAAAGGAAATGGAGCTAAACAGGGTGACTGAGGAGGATATGGTTCGAAGTTTTGAGCTGGTATGTGTTCCTGAAATAAGAGAGCGTATAAGAGGATTGCAGACAGCACATGGTGGCAGAAATTGGGAGGAGTTCAAGCTTGCTTTAAAGGACGAATATTTCATGGAGGATTCTGAGCGAGTGACCAAACGAACTTTCTTGGAATGGGTCACAAAACCTAAAATGGGAATTTCTGCCACACAGAGCTGCTAAGAGAGTTTGAGAAGCGCTATGCCCAGCTGTCAAGGATAGAGCGTACAACTTTGGACAGAGAAAAAACAGAGCTCTTCTTACAAGCAGCTGGGAAAGATCTCCAAGAAAAACTAGAAATTCTCCTCGAGGATAAGGATACAGAGCAGGGACTAAAGAGTGATTGGAATGATGTTGAGGATGCGGTCACTATGCTAGCAAAGCGGCAACGAAGGAGGGATAAAATGGTGATGAGCTCGGGAACTCCTATAACTGCTGTTACCCCTGAGAATCTATCAAAACCAGCTGCTACAGTCCCAAAGGTAGAAGGGCCGATGGATGAGCTTATTAAGGGCATGCGGGACTTAAAATTGAAGATGTCTAGGATTGAAGAAAAGGGGCTACCATTAGGGCAGGCTTCTATGCAAAGGCCTCAAAGTAAAGAAGGGTTTACATACAGATGCATATGGTGTGATGACCCAGAACATGCAAAGAAAGATTGTGCTAGCTATAAAGAAGCCCTTAAAAATCAACTTGTGTTTTTCAAAGATGGGAAAATCCACCTTACAGAGACTGGACTTCCATTGAGTAAACTTTGGGAAAGGAGGGATGAAAAAGCTGGTTGAGGATATGGCTACTAGTCATGCCATCTCTATGGTTGAGGCAGCAACCTATGGATTAAAGGCTGGTCAATCAAAGCAGGGATCTGAGAATGATGAAGATTATGAGAATGAAGATTTTTGGCCATCAACAATGGAATTAATTGCGTCAAAGAAGGTGTCTAAGCAAGCTTTGCATGAGGCAGGTGACTGTATACGTCTTGAGACTGGCTGGGAGGAGCCTGTGGATTCTTTATCTGTTCATGCTTACATTGCTAAATGCCAAAATAATGAGGCACAGGTAGAGGAGAAGCGTAAAAGGGAAAATGAGGAAGGAGGGCCATCAAAAAGAGTTACACGTGGAAGTGAAAAGAAGGATCCTGGGCCATCACATATGCCTCCACCGCATAGTAGACCTCCACAGGAAGTATCAATGGAAGAAGTGCCAGCAAAAATGAAGCATGAGAAGGAGAAGGGTAAAGGGAAAAGTCCACTCTACAAGCTTCAATCTGATATTGAAGCCGCAACAGATCTCAAAAAGGTGCTTGAAGAGAGGATTCTAAACAGCAGGGTGGAATTTACACTAGGGGAAGTCTTGGGGATTGCAAAGAAAGAATTTCATGATGAGATAATTGATATTATACGAAGGAAAAGGCAGTCCATAATTGAATCTATTCCATCACAAGGGGAGGCAAGCACTTCCAAGACTCATGGAGTACAGGTACAGCAAAAGAAAGAGAGAGAAAATGTGGTGGAATGTAATTACTCTACTGATGGGGCACGACAAGTGTGCTTTGTGGAAGAGGATGATGAAAAAGAAGTTCTTACAAAGAGTCATTACTCCAGGAGCCATTGGGCAAGAGCAACCACTGAAACTCTTGTCAAAATAGGTGATTTGGAAGAGCCATATGTTGCTCTAATTGATCATGGGTCTGAAATAAATCTTATGGCTAAAAATCTTTACAACAAATGTAAGTGGCCAATGGATGTAGATCATGGGTGGATGATTAAAGCAGCTAATAACTCATGTGGAGAGCTTTATGCAGCATGTCTAAATGTAAAGGTAACTATAGGGGATGTGAAAGATGATCAGAACTTCTTTGTTCAGGAAATGTCATCGTATCCCCTCATCCTTGGGCAACCCTACATTATAGCTGTAAGGATGGAAACAAAGGTTTTGGATGATGGCTCGGCATATGCAAGAATAAGGAGTAAAGATGGCAAAAAAGCTGTTCAGTTTTTGACAGTTTGCATTAACCATGAAAGGAATCGTGAGTCTCTTCGAGCACAGTCACTCCCAAAGATAAACAGAGAATTCATGAATTACAGGGAGATGAGGGATTTTGGCCAGGTGCCATTGTAAAGCGGGATTCCAATGGTACAAGGGAAAATGAGTTCTCGCAGGACTCAATCAATGTAAATAACTTTTCAGCAAATTTTCAGGGATTCTCTAGCTATGGGTCACTGGTCTTTGTAAAAAGCAAGGATTTGAAGCATGGCATGCGTAGACATGTACAAAATGAACAAAAAAGTCTTGAGCAGTGTGGTCTTTTGGAGAAGAATGAGTTTATTTCAGGGGGTGCTTGATGAGGTGTCATTTGTAGGTACTATGGATGTGCTTTTTGATATGGGAAGAGCATGCTTACAGGGTGGAAATGAGATGATAGAGGTGTCATCTGTGGAGATGTATGATATAATCCGGGAATTTGAGGGGGTGGAATGTAAAAACATGAATTGCGAGATGGATGCTCATGTTGATACAAAGTACAAAACAGTTGCAAAGAAGGTAAAACCAGTTGCCTTGCCTTTGCCACCAGGAAGCAAGGAGAAAATAGATGAAGCTTCTATGCAACCAAATCTTAGAGATCCGAAGAAAATTGGGCATAAGTTTACACAGGAAACCCTAAAAGAGCTGAAGATTGGTGAGAAGGATTTTCTGTTGCCAGTTGAAAAGAAATGCTTTGAGGAAATGCTTGTGAAACATGGGAAAGCCTTTGCTTTTCAGCCGCATGAGATAGGTTGTGTTGATCCAAGTATAACAGCACCAATGGTGATCTTTACTGTTCCACATGTGCCCTGGAACCTGCGGCCAATTCCAGTACCAAAGGCTCTCTTGCCAAAGCTGATGGAATTACTAAAAGAAAAGATCAGGATGGGAATTTTGGAGCCATCATGCACTCCATATTCCAACAGATGGTTTACTGTGCCAAAGAAAAATGGGACATTGCACTTTATTCAAGACATGCAACCTGTAAACAAAGTCACAATCAGGAATGTGGGAGCAGGTCCGATTGTGGATGAGTTTGCAGAAGCATTTGCAGGGAAAGCTATATACTCTATGGGTGATCTGTATTCGGGATATGATCAGTTCCAGCTGGATATACAAAGCAGGGACTTGACCACAATGAGAACTCCTTTGGGATTAGTAAGGATGTGTACCTTACCACAGGGAGCCACCAACTCAGTGGCACATATGATGAATGGAATGAATAAAGTCTTGCGAGACTTCATACCACAAATAACTATGCCATTTCTGGATGATGTGCCAATAAAAGGCTGTGATGAGAAAGACAAAGATGGGGATTTGGATTCAAAAGGGTGCCGCAAGTTTGTGGCAAATCATATAAAGGATTGTGATATGATTCTATCCAGGCTTGAAGAAGTGAATCTTACTTTGTCTGGACTGAAATCAGTGTTTGGGGTTGGTGAAGTGCTAATAGTGGGACATCTTTGTAGCACTAATGGACGCCGACCTTGTCCAGCCAAGATAGATGCAATACAAAGAATGAAAGAGATATGCATTAATGTTACAGAGCTGAGGAGATTTCTTGGCGCATGTGTCTTTTATGCTATTTGGATCCCACATTATGCGCATGTAGCAGATCCTCTTTATCAACTCTTGAGGAAAAATCAAAAATTTTTGTGGAATGTAGCACATACTAAAGCTATGCGGAAGCTGAAATGTTTGCTCCAATCATCACCTACTCTGAGGAAGGCAGATTATGAGTGTGGCAGGCCTGTGATTGTTACAGTTGATACTAGTCCTACTGGGATAGGATGGGCAGTAGGGCAAGATGATGAGGATGATCACAGGTATGTAATCAGATTTGGAGCAAAGGTATTAAGCATCCGACAAAGAAAATATCCGCAGATCAAGAGAGAGTTATGGGGAATAGTCACTGCTCTAAAATGTGAAAAAGAATATCTTATTGGGGCATCTGTACTTGTGGAAACTGATTGCTTGCCACTTCTTGGGATGATAGCAAGTTGTACCACTCCAGATATTGCTATGCTTAGGTGGATTGCTTATATCAAGTCACTAAATCCTGAGTTTGAGCATATTGCGGGAAAAGATAATCCAGTTGTTGCAGATATGCTATCAAGAGCCAGGTATGAAGATGAAAAAGAGATGATTAGTGATATTGATGATGTGGGAACAAAGTTCTACACTACTGCATATGCAAAGGGGGACCATATTTGCCTATCAAATGCACTTGAGTCTTTTACTGAGGAAATGTATGAAGGAGATTGGTTACTTATTGGTCAATACTTGAGTACTCTGACAAGGCAGGAAAGTTGGTCTGATTCAAAATTTAAGAGGATCCGCAGAAAAGCATATGGTTATTTTCTAAAGGATGGGTACCTCTGGAAGCATCCTAAGCAGAGAAATGCTATACCACAGAGAGTCATATGTGATAAAGAGACTCAAGGGAAGCTTGTGAAAGAATTCCATGAGAGTCTCTGGGCTGGACATCGAAGTGTGTGGGCCACCTTTACCAAAATAAAGGAAAAATATTGGTGGAAAGGAATGTACAAAGATATTTCCCAATATGTGGAAACATGCATGGTATGTCAAATGTACTCAAATGTGCGACATCGTGATGGATTGCAACCAACCTACCCACCTGCCATGCACTACAAATGGGTAGTGGATCTAGTTACAATGCCTTTGGGAATTTGGCAGATGCGGTACATAGCACTTGCAAGAGAAGATTTGACAAATCAGGTAGAGGGGCGTGCTCTTAGAACAAAGAGTACGGAAACAGTATGCAAATTTCTCTTGGAAGATATGATTTGTCGATATGGTTGTGTTGGGAAAATAACAGCTGATAGGGGTGAGCTAGACGTTGAAGAAGCAAGGGAATTCTTCTCTAGAATTGGCATTAAACTGTCCCTAACATGTGCTTACAATCCTGAGGGCAATGGTAAAAGTGAGCGAGGACATCCTCCAATCATTAAAGCTTTGGCTAAGGCATGTAGAGAAAGAATGCGAGAGTGGCCAAAGCTGCTACCATATGCCTTGTGGGCTGACCGTACAACTCATAGCTCAGTGACAGGATACATGCCTGCAGAATTAATGTATGGTCAGAAGCCAGTGATGCCAGTTGAAGAAGTAGTTCTAACTTGGAATGTATTGCCCTGGGTGGAAGGATTGAGCAGAGAAGACCTCCTTGCATTGCGAATAAGACAGTTGGAGAGGAGGCCTGAAGATGTAGAGCTTGCTAAAGCTCGCTTGAAAAATGCAAGGTTGAAAAATAAAGAAAGATTTGATAGAAGACACAGACTCCGGCCAAAACCTATTGAAGAAGGTGATTGGGTCCTAATGTATGATAGTAGCCTTGACAACCAATTCACTGTTCAAAGAAAATTTGCAAAAAGATGGTTTGGCCCTTACATTGTCAAGCATGTGCATGGAAATGCCACGTATACCCTGTGTGAGCTTGATGGAACAGAGATAAAGAATCTTGTATAGCAGGCAAAAGGATCCTTGGATGTTTAAAAGAAGGCATGATAATGATCCTTTTGATTCACAGGGAACTCAGGATGAGAGGCTTGACAGTGGTAGTATGGATATGGTTGAAGAGGAAGAGGATGATCTTCCTGGTAATGTAGAAGATGAAGACGACATCCAGTTATATGTGGATCTTGATGATGATTTGGCACATACCAGAGGATGTGCAGGTTTAGAGGGAGTGGATGTCGTGCCATGGCACGCCTATGGTGTGAAACCATGCATATGAGACCATTAAATGCAAATCCAGATGCATGGGATTAAGTGCCATGACTTGAGTCATTATATGATGCCTAAGTACATATGTTCATATTGTAAATGAGGTTCAATAAGACGAGCTGAGGCTAAGTCAGGTCTTGAAGCTTCTGTACATAAGCGTGGTGTGAATTATGGAGCTTTATGCTTATGGAAGACCTTGTAATAGGGAACACCCTTCTCAACATGTATGGAAATGTGAAAGCATGTATGATGTGAGGATTGGTTTTGAAGAATGCTCTTTTTAAGATATCGTGTCTGAGAATGCCATGATTTCTATTCTTACTCGGAATGAGCAAAACAAGGAGGACTTCAATAAGATGCTGCACACATTCAAAGTCTTTGTGTATCCTCATAGGCAGAATGATCCCTTCAACAATATCTTCATGCCCATGGATGGTGAACCTAGTGGCAACTATGCTAGTGAGAGCTATTTCAAGAAGGCCCTTATGAACAGTGATTTTGTTACAACGAATGCCTCGGAAGCCATTATGTTCTATCTTCCATTCTCCATTTCCAGGCTGAGGAATGACAAGCGAGTTGGTGTGCATAGGCTTGATAACTTCATCTCATCATATATTGCAACTATCAGGCAGAAGTGGCCATATTGGAATCGAACAGCTGGAGCGAATCATTTCTTTGTTTCATGTCATTCCATCACTAAATTAGTGTCTGAGAAGGTTGTGTATCTCAGGACAAATGCCATTCAAGTGATTTGCTCTTCAAATAGTTTCTTACAAGGTTGCTCTCCTCACAAAGATGTTTCAGTACCTCCAGTTTGGCCGAGGAAAGGCACACGTCTCGATGCAAAGCTTATCAAGCAAAGATGCAAACGTTCCTGACCAAGGCGCTGCTTTGCATGATGACCCGTACCATGACCAGAAAATTTTCAGAGAGGACTTCACCGAGTTAAGATGTCAACCTTGGCTAACTCTGACCTGGAAGCTGAGGGAACTCCGGCAATAACACAATCCAGTGCACCTTAGCGCAGACGCAAGGTGGCAGCCTACGTGGGATGCTTTTTAAAAAAAAAGGAAATTTCCGATTAATAAGCAAAAATAATGGAGGCGCAGTGTATTCGAATCGGGGGAAACTCGAGATTTTAGCTGCAAAAGTAAAGGGCTCCCGAATCTCTTGCGGGAAGGGTGAGAAAAACCAGAGGTAGGGCAATCGAAGAGGAGAGGTGGGCAAAAATCATAACCAGACGGGAATACAACCAGAGCTTTTTAATTCATGAGGGTGGCAACTGTTTAGGGTATCTTGGATCTTGATTTAAAGAGGAATTGAAGTGCTATCTGGGGATATGATTTTCAACAAATCTCACACTACGTGAAGATATCAGAATCCGACGCTTACAGCAAGGAAGCAAATAATGAGAAAAGCGAAAGCCATAAATTCGCTTCTTTTTTTAAAAAAGATAAGTGAAATTTTTTTTGTTTATCACTTACGATTTTCAAAATCGTAAAGCTCTTAAATAATTACACTATCTTTTAAAGCTTTTGGATAAGGCTTTGGGTAAGCTTTTTCTTGTTGTTTTGGAGAATCTTGGGACTTGGATTTATTTTTTTACTCAGCTGGATTTTGGAATGCTAGACATGGAATTTTCAAAAATCACATGATTATGTGGTACATATGCCATATGTCATCTTTTGCTTGTGAGTTGTTGGAATCTGAAAGCAGGTTTTCACGAGATCAAGAGACACCTTGAAATGATGGAATTGGCATTATATGTTATATGTGATGTGAATGGTCACATGTATGTGGGAAATATTTGAAGGTTATGTTATGCCTACATGTGATTGGTCTGAGGGATTTGGAAAAAGGAGCCAGTAAATCTATGCTTGGAAAGGGATAGTCACTTGATACACAATTTATGTGCAATCATCAGGCTGAATTTATGGATGTATTGAGGTGAATTTGTACATGTTTATGATATCAAAAATGGAGGTGCCTTGTGATCCATGAAGAGTTATGTGTTTGAGTTTCCTTGTGGAAATCAGAAGCTACTCTCACAGCTAGAAGTCTTGTACTTTCCCAGCGACATCGTCCATGTCACGACAGCGTAGCACACAAGCACGCTTTATCATTGTTGCCACACAGATTATGTAACCAAATGGGCTGATGCAAGAGCTTCACAAAAAGCGGATTCCATGGTAACTACTAAGTTTTGTATGAGAACATCATTACCTGCTTTGGATGTCCATTTGAGCTAGTGAGTGATCAAGATAAGCATTTCATCAATGATGTTATCTATATCTCACTTGCACATTCATGATCGCACACTGCAAGTTAATGCCATATTACCCACAGGAAAATGGCCACCAGAGAGCACCAACAAGGTTCTTATTTCAATATTGACAAAGACTCTTGAGGCTCGATGCACTAATTGGGAGTCTAAGCTCACAACAGATTTATGGGCTTATCGCACATCATACAAAGTTGCAAATTGGTTGTACGCCATTTAAGATAGTGTATGGACTTGAGGTAGTAATGCCTTGGGAGTGCATGATCCCTAGCTTAAGGGTAGCTATAATTGAAAAGCTTGATGGTAATGAATTGGTTGACCAGTTATTTGTTTTGGAACGACTTATCGAAGAAAGACAAATTATAGTCCAAAATGTGCTAACCAAAAAGGACTGAAGAAAGAAGTGGTTTGACCAAAATCTCAAGGATAAGGAGATCGAGGTAGGAGATCTTGTACTTATGTATGGGGTCTATAGTGAAAACAAAAAGCTCAAATATAGTGGAAAGGGACCATTTAAGGTTTGTGAAGTTACACCATAAGTTAATATACATGTTGAGACTCTTGATGGAGTTGAAATTGTTGATTTATGTAATGGTAGTAAGTTTAAAAAATACTATGAACCTCTTACCCCAAAGAATCCTTACACGCTTCTCATGACAAGCAATCCGCCATGGAAAGGGCCACTCGAAAGAAGATCCAAGCCCAACAAGAGGCAAGGGAAAGATGGGAAAAACTTCAACAACATCGAGAAGAAATCCTTGGACCTACTACACAAGCTTATGTTAGAGATGTAACAACATGGATGATCACATCCCAGCTCCTCTAAGAACACCCATTGAATTTCCTAGAACCTATGGTAAAGTGTTCTATAATGCTATGCTTGATATATGAGAGCTAGTCACATTTAAATTTCCTTCAATGCATGGAACCAGTCAAGAAAACCCCAACTTGTAGACACCCCTTTGAAAGTAAAAGTTATCAATGGTAGGAACACCCATTAAATTACCTGGACCCTATGGTAAAGTGTTCTATAATTCTATGCTTGGTATACGAGATCTAGTCATAACTAAATTTGATATATGAGAGCTATTCACAAATTAAATTTCCTTCAATGCATGCAACCAGCCGAGAAAACCCCAACTTGTAGACACCCCTTTGAAAGTGAAAGGTATCAATGGTAAGAACAATAAGGTTCTTGGGCTACTTCAAATAAAGACAAATATGTATCCTAAAGGCAGGGGATTACTCATTAGTGGACCATGGCTTAGACGTACAAATATGTGTCTGGTAGCTCTGCTTCAACTATTATGGTTGACGGTGTTAGTGGATTATGCATTTATATGGTTATTTAACCTTAGGGAATGGCACCCATTCATATGTGCCTTTGGGAGCACAACTCTTTATCTCTCCCTTACATGTTTGTAATTCTATCATTATGCAATGCAATACAATACAACATGATGATTCTCGAGCATTATCTCTTGTGAAGTTCAACCATAAACACTTGGCGATCCTACCTGGGTTTCTACCTTATGGTGGTTGATTATGAGCAGACCCAGGAGATGGTGGCATTCTCTTTGTAATTCTATCATTATGCAATGCAATACAACATGATGATTCTCGAACATTATCTCTTGTGAAGTTCAACCATAATCACTTGGCGATCCTACTTGGGTTTCTACCTTTATGGTGGTTGATTATGAGCAGACCTAGGAGATGGTGGCATTCTCTGTGTGAACGAACCTTGCAGAAGAATTTTGATGATGCCAAATTGATGGTGATTACGAGACTCTTTCCCACACGGAAATGGATGGCACGACATTGTGGTGTGATTAATGCCCTTTGATGAATCCACCAATGGTAGGCGAAGGCTGTTCAGATTATCATCTTCGTCTTCGAGAAGGCCAACCAATAGTAGGCGAGGGCGGCGCGACGGGGCTGGTATGGCCAGCAGCCCCATGCATAGGCTAGGCTAAGTTGACAATCACCAGCTACCATAATAGTCTAGTGGGCGAAGTAGTAAGGCGGTGCTATTGCTGTCGGCTTGTATCGTGTACATGGCCAGCCTAATATGGCTAGTGGACCTCGCAGCCCATAGACACAGCTAGGTTGCCAACTGTAGTGTATTGGCTAGTTGATTTCCATGTTGGAGATAGTTGAAGGTGCATAAACATGAAGAGAAGACCCAGACCAGATGTGATAACACCTCCATAGGGACAGGTTTGGCCATGGAGCAAGAAAGAAGCCGCATTCGACATCCAGAAGCAAGCCACCTATAGTCCGGTCGAAGAGGCCTCCACCATCGTGAATAATCCGGTCTAGTTGAATATCCAGATCCAGATTGTGATCTAAACTCGGATTCCAGAGTTAAGCCCCATCAACTCCAATCATGGAGCAAGAAAGAAGCCGCATCCGGCATCATCCAGAGGTTAGAGTTGACAGATTCTCATGCAGGATGACGTGGTGGTGGCTGAGGATAGATGGCAAGCCCCTCCGTTTGTCTTATTGACACGTGGAGGGGCTGACTTTTCAAAGCCCCCCGCCTGTTTTACCTTTACCCGCCTCCCCCATCGTATGCATGCCCAACGTCGGGATGCATGGCCATGCGCATGGGCCCCATCCGTTGCATGGGGCCCATCATGTTTTGAACTCCAACTCCCATCCGCTCGAGCCTACGTCCTCCCGTCCATCCATTCCAGTGCATGTGGTGGATGGACAGCATGCACCATGGCATCTCCCAATCGCCAGGCCTCCATCCCTACCAGCTCCCTCTCCACTCTTAATTTTGCATACCAACGCACACACAGGAGCCCCCCAACCATGTCAATGCCTGAGATAGGCTCTGTGGCCGATTTAGGGCCGAGAGGTAGTAGCTCTCTTGTCTTCAGGTGTGGTTCTGCTAAGAGGTAGCAAATTCAGGGCAGCATGGGAAGCCAATAATTTCCAGGGCTCTAACAGCGTAGAGGAACTGGTCGGGCTTGGCAGATTCAAGGGCAAGGGATATGGCATAAGGGGCTCGATAATCACCATTAGCTTTAGCTCCTCGTGTGATTCCTCACCTCCACAGCCTAGTTGTGGGCTTGGGGGTCTCAAGAAGCTGACTTGATAGAAGATAAGACTCCCTTTTATTCAAGTGATTCCAAGGGTAGTGAGGACATGGTGATGACCACGTCAAGAAGAGGAGGCAACACTATTCCCCACTCCCTAGCATTGGACGACATGCATCACGTTCTCTCCTCTATAGCAATAAGGAGGAGGGTTAGTGCCTTATGGCATAACAGTCTCACGCGGCGAAGATCATACACGGGATTCTCCATATCCCCATCAATATCTTCTCGATCTAAGAGACGGGAGCAAGGGGCTTCCACTCGTAAAAAACAAGGATGAGGCCCATGTTGCACCCTCAAATGATGGGCCTGCACCGTCGAATGATGTTCATGGAGATGAAGAGGATGAGGATGATCCTCATTCTAATGTCCAAGAGGAGGACAAGCAACAACAAGAGGATGTGGATGATCATGACTATGTCCAAGAGGGCGGTTTCGAGAATTCAAATGAAGGGAAACAACCTCCCTTTACGGTGATTAGGCATGAGAATGATGTAAGTGCAATTTTCTAAATTATCAAGTTGTGATTTGTTTTAATTCATGTGTGTGTATATTCCATTTGTGCACACCAACAAATGTCTTTTGCATATACACTCCAACACACCAACACACCATCTTAAGACTTACACACACCTTAATACTATCTTACATACACACACCTTAATACTATCTTACACACACCTTAATACTATCTTACACACACACACGTTACATAACTCCACACACACACACATGTTACATAACTCCACACCATCTTAAGACTTACACACACCTTAATACTATCTTACACACACACACACACACGTCACATAACTCCACACACACACATATACATGCATGTATGTTATACTCATACACATTCACAAATGCATGCATGTAACTCCACACACACATATACATGCATGTATGTTATACTCATACCACATATACATATTCTCACACACACACACACACACACACACACACACACATACATGCATGTATGTTATACTCATACCACATATACATATTCTCACACACACACACACACACATTGCATAAAGTGTACTCACATGTGTGTACTTACATGTACACACTCCTATATACACACACACACACACGCATTTTACCACACACATACTCATCATTTGCATACACACACACCATACACGCATGCAAGTAATTACACACACACCATACACGCATGCAAGTAATTACACACACATGCATTTTCCCACATACATATACTCATCATACACACACATACACATGTATGCATTTACACATGTCACATTCACACACATATTACCAAGATGCCACAACTACACACACACACACACACACACACACACATTACAACATACACACACATGTTACCCATCTTACACACAACCCAAGATGCCACAACTACACACACACACACACACACACACACACACACACATTACAACATACACACCATCTTACACACACACTACACACACAATACCACATACATGCATTTTACCACACACACGCATTTTACCACACACAAACTTATCTCACACACACACAACCCATCGTACACACATATATTACCACATACACACACATGCAAGTATTTACATACACACACACATATAATACCACATACACGCATAATACCACATACACGCATTTTACCACACAAACTTATCTCACACACACACAACCCATCGTACACACATATATTACCACATACACACACATGCAAGTATTTACATACACACACACAACCCATCGTACACACATATATTACCACATACACACACATGCAAGTATTTACATACACACACACACACACACAAACCATCTTACTTACACAATACACACACACACACACACACACAACCCATCTTACTTAGAGGAGGATGCATTGGATGCTCTATACCACATGATGTCTTGGGCATCCCCACATGAGCAACGTGGTATGCATTATTAACTGGCTATTGCTCGGCTTTATTAGAACACACTCAAGTCTTGTGATGTTGCCTATATAATTTCATCTATGCACTTGTCTTGCTTACTATTTCACATGCAGTTGAGATAGATATCGGAGAGGATGACACAACCATGGTGGCAGGGGGTACATGTTCCAAAGCCCAAGATAATATACATGTTGGCATGGATGTTGGAGGTGAAAATCAGGATGACACAGCCATGGCAGGGGCTGCATGTTCCATTTGAGCATAGAGAGGTTGCCATGGAAGGTCTGTGGACATACACATTGCACTGCAACGGTGCTGCGTTGGCCCTAGCATGCATGTTGCATGCATGGGCATGCCTCGACCATGGCCATGGGTTGGCGGGTGAGGAAAAAAAGTGACAGGGTCCTGTAAGACAACAGGAGGGGCTTGGGATCTATCTTCAGCCATGCAAAGCAGCACATCACAACTCAACAATTGAAGCAAAGCTCAACACCTTCAATAGTCACATCCTCTATCTGCGCCAGCATATCCAGGCTAGCAATCCAACTCACAAGCCCAAATCCAAAGTCTGGATCTTGTTCACCATATCTGCCAATCCAATTCTGAAATCTGGGATCCAAGTCTGAAGAAAAGAGGTTTTTCTAATTCATTTCATTAATGGTACATCATGAATAACAATGATCAAATTTAAGAATAAAATCCATTAATCTTTTTCACAATCGGGAGGAAAGATAATTGATCATCATAGTTTGATGCATGATTATTGGGTTGCAATTTTGAGACTCCTAGGCAGCCAAGATTTGTGCATAGCCTGGATCTTGGTATAGCACCAAGCTCTCCAAGTTGTGTGCTTACTTGGACTTGCATTAGCATGGTGCGCTTTCTACAAGAGCGTGCATTTCTCATTATCGTGATCAATGGAGAAGAAAAAGAAGCAGAAGTGTGAAATTTGTTTAGAGAGGGATCTTAGAGCATCCAAGTGTGCATTGTTGCATACACCACCATGTTGTAAGGGAGATGGATACAAATATTATTGCATAGTTGATTTGGTTGGAAAGTTGTATAGAAACATTAAAGCATTGAAGAAAGCATCATCAACTAAAAAATTGGAGAAATCTAGGAGTAAACTTTGTGATTTTTTAGATACTCTAGAGTTTGCATATGATTATCATGAGAGGGGTAGACGTAAGTCTTGTTCAAGTTTGAGGAGAATAGAAATATTGCAATAAGCCCCCATAGAGGAGCTAGATGAAACTTATGAGAGTGATTTAGATAGCCATGATGATGGGATGGATATGATGGGAGTTGAGAGTGACCTTGATAGCCATGATGATGGGATTTAGAGAGTGAGAGTGATTTAGATTTAGATGACAGTGATAATGAGAGTGACCTTGATAGCCATGATGATGGGATGGATATGATGGGAGTTGAGAGTGACCTTGATAGCCATGATGATGGGATGGATATGATGGGAGTTGAGAGTGCATGGGAGGCCGAAAGTGCTAGGAGGAGTTCTCTGATGTACCTAGCTTCACATATCAGATACCTAGATTTAGATGATAGTGATAATGAGAGTGACCTTGATAGCCATGATGATGGGATGGATATGATGGGAGTTGAGAGTGCATGGGAGGCCGAAAGTGCTAGGAGGAGTTCTCTGATGTACCTAGCTTCACATATCAGATATTTCCCAAGGTTTGGTGGATGGTTAGGATGGTTAGGATGATAGGTATGCCGATGTGCATAGTTTCAACTCACATGTCTGTGATGATGTCATATTGCCTCATGATTTCGAGAGCATTGATGATGTGGTACATGATGGATTCTATGATGATATGGAGTATGATGTCCATGATGATGGTGTGATTTTTGGTTTTCCGGAGGAGGACAATTTTATGGTTGATAAACAGGTTTCTTCTCATGTTTATAATGATACTTTTACACATGATGCGATGATGCATAGTGATATGGTGGATGATGATCTCATCCAAATTCTTGATGATGATCTAGAGGAGTTAGCTTTGTTTAGTGTTGATATTGATGCAGATATGATGAGTATCTTTCACTCTATTTATGGTGATCCAATTCTTCATGCGAGTGTGGAGACTCACATTGAGTCTTCTACACAACATGACCCAGATTTGGAGGTGCCATTGATTGAGCCTATTATGCATGATGGTGATGATCATATTGATATGATCATCACCATCATATTGATATGATCATATCAATATGATGGTGATGATCATATTGATATGATCTTATTTGATGATTCTCTAGGTTCACATGATATTAATCTTCATGATGATCATGTTGATGATGCAATGATTATGTAGTTTTTACTTTCTCTTTATCATCATTGTTGTGACGATATGATTCTCATTCTTGATGATCATGTGCATGATGTACATAAGGAGGATGCCCCAGATGCAATTTCAGATATGGTTGGTGATATCTAGGTTTCTTCTTATGTCCGTTATGATCTTCATGGTGTGTATTTCATGCATGATGGGATCCATGTTGATGGATTTTTCCATGTGATGGAGGTTTTATCCCATTCTTTTATGAGGCATGATGGGGCTGATTTGCCTATCCATGCAAAAGTGGGTTTACAGATATTCACAAGAGATATATTCATCTTGTTACCTATGATGGGTAACAAGGCATACGGTTATTCATGGAGATTTTTCTATGCTCTTTCATATGATGGTTATTCAGGCATATGCTTATGGATTATATGTTGTAGAGCAAGATGAAATTGATTTTCCTATGCTATTGGCATGTAGATCATACAATTATGGTTCTATGTGTTCATTTTATTTGATGAGGATGATTTCGTGTTTCGAGCACATATGTTTCTTGAAGGCCCTCTTCATTCTATGCATTGCATAGGGAGGAAGGAGCAGATTTATGATATCACTTTGATTGGTGACACACATGTTCTTTATGAGGATATTTATGTGGATCATAGTCTTACTGATTATTCTTTTGATGATGATATCTATTATGATGTGGTGTCCGAGTTAGAGTATTATGATGCTCTAGATGATATTCTAGTGGAGGATCATACTCTTGATCTTGTACCTTTGGTGGATCATTCAGATTTGATGATATTCTCTTTGGAGGATGATCCGACCATTCATGAGTTGCTGATGATATGCTTAGATCCTATTTGGCATGGTTTTATGGTGATGATCTTTCACCATGTGCTTCATTGACTTATTCTTTTAGTGATATGCCTTCCTTCGCATGTGTCCCAGCTACACGAGGATTGACATTGATATATGTACCAGTTGCTGGAGGTTCTTCATCGACATATCTTTATGGTGATAGGCTATTTTTGGCCTATGATGTAGACGCTGGAGCTTCATGCAGATTCTTATGATGCAGATGCTGGAGCTTCATGCAGATTCTTATGATGTAGACGTTGGAGCTTCATGCAGATTCTTATGTGGCAGTTTTACATGGTCCACTCGATGCTCTTGGAGTGTGGACATCATTATTAATTCATGGTTTCATATATTCATATCATATTATATAGCATGGTATTCCATTTACTTCATGGGATTTTATTTATGGCATATCACTATCATACTTCTGGGTTCGATCTTCAGATTGGGAATCCAATCCATCGGGCGTGCCAAGTGTTAGTGGATTATGCATTTATATGGTTATTTAACCTTAAGGAATGGCCCCCATTCATATGTGCCTGTTGGGAGCACAACTCTTTATCTCTCCCTTACACATTTGTAATTCTATCATTATGCAATGCAATACAGGAGGATGATTCTCGAGCATTATCTCTTGTGAAGTTCAACCTATAAACATACAATGAGCTTTGACTAATCTTCACACGCTGCTCTACTGCAAGAAATGATGACTGTGTTACTTATGATGTTGCGCAATGATTGGTTACGTTGGATTATAGGCATTGTCTACTACTACATTGGCATTGGCCATGTGCTACTACAACCACTTTTGATTAAGTGATTACGCCACTTTCTTAGATGGTTGCAGGTTGGTAGCTTCTTTAAGGTTGGCTCACAATAGATTCTACAGGCAACGAGGTCTTCTTGCATCAATCCCCTCACTTGCAGGGCTACATTGAAAGCACTTCATGGATGGCAGTGATAGCAAAGTCTCCCTCCCTCTTTACCTAGGGTCAAAAAGTGAGAGAGCTCTGGCTCCACTAAATTCACAAAAAAAAGCCCTGAAGGAGGCCACACCAACAACATGGCCTTCTTCAGGGAATTTTTTTTGTGTATGCCATGGGGAATTCCTTGTGTGAGGCACATGGGAAATTCTCTTTGTGAGGCCACCTTCTATTTTGCAAAGCATTGCCAAGGGCATTGTCGTGGCATTTCCACCATACAAGGCCATGGCTCCATATAAAAAAATGGCCAAGGGAGGCTGCACTGGCCATACAAGGCCATGGCTCCACAAAAAAAAAAGGCCAAGGGATGTCATACCAGTGTGGAGCCATGGCCATACAAGGCCATGGCTCCACAAAAGAAAAAGGCCAAGGGATGTCATACCAGTGTAGCCTCCCTTGGCTTTTTTTTTTGTGTGGATCTATGGCCTTGTATGGTGGATGCCAAGGGCAAGCAAGCACGCTTGATATGCAGCTGCCATGTGAAGCACATGCCATCATTTGAATTTGTACAACATTCAAGAAGTAGTTATCTCTCCAACCTTGAGAGGAGCATTGTTAAAACCCAAAGACCTCTCTAGGTAATTGTTATGCATAAACATGCATAAATCAGGCATAAACTCATCCACCTGCCGACCACCCCTGAGCCCAAGGGATGCACACATGAATTATAATAAAGTACACCATACCTTTACCTTGATGTCCCATACCATCAAGAGGTATAACTCCAATCCAGTAGCATGTAGCTATAGTGTGAAATGGTAGGTGAGTAGATATAATCCTCTATACAAGAGAACATCATATCATAACCTAGCCTCAAGATAATATAGCCTTAGCCTCCCTTGAGTGTGCCCCATGCCCCTATTATATAGGAGGGCCCTCAAGTGACTCTTGACTCTCCATTTCCCAAGTGTGACCCTTGGATGCCTGACCCTAACCTTAACCCTTAAGGTTAGTCCTAACCCATGCTCCACTAGAGCTTGTTCCCATGCTTCCATGCTCACAAGCCTAATGTGGGATAGCCTCCTAGTATATGCACACATAATGTGCATATAACATACTTCCCCTCTCTCAAAACATTGCACTCTTGCAATGAAAAGAAGGAGAACTGTGCTGAACAATCTCAACCGACTCCCAAGTCGAATCCTCTATTTCCCTATCTTTCCACCTAATTTTAACCTCAGGGATTAGTCAACTAGAAAGTTTCCTTTCCCTGAATTCAAGTACCTTATCAGGTTCATGTGGAACATAGGATAATTCTTCAACTTCAACGAGTTCTTAAGGAGTAACTGTGTTATCCTCACCTCCCAGTTTTCCTTTCAATCTATTGATATAAAGACTGGATGAACTCTAACAATTGGAGGTAGTTTTAGTTCATACGCAACCATGCCAATTCGATGTATAACTCGAAATGGACCACAATATCTAGGAGATAAATTCGAGCATTTTCCTATTGACAAAGTCTGAGAATCTTTAGAAACATTAAAATAAACCAACGCTCCTCGTTCAAAAAATCGAGATGAGCATCCCCTATCAGCATAAAACCGTGCCCTATCCTGAGCACTCCTGATAGAACCCGAGCTTCGGTCAGCATTTCTAGCATATCACGCAAGAAATCCCTCAATGCATCAAGCTCGATGTCCTTAAGACCGACATCAATAGGTACCCTGGGTTGATACCCATACATAAGCATGAACGGACTAAAACCAAAACCCGTATGTTTAGAACTGTTATAGGCAAATTCCATCATTGGAAGATACTTTTCCCAATTTGATGCTTTTCCAGAGACATATGCACGAAGCATATACTCTACAATCTGATTCGTACGCTCTCTTTGCCCATCAGACTGTAGATGATCAGAGGAATTTATACTCAAAGTAATTTCCTCGTTGTTGTAAACCATTCGGAATAAAGTAGGAAAACATGGCATTATAACAGTAGGAACCAGGTATCCATCAGCGGCCCGATGTACCCCACATCTGCTCATGCAATTATCGACGTCCCAAGTTACCCATATTAACATAGAGAGTCATCAACGTCTCGATGAGTCACATATGCTCATCCGTAAACCATCAGGTTGACTGTATAAATCACCTAAAGTACGGAACTAGAGAAAGAAATGCCAACAAAGGAAAAATCCAAATTTCCTTAATCCGAACACAACAAGATAAACTCGTTGAACTCTAAAGAAATATATTTAAACAAATGAATATGCCGACGAGATTACACTCATCAATACATGTAGGCTATAGATAAACGAAGTTTATCTAGAGAGAATGCCTACACTATAACTTCTAGTGAATTCAGAAAATGAGATTGTCTTTGAATGTTGAGGTCAACATGCCAAGTGATGTTAGCAAAGCAGCAATCCTGAGCCCAAATTATCCCATAAGATAATATATGTGACAGCACGAGAAAACATACTTCAACATTAAATAACCCTCGAAAATATTAAATTCTCGAGAAAAGAAATATCATGATTTTTTTCTAATTTTATAGGGCCTCAAAATACGATAATTTTGAATTCCACCAAACCTATCTTATGGTATTCCAAACCTATATTTTTTCAAAAAAAATTTAGCAAATAATTTTGCTAAAATACCATTGATATTTTAAAAATACCAATTTTTAGGATTTTGAAAAATAATTTCTATAATATTCTTAATTTTTCCTGAGAATCCCATCATTCACAAAATTTCCAATTTCGCCCGACAATTCTTAAATCCAATGAAAATTTATAATTTTAATGGATTTTCTAATTTTTTGGGTCAAAAAATATATTTTTAAAGGAATTTGAATGGTCACGAGCGCCTGAATGGACACACCACATGCTAAACACCAACCCCACATTTTCTAGAAATTTAAAATAACCTTTGTTTTATTTTTCACTAATTTTTAAGAATTTTTTAGAATTTTTAATTTACCCCGAACGTATAAGAATACGAACGGTCAAAAAATTTCGGAATCCCAATGGTCTTCCTGGATTACGGAAAGCCAACACTTTCGGGAAAATGAAATGACAAAAAAAAAAGGAATATGAAAGGTCAAAAGTTTTCGGAATCCGAAAGGTCAAAAGATTTCTCGGAATTCAGAAAGCCAAAAGGTTTCCTAGGAATACGAAAAGCCAAAGGGTTTTAAGAGGAAAAAATTTAGAAATTTCAGAGATTTTTTTAATATAAAAAACTCTTTTTTAAAAAAATATTTTAAAGCTTTTAAAAAAACTTTTTTTTAACTAAGGTTTTTTTAAACCTTGTAAAAATGAATTTGGGGGGGTGGGTGATTTTCGCCCGCTTGCAGAAGCGAACCCCCCCCGGTGTGCCTAAAAAACGAGAGAGAGAGAGAGAGAGAGAGAGAGAGAGAGAGAGAGAGAGGGAGGGAGTCCTCTCTCCTCTCCCATCTCCCCTCTCCCCTCTCTCTTCTCCTTCTTCTCCATTCCATTCTCTCTCCACCCCCTCCTTCTCTTCTGTAATCAGAGATGAGGATTAACTATTTAATTAATCTTTTGATTAATCATAATTAAAAGTTAAGTATGATTAAAAATTAATCAACTTGTGCCTATTAAGAGACATTCACACGCGGGAGAGGTAAAAAAAAAAGAAAAAATCAGAATTGAGAGGCGAAAAGGATCCCACGCACACGGGAGAGCATTCCATGCATCAACATGCTATCCCCTACTGCATTTCAGCAGAAAATCGACAGAAATTTGATAGCCTACCCACGGAAAAACCCACAAAAATGTATTAAAATTACATTTTTAACCATAAGAATGCTCAAAAATTTTCTAAAAAATTAAGAAAATTTCTTAAAAATTATAGAAATTCAGGGAATTCATTCTATCAAAAATATCCGCAGTAAAATGTGTGGTATTTTGGTAAAAAATTCCATTAATTCTTATTTTAAACCACAAAAAATAGGAAAAAATAACATTAAACTCACAAAATTCTCCCACAAAGTCAATTCGTCCATTGAATAGAAGAAACACATATTTCAATCACCATATCGATGATCCACGTGCAAAATCATAAAAAAAATCAACAAAATAACATTTTTATTTAGTAAATATTAAAATTTACTTCAAAAAATACCAAAAATTACAATAAGAAAGAAAAATCAACAACAATTAACTAGAGATTGCTCTGATACCACTGTTAAAACCCTAAGATCTGTCTAGATAATTGTTATGCATAAACATGCATAAATCAGGCATAAACTCATCCACTCGACCACCCCCGAGTCCAAGGGATGCATACATGAATTATAATGAAGTACATCATACCTTTACCTTGATGTCCCATACCATCAAGAGGTATAACTCCAATCCAGTAACATGTAGTTATAGTGTGAAATGGTAGGTAAGTAGATATAATCCTCTATACAAGAGAACATCATATCATAACCTAGCCTTAAGATAACATAGTCTTAGCCTCCCTTGAGTGTGCCCAATGCCCCTATTATATAGGAGGACCCTCAAGTGACTCTCGACTCTCCATTTTCCATGTGTGACCCTTGGATGCCTGACCCTAACCTTAACCCTTAAGGTTAGTCTTAACCCATGCTCCACTAGAGCTTGTTCCCATGCTCCCATGCTCACAAGCCTAATGTGGGTTAGCCTCCTAGTATATGCACACATAATGTGCATATAACAAGCATGGTAATTAATTCTTTTTCCTCTATAAATCAACTTGTTCCAGCCCACATGTAGTAGAAGATAAATACATGGGGCTAGCCAATGGCTACGTGGGAAAGTAATCTATTGCCTTGTTAGTGTTACTCTTTTTCACATTTGAATATAAAGGGGGGTATCTATCTCAATGTGTTGTTGGAATCCTATGGAGGAAATCACCTTCAAAATGTGTAAGTCTGTAGATTTTAGATGAAGGCTCCACAAAATGCATTACACCGACGCGGTCTCCTTGCAAGCTGATAAGGTTTTGAAAAAAAAATGTTTTAAATTCGAGCGATGAGGTCTTCTTGCACGACCCTCTCACTTGCAGGAGGGCTATGTCAATAGCGCTTCTCGCAGATGGAAGTGATAGCGAAGTCTCCCTCCCTCTGTACTCGGGATCAAAAGGTTTGCAATCTTGTTGCTGAAGGTGTGAATTCCCTAGAGCACAGTGTTGCCGATGATGGAAAGGCTAGAGGAGGAGCGCCGGATGGCTATGTAGAAGACAAGATGTGTGTTACCTGATGTGTTAGTGCTCATCTGATTTTGTATACATTTCAAACACTAGATTAGCTCTCTTCTTGGGTAGAGAAGTGCATTATTTGATGGCTCTCTTACCTCTTTTAACTTTAGCTTTTCTAGTAGGGCCATGCTTAGTTTATCGACCATCATGTTGTTTACGTGCCAGAGTCCTGAGATGAATTGAGATTGAGAGGGCATAATCATTGATGGAGACTCTCTATCATTTGGCTGGGGTAACTCCAACATGGTATCTTAAAATTCTTTGGCCATTTTTCAATATGTATTTAGACAAGCTAGTCTGAATATAAGAGTAGATAATCATATATCTTTGGGTCTCATACTCCCTTATGAAATTATGACAACAATTGATCATCAATTAACCTCTCCCAAAGTTTATAGCTTAGATGTTTTAATTGAGAGACAAAATCCCTTATTAACTCATGCTCTTGTTGCTTAATGTCATGGGGAGAAATGTCCTAAGCTCCATTTATTATCACTTTGTACAAAACTTGGCTCAAGCACACTTTTAAGCTAAGTGAGGTCAACTTTATCCTCAAGCTTTAAGGTTCTATAATTTTGGTGAGCTTTCCCATGAATGCTAGGAAAAAGAATGAATCTTTGTTAGGTCATCTATTGGTCCACATGTCTCATAGGTTGCCTCATAGATTTCTATATGTTGAATTGGGTCTTTGTCATCCATAAATCTTTGTATCAGCTTTGCTATATGATGTGTATTCAGTTGTATTGGAATTGGTGCATGAATTGTGCTCATTAATCACCCCCCTTCCTATTTCAATAGCCATTCTTAATGAATCAACTAGGGTAGTTGTGGCCATTGGTGTGTTTGGTCTTAGAAGACCAACTGTGTTTGTTCTTCAACCAAGTCAATAGCCATTCTTAATGAATCAACTAGGTTAGTTATGGCCATTGGTGGGTTCATTATTAGAAGACCAATTGTGTTTGGTCTTTAACCAAGTCTTACCATATCAATCACTTGTCTTCCTTGTCCCCTATCCCTTCTCCTAGGTCAGGCACATATAGAGGTGTAGAGCCCCAATTGGGCATGATAAGACTCCTCTTCCTTTTCCTCTACCCCTTTATGGGTCAGGCATATATGGAGGTGTAAGGCCTTGATTAGGCACGAGAGGAATGTGGTCTATGGGATCCTGGACTTCTTCCTTGACTAGAGTTCTCGCGCAATTTTGTGACAACATTGTCTGCATGTGTGGGAGAAACTCTAGGGAAGATATAATAGATTGTCGATGTCTTCTTTTGTGTACAACCAATCCCCTCATCATTTTGTCAAGATGAGGCTCCAGAATGTTGGGTTGCATAGTTGTCTCCCCCAACCCTCCTTAGAGACTTCCAAAATTGGCTCTAAGGGCAACATGCCATCCCCTATCATGGGCTTGTCAAGGCGAAAGAAAAAGATACTCGTGAATACTAGTGTATCGTAACATCCAGCCCAATCTGATTCTTTAAATGATATACATGAATCACTAAGGCAAAAGAAAAAGACACTTGTGAATACCAGTGTATTGTAACATCTAGCCCAATCTGAGTCTTTAATTGCATGCAGCTATGCTTTACCCCCCTTGGGATAAAAACAATCCAAAGTGCTTAGTTCCCTTTAGGTAACAGAACACCCATTTGATAGAGTGTCAATGCTTTGTGCTTGGGCTATGCATAAATCTTCTCAATACTGAGACCCTATACCTCTCCCATACTGAATGTCAAGCCTGGTGTTACATAAGAAGATAAGGCATCCAAAAGCTTCTTGATACAAGCCAACTCTCAGAGGGTGCACTACTAAGAAACCCTATGTATCACGTGCAGTCAAGGGGTATTTTAAAAACCCCTTACCTTTAAATTTTTAATGAATAAAATGACCCCTTTTTCTTTATGGGCTTACGGGTTTCTTTTTCAAAATCGATTAAAAATCCCTTTCTGTAAATGTAATTCTATAAATTTACCTTTTTATTTTGAATTAAAAAACCCCTTCATTTGAACTCACGTGCTATACTTACATATTTTTAGGTGAACCCCTCGAACAAGCCATCATCAAAAGGGTCACCTGCATCTTAAAGACTAAGTCATAAACTAGGCTCCATAGATGTAGCAAGAGGTTTGTAGTCTCCACAATTGAACCTCTGCAAAAATGCCTCTATGTATTATGTCTACAGCATAACAATGCCATCATTACTTACACTACCGAAACTCAATGCCCAAATAATAATGCAACGGCTAACATTTCAAAAAACCTCCATAAGCTATGTTCATCATTAGGGCCTATGAGCAGCATGTCATCAACATACAGCACCATGACCAAAATGCATCTTTAGTCCTCTTAATGTAGAGGATATTGTCAATATAGGACCTTGTGAAACCAAATATGCATGTATCTTCTCATACCATGCTTTGGGAGCCTGCTTAAGACCATACAAAGCTTTTTTCAATCTGCATAATTTTGATTCTTAACCTTTTTGAACAAAACCACGAGATTGAGATACATAGATATCCTCATGAAAATCTCCATTAAAAAAAGTAGTTTTGAAGGCCAATTGATGTACATTCCCACCTTTATGTGCTACTAATGCAATGATACTTTGCATGGTAAGTCATACGATATGTGGGTGCAAAGGTTGCACCATAGTCAAGGCCTTTTCTTGTGCATACCCATTTACAACAATAAGACTTGCTTTGTATCACGCGAATCTACCATCATCTTTATGTTTAAGCATGTAAACCCATTTCGTGCCAATGGCCTTCTTGCCCCATGAGGCAAATTCGTCGACAACTCCTTCCAAGTATCATTTTTGCGTAAAGCATCATATTCAGATTGCATAGCACTCATCCATTGTCTTGATTCCTTTGCGTAAAGCATCATATTCATATTGCATAGCACTCATCCATTGTCTTGATTCCTTTGCTTCATCAAAGGAGATAGGTTCCTCTTCATTACATAAACTGGCAAAAAGAGCATAAATTGCGTTAACATGAGATGCGTGATGAGAACTTATACGTCTTCTACTAGGCAAAGGAGTGGCCAACTTTTTGTCATAGAGTGTTTGCACTAGCCATTTTGGCATACTTTTTGACTCTCAATTTCCCTTCTTTCCTCATTAAACTGCATCATCCATAGTTGCCTCATCAATAGATTGATTTATGGGCTGAAAAACATGCAAATTTTTAACGTGTGTGGGCTGATTTTCAACACTCCTTTAAGTACCCAAATTCTCTACATCAATGTGTTTTTCATTGAATAATGGAAGGAAAGTGTTAAATATAGCATCAACTCATGTTGTCGAGTTCATAATATGGACCAACCTTTGTATGTTATAGTAGGAGAGTACTTTACCTTATAGTATGTACTCTTATCTTCATGTTATGGTTGTGGAGAAAAGAAGAGAATAGAAAACAATTCAGCCATCTATCGCTCTTGTATGCTTGTCTACTCTAATGTGTGTGTGTTTGCTTACAAGGAGCTCAAGCTCACCCTCTCCCTTGCATTATTCTCTTGGTATCAGAGTGCTTGTCTACTCTAATGTGTGTGTGTTTGCTTACAAGGAGCTCAAGCTCACCCTCTCCCTTGCATTATTCTCTTGGTATCAGAGTGCTTGTCTACTCTTATGTGTGTGTGTTTTCTTACAAGGAGCTCTTGGTATCAGAGTGCTTGTCTACTCTAATGTGTGTGTGTTTGCTTACAAGGAGCTCAAGCTCACCCTCTCCCTTGCATTATTCTCTTGGTATCAGAGTGCTTGTCTACTCTTATGTGTGTGTGTTTGCTACAAGGAGCTCAAGCTCACCCTCTCCCTTGTATTCTTCTCTTGGTGTATCAGAGTGCTGATTTGCATGAAGAGCTCATCAAGAGGTAAGCAAGAGGCAAGCAAAGGAAGCAGTATATGGGTAAGGTAACTCCGTCTCTTTTCCTTTTGGAAGCAAATCTTTGCAACACAGTAGAGTAAGTAGCTACTAGGTAAGATACATCTTGAGCCTCCCTCCCTTCAAGGGAATTTTAGGTGCCATTTTAGTTTTACAAGTTTTTTGCACTCTGTGAAAGTGTCAATTTTGACTGTGATTTGGTGCAAAATTACGACAAAAATTTGGTTGTAAGACAATTTGTGCAAAGAATTTGAGATTTATAGGTTGAAGTATGTTAATGTGAGTAGTTCACATACAATTACGATATAACATGTTTACAATACTGCTATGTTATAGATTGTAGGTTTATTATAAGTGTAGAAGTTTTTACAAGCATTGTTTTTTGGTAAGTTGCCTACACATAACCATGTCTAATAGTCTATCCTAGATTATGAGTGAGAAGCTGGACAAGAACAACTTCCAAGCATGGAAGTTTGGGATGATAAAATTCCTCATGGAAAAAGGATACTTGGAGTTTATTTTAGGTGACAAGAAAAAGCTAGAGCCTCTTAAAAAAAGTGTCACTCCTTAAAACGCATGGCCTTTTAAGTCATTGCATGAGAAAGCTAGCAAAGTGATGTATTGGTTTTCTGTTAGTGTGTTGGTGGATGTTATGATTGGTCATAAATAGGATCAAATGACACCTTAAGGAGAATGCATGGGATATGTTGATTAAACTATATAGCACAAGTACCAAGGCCACCTTGGGTTAATTGGAGCTCTTATCACATTGAATGAGATTGCTAAAGACTATGATCAGTTTTGAACATCAATTCAAACTCGAGAAAACTTCACAAACTTTGAGGATTTTATAGCCCTTCTTAATTATAGCCCTTCTTAATTATCACTAAAATAAAGAGATTAATGTCAAGAGTAAATCATCTTTTGGAAATATGCAAGAGCATGCCAATCGTCTTTTGGAAATAAAGAGATGAATGTTAAGAGTAAATCATCTTTTGGAAATATGCAAGAGCATTCCTTCTACATGAACAAAAGTAGAGGTAATGGTAGATCATCATCTAGAGGCCAAGATGTAGGAATAGAAATACAAATCCGAGTCTCAGTATAGCAATAGGAATCTAATGTACAAAAACTAGTGGGGAAGAGAACACTCTAGACAGAAAAGGATCCACATAGGCTAAGGTGGATAGCAAAAAAACCAAAGTGAACATAGTATGGGGAGTGCTACTATTATGGCAAAGATACTAGAGTAAAAAATAGCATGGAGTGTTATTACTATGGCAAACCAGGTCATATAGCAAAGAAGTGCTATAAAAAATAGCATGACATTAAAAGTGGGAAGTTACACAATGGAACTATACATCTTCAAAGCAAGCAAGCCAAAGATAGAGTGAGCAACTTTTTATGATGCAACATATGTTTAGTTCCCTGGATGCAGATGCACAAAATCCTAGAGATGTATGGTATGTTGATTTGGCTGCTTTTAACTATATGACGAATCATGGAGAGTGGTTTAGAGATATGTAAAAAATGGAAAAACCAAGGTATATGGAAATTGATGATGATACTGTGCATTCTATTGCACATATTACCAAGGTGTCATTGTCAAGGTAGGATGGAAAAATGAAGTACTTGTCTTATGTACTTCAGGTTCCAAATATTACAAGGAACCTGGTTTCTACTAGACAAATGCTTGAGAAGGGTTTGTAAAGTGAGGTTTAACCCTTGTGGCTATCATGTAGAAGATTTTAATAACCAGTGCTGTATGGTTTTGCAAAGGGCAACGAATTGGCAAAATATTTACATTGGATGTAAACATGCCAGAAAGTAAAGGCTTCAATGTTTATTAACACATGGTACAAGTGTGATAGTAGATATTGACATTTGGCGTATAAGCATTTTGCAATAAGCATATTGGTCATGTCAATTTTTAGTGGGGATGAAAAATATGCATGCCCAAATGATAGTTATAAGTTTGTTAAAGTTTAAAGTGGATGGAATGCACAAAGTATATGAAGCATGGCAAACGGGAAAATAGTCTAAGCATGCATTTCCACATAATAGGAATGTAAGTCAAAGACCTCTAGATGTTGTGCATTCTGATGTTGTGCATTCTGATGTTTGGGGACCAACAAAGATGGCATCAATCCAAGGATACCACTATTATGTATATTTTATTGATCTCACTCTAGGAATGTGTGCATATATTTCATGAAAGAGAAAAGTAAAGTTGTTATGCACTTTCAAAGCTTCGAGGCTATGGTTGAGAAAGATAGAGGCATGCACATAAAATTCCTAGGATTAGATGGTGGGGGATAATATTTCTCCAATGAACTCAGTGATTATCTAAGAGAGCATGGAATAAAGAGAAAATTCACATAGAGGTACACTTCATAGCAAAGTGGGGTGGTAAAAAGGAAATACATGCATATTACAAAAGTTATCTATCGTGTGTTGATGAATGAGAAAGGGATGTCTCATTATTTTTGGGTTGAAGCAGTAACTATAGTTTAGAAAAGAGCCTTGATGGGTTAGTGGCTTAGAAAAGAGCCTTGATGAGGAGTTTAGGATCTCGACAGCTTCTATTACACCTAGTGTACAAAGAGCCAAAGCAGTGTTGAGAACACTTGGCTATGATCTAGGTGTATGTAGGTCTACAAGGGTCAGATATCTAGAGGACATGTTTGAGATATGATGGGCATATATCCCATCCTTATGTATATATGATCAAATAAATACAAGAGATAAATCCCACATGTTTTGAGGGAATATACTATGGATAAGAGATGGCTACATTGATGCAAATGCAAATGAGGCATGGGAGTTGGTGCCTTTGCCTAAGGAGGAGAAGAAGACAATCAGATGCAAGTGGCTCTATAAAGTAAAACAAAATTCATATGGGTCTATGAGTAGGTACAAGGCAAGATTGGTAGCCAAGGGATATGCACAAATCTATGAGATTGACTATGAGGAGACTTTAATCTCGGATACTATGGATGGAAATTGTGAGAGAGGTCATTGCTATGGATGTCAAGCAAAGGTATTTATATGAGATGTATTTAAAGAATACATTTCTATATGGTGATTTTTAAGAGGAGTTCTATATGTTTTAGCCATGAAGATATAAGGACCATGCACACTTAGAGTTTTTTTGGCATGAGCATGGTCAAATAAGATAGGAGAGTATTTTGTCACAATTGGATTTCATATATCTTCATTGGATTTTTCACTTTATGTAAAAAAGACTGACAGGGGCATTGTTCTAGTAGTTATCTATATTAATGGCTTGATCTCACAAGGGATAGTGACATTGACATTTATGAGGTGAAGATGCTCCTTTAAAAGGAATTTGGAAAGGCTCCTAGGATTTGGGTGAGCTGGGATACTTATTGGGTATAGATGTGATTAGATCACATGATGGGATTTTTCTATACAGAGGCCGTAAGCTTTAGATATATTGTCCAAGTATGGGATGATAAGTTGTTCTTAGTGCCATTGGAGAAATACATAAAATTGGCTATAGATACATGTGATCTTTTGGAGGACCCTATTATTATAGAGATATTATAAATTTATTTTGAATTTTCTTATGTACTCTTATCTTCATGATGTTATGGTTGTAGAGAAAAGAGCAGAAGAAAATTTAGCCATCCATTCCTCTTGTGTGCTTGTCAACTTGTGTGTGTGTTTTCTTGCAAAGGAGCTCAAGCTCACCCTCTCCCCCACATTCTTCTCCACCACATCCAATGGTCATTGACTTCCATTCTTATCATGTGGAAATTTGTCCTTAGACTATTTTTCCAATTAGTATGCTTCACATACTTTATGCATTCTATCCACTTTAAACTTTGGCAAAGTTGTATAACAATAATTTGGGCCATAAAGTTTGTCCGCTGAATATTGACATGAACAATGTGTTTATGCCAAATGTCAATGTTTGCAATCACACCTCTCCCATGTGCAAACATTCTAGCCTTCACTTTAGGCATGTTTATATCCACGTAAACATATTCAATGGTTTTACAAAAGTATACTCTAATGACTTAACAAAAAATGAACTATTGCAAGCTCACAAGTATTGTTAGCATTCAGAATTCCTGAAAAACAACGGAGAAGAGAAACATTCAACACTTCTATAGGTGCACAAAAGCATGTAGAGTGGAGACAAGCTAAAGTGTTTGTAAACCATCGTTGGGTAGATAAAGAGTAGAAAGGAAAATAGATCCAAATATAAAGTAAGCTTTTGAGTTTACAAAGACATACCTTGTCTATTAAAAAAAACACAACATTTTTGGTGATGTCTCTACAACCATAATATGCAATTATGGTATTTTTCTATATCTCTTCCCACAATCTACGAGCAGCCAGCCTTCCTTGTTGTTTTTCTTGACGTTCGCTTTTTTTTTTTTCCAACGGAACCTATTCTTTAGGACTTTCAACAATGGATCTTCTTAGGTTTTCTTTGATTCTTTGCCTTCAATCTACAAGGGGTCTTTCTTCAGAGCTGCCTTCCTGAACTTTTTTAGATAGTGCTTGCCAAAATCATCAAGCTCTGATATGCCATTTGCAAATGCATAGGTAGAATAGGTGATATAGTATGCTTCCCTTGAGCATTTCTTACTTGGATAGTAGCCAAAAATATTCATAGCACTTATTTTCTCAATAAGAATTACCTTGTCATAGTTAGTAGGGATTACACTTCCTCCAAGGAAACAAGATAAGCTTCTGAATAAAAGAATAGCAACTTCCCCATCATTGCTCACATCAGCTTGTGATAGACCAAAAGCTTTGCAACTTTGCTAATAATTTGTTAATATAATGAAATAAAGCTGTATCTCTTCCATGTCCTCTTTCTCTTTTTCCAGATGAGTCTAAGCAAAAAGTCATCCTCTTCAACAAGCAACTAAAACAAAACAAAAAGTTATGAAAATACAGATTCATAATAAAATAACATTCCAATGATATTATCAATACAAAAGCATTACTTGCATATTTTCATCCAATTGTAATTATTTGTCAGTCCACAAGTTGACGGTATTATCAGATTTATCTTCCTTTTCTTCCTTCTTTTTCTTGCTCTTGCTAAGTTGGTCAAATCTGAATTGTCGTTGGACTTGGTGAAATGTTGCATCATCCATCTCTTCTGTCTCTTCAAACTTGCCAACCTCATCAAAACAGAGTGCAAGAGATGCCAATGGATTGAAATTATCTTCCAATGGAATGCAGGGATTATCTTCATCAATGAACTCAGAGTCTAGAGTACATGACTGAGCAATTATTGCTAGTGTATAATCTTCTCTTAAGTTAAAGATTTATTGTATATCACTTCTAAATCTTCAATCTTTAAATATGTAAGCATAGGAATAGCATGATTGCAACTTTGAATATCCAATGACCCGATGTCCTCAGCCGTCTTGAGTGTTTCTGACTTAAGACCAACTAGATCCAACCTCCTTCTCTTCTTCTTCATGATTGAATTTCTCTTCTATATCATCAATCTCTTTTGGTAGATGTGAGGGGACTTCAGCACTACATTCCCGCTCCTCTTCATGATCCTCCTCCTAGCACTAAAGAAAAATTCCAAAAGCAAGGTTTTCTTCTAAAAGCCTGCACCTCCTAGATGAATGCCACATTTTACTTTGATTGTATCTGGCAAAATATCATACTTCTTATTTACCATATTTTTCTCTCCCTTCTCTACCATATAGATATTTGTGATATGCACATAGCCTCTATCTTCAATGCATATCCTTACTTCACATGTATGGTTATTGAAAACATGAAGATATTCCTCTTGAAAATCATTGTGCTGAATAATTATCTTTGCATAATCCAATCGCTTATTGAGCATCTCATAAAAAATATGGAACTCCTGATCAGCTTTACTTCTTTGCAAAAAACTCTGCAAAAACTCATACAATAGCATATCACTTGACTTTTTATCTAGACAAGGAAATGCACTGTGTATTAAGTAATAAAATTCACTAATTAAAGCAAAATAGTAAAAAATAAGTGCTGGTTTATACCTTCTTGAAGTTTTCCTTGGAGATTAAGAGATCTTTTAAATGCCTTTCTTGGTTCCATATCTATAAATTAACAATGCATTTTCAACTTAAGGTACATAAGAAAGAAAAATATGATGCTTGTAGCTAATTCATTAAAAATATGATAAAATATTTACCTGTAATAGTCCTCCCATTTGAGGAAGCAACTGTCCTCAGTTGTGTAGAAGAAAATGCTACAACAATAATATGATGCTTGTAGCTATCGATGTCATAACCCGCAAGGTAAATTCAAAGGTTCCTATGGAATACCATAAACAGACTGAGAGGTTTATTAACCAAGCATGGTTCAGAGGCACAAAGGCATGGCTCAGAGGCTTAGGTGAACTTGGAGTGCAACAATAAAAACTCGTGCGAGACCTAAACTGGTGGTCCTCGCACTCATCATTAAATCACAAGTAATATGCACAAAATAATCTATCAACATGAAAGGTTATAGATGACATAAGAGGCTAATACATGATTAACAAAAATGATCACCATCTTCACACTATCGCTCAATCCACCAGCCATACAACACCTCAATCGGTACCCTCATATAGTGCTACACCTCAATCGATACCCTTGCACATCTCGTTGGCTGTACTCATAGACACTGTCTATGTTAGTTAAACAATTAATTGAAGACATCAATTAATCCCAACGTCGTCTTGAGATATAGACATCCCATAAGTATTTACTAGACACTGTCTATGTTAGTTAAACAATTAATTGAAGACATCAATTAATCCCAACGTCGTCTTGAGATATAGACATCTATTCAAAAATTATCCACACACATGTTTGCCAGACGTAAGTAACCCGCGGGAATCACTCCTCCATGCAAACCAACTGGAACAAACATTGGAGGCCCACATGCATGCTATATACGGGCATCACCGATATACAGTTGCATAAATACATGAGAGGATGGTTTCATGATTGGTGTGGAAGACTAGATCTATACATAATGCATATGCAATGAACCAATCAAATGAATGTATGTAAGACAAGTCTAAGTGTCCCATACCACATAGGCACGTTACACATACACACATAGGATGGTGAAAGATAGAAGACATAAATGTGTTTGGAGTAAGTATATGAAACCAATATGATGTCCCATACCACTAGATTAATTCCATACATCACTTCCTTTAGAATAGACGTTTGAGGCAGAGTGGCCAGTTTCCTTTGAAACTTAAATTCCAACACAAATTTTCTCTATCTTAAAAATTTATTTAAGTTACTGAATTTCAACTAATCTTAATATTGTGGTGTAATTGAAATAATATGTGAAAAAGAATTTTGACACTCTAAAGAGATATGACTTGTTAAACATAATTCGTGAGAAACTTAACATTATAAAAGATAAATTGATTCTGGATATAAGGATAGGAAATACTAACCTTGAGTTGAAAAGCTGTTTAAGAGGGCATGAGATTATAAATGAAGAGTAGGTAAAAAATTTTTCAATACATCAAAAGTTTAAGCAAAAATATAAATATGAATGACAATCTTGATTAATTTGCATTTGACGTATATATACATACATATATATATATATATATATATATATATATATATATATATATATATATATATAATTGAGCTTTTATCAAAGGGCTCCACTTCAAGCAAATTGTAGATGACCACACGGCACACAACAGAAAAGAAAGGATTTTCTTTTAATAAGATATAAGGCTTTAACTAAAGCTTTTGAAAGCTTTGAATTAAACTCCACCACAATCAGCAAACAACGACTAGGCAAAGGGAAAAGAAATGAAGAAAAGACAAGAAAAAAAAATCTGCCATCGCTGAGTTGCTTGCTGTCGATTGGGAGAGGGAAAGAGGATTTATCCATTTAATTCTTCAATTACTAATTACTCTAATTACTATGAGAGAAGAAAATCTATTTGATTTTTATACCATAAATTGACTTGAGAGGCTCTCAGATCCGTCCATTATAGAAATCAGCAACTTCCAGTGGCTTAGCAATCTTTCTATGGCTCTCTATCCTCCTTCCCTTGTTGATTCAATCCGTACAGATGGATTATGAAGAGGATTAGTGAGATTAAAGGTGGTTTTGTGGTTTTTCATAAACCCACTAATGGTTTTCCACATTGTTTTACCCTTTGGGTAATAGATTGATGAGAATTTTTTATTATCCAATGGTTAACATCAAGCTTTCTTTCAACCATACATAATCATAAACGTATTCTTCTTCAAATTAAATTGAAAGATTACCAAAATCACATGCCTTTGTCTCTTTCACCTCTTTGTCCACAAGTCTTTAACGGGCTACAAGAAGCTTGAATTAATCCAAAACTCTCATACCACTACAGGAAGCTTGAATTAATCCAAAACTCTCACACCACTGCCATGGGACCCTTTTGTACTTCTTGAAGAAATAATTTAAAACTCACAAAATACATCAAAAATTAAAACAAAGACTTGAATTAAATTGATATTAAAGAGCATAGCATAGCATAAGACAAGAGAAATAGAATAATATCACCATCAAAACAAGATTGGGTGTAATCTCTCTCTCTCTCTCTCTCTCTCTCTCTCTCTCTCTCTCTCTCTCTCTCTCTCTCTCTCTCTCTCTCCCCATGCCGTGTAGCTCCACTTCCACGACATGAGTATTTAGAGAATTGTATTCATAAAAATAGCCCAAGGAGCTAATAATAGATGTGCGTACAATTTAGGCTTGCTTTTCCACTTTTGGGTATTGCTTTACATATTATTAGCCATATGAAAGTTCCTAAGGTTTGTATATATAAAATCTTTTGCCCAAATATAAATGCTATTAGGCCTTTACACATGAAATAACTTTGTGCACACTCGCACATATATAATAACCTTGTGCACATTCGCACATTCCATTAAGCCAATTCCTGTACACATTAAATCTAGCATATTTTTTTATGATTATTAATTCATAAAAAATATGATAAAATTTATACCTGTAATAGTCCTCCCGTTTGAGGAAGCAACTGTCCTCAGTTGTGTAGAAGAAAATGCAACAAAAATAATATGATGCTTGTAGCTAATTCATAAAAAATATGATAAAATATATACCTATAACATACCCTTAAAAAAATTTATGAATTTAATGTTTGATATTAAATAGAAAATACCTTCAGTATGGTGTGTACAGTAGTTAGTGTTCGTTAATATGATGTGTAATGTAGTTAGTGTCATATATTCCGTCTTAAATGCGGGAGGATCTAAATAGATGAATTCACCTTCTCAGTATGTGGAGATATTATAATGTTTCTTTTGGATCGTTTTTTACTTTTCCACATTTTCTGACATCAAATAAATAGGAAAATGAAGAATTTCTTAGAGGGCCCCAAAATGAGCTCTGCTTTTCCCTAATGTAAAGGGGATACAACGTTAGTAGGTAGCTCAGGTCCAGTTGTGTCAGGGGTGAGCTCATGAGAGGGGAGGAGTTTGGAGGTGAGAGGCCCATAAAGGGAATATGTATAATTGTATACATATTCTCTCCCTCCCTATCTTTGTTAGATGTTGGGGGTGGAGGGAGATTAGTGCTATTAATGAACACATCGAGATCTAATTGATCTTTTTGTGTTATGATAACAGGGTATTCAATATGATCAATAACAAAATCACAGATAATGAAAACTAAAATATGTTCTAGATGCTTTTTTGATAAAGTTTTAGTACTCTATAGGGGTGATAGAGAGTGCTCTCAAGTAAGCTCTCATAAAAGCTTAAATTTTTATGGGTGTCATAGGGTTCTAGCTAGCCCTAAGTTTGAAACCAAGCAAAGGAGTTTTATTATTCCATAGGGGTGATAGAGAACACTCTCATGTAAGCTCTCATAAAAGCTTAAATATTTATGGGTGTCATAAGCTTCTAGCCAGCCCTAAGTTTGAAACCAAGCAAAGGAGTTAGTACGAGTCTCAAAATTTGTGGGGGTTGATAAGGTTAGGGGAAATAAACAACTCAAGCATCTCCTTCCATACATCTAAAATGCTGGAGCTCATTAATACCATGCATCATGACCACTAGCAGATACAGTGGTGGGTAGGTATACATGGCAGTATAATCTATGAGATAAATGTCATTGTGGAAGATGGCCATGATCATAGTGGGGTCAGCACCCTTATTAGAGTTATGTTGAAACCTACCATGCCATGAGAAATTCAATTCTTATATTCATGAAAACCTACCTTGTCATGAAAACCTACATCATTGTGAAAATTTCAGTTCTAACATTCTTGAAAACATCTATGAAAACCTACCTTGCCCGTGATGAAAACATCTATGAAAACTTTAATTATCATATCTGTGAAAACCTATATTTCCATGAAAACTTCAACTATTATGTCTGTGGAAACCTACATTGCCATCAAAACTTCAACTCTCACGCTGTGAAAACCTACCTTGCTGTGAAAACTTCAATCATGACACCTTTTGAGATTTTCGGGATGCATTATTAAATTTTGGGAGTTCTCCAGATAAGCTTATCCATTAAAAAAAAATAGTTCTCATGTCCGTTGAAATTGAAATTCTCACGTCTATGAAAACCTACCTTACAGTGAAAACTTTAGTTCTCACGTTCATGAAAATTATAATCCACGTGAAAACTTCAACTCTCATGTCTACGAAAACCTACCTTTTTGTGAGAATGCCAAGCTTATGAGTGATATTTTGGATGTCTTGAGGTTATCATTGCTTATTTTTGCATCATTCTTGATTTGCATTCCACCATGTTGGCGAAGTCATCGCCTCCATCAACTTGGCAATCCTGCGGGTTCAATCCCAAAATCCAACCTAATTATGTAGAAATATTCTTTTTTCATCATTTTTGTTAATGATTAATCACTCTTAAGTATACAATTTTTCATTTTTAGTGTTATTTTCTTTGATCTTCAATGTCGCTTATCATATAAAAAACCTTTCTAGCTAAAAAAGGTCTATGCTTATTTTCTCAATACATCAATTATTGTTTCCAGCATACCCGATGTCCACTACCCATCTTGTGTACATTTTTGGATTAGTTGACCGCATATAGCTTCAACTATACCCATGATTAGTACTACCATAGTAGCTCATCAACCGTCTTCCTTGATGAATCCTAACGATCACAAAAGTCTGACTTTTTATTTATGCGGACGGGAAGCTAGGTCCTCCACACTCCACCAAGAGCTTCCCAACATCACCTTCGACATCGATGGCTCTGACCGCCGATGCCCTCCGATGGCTCCGACCACTGTCATCATCGGTGCACCTCCGATGCCCTTCGACGGCTCTGACCGCCATCGCCGCCAGTGCTCCTTCGACCGCCTGCGAGACGATGACGATCACTACGGGTGCCCTCTGATATCTCTGACTGTCATTACCGTCGATGCCCTCCGACATCTCCAACGTGCATGGACAACTCTGATGGCACTCATGGAGGCAACACTCCTCTCCCTTTCTCGAGGGATGGCGAGATCCTCTTGAGCACCATCTTCCTTTTCCTAACAAAAGATCTTCCCTCTACACTAGATGATAAGGGTTGGGACTTTGAGGAGGAGGACACCCAAGGAGGAGATAAGGGGAGCACTCTCTTGGTAGTGGGGGACAGACACACTCTCTGGTAGGACATTCATTGTAGCACATTCTGGCAGTCGAGACACTCTCTTGCAGGAAATTCATTGTAGTACATTCTGGTAGGAGACTCTCTCTTGTATCACCTTCACTCTAGCACATTTGGCGGAGAGCACATTCTTTGGTGTATGACATTCTCTGTGTTGGAGCATAGTCTCTCTTGTATCATTCTTGTCTATAGTTTGGTATACATTGTTGTGCTCTTGTGGTGTTTTATCTATCTCTCTGTGTGAGTGAGGTGAGAGGCATGTATCATTCTTGTCTACAGTTTGGTATACATTGTTGTGCTCTTGTGGTGTTTTATCTATCTCTCTGTGTGAGTGAGGTGAGTGAGAGGCATGTATCATTCTTATCTACAGTTTGGTATACATTGTTGTGCTCTTGTGGTGTTTTATCTATCTCTCTGTGTGAGTGAGTAGTCAGTGGTGGGTGTGGTGTGAGTGAGAGGCATGTAGGGATACTGCGGTGCTATCAGGGAGCACAGTAGACAATGTAGAGCATAGGTCTTGCATGTCTAGTCCCAGTGAGGATGACTCATCCTTGGCGGGTAAACTTCCCTGAGAAGATCCACGCTCCCTTTTCCCCAACCCTAGTGTTTGTGTTCATAGTCCTCGATGGCACGCATGGAGGCAACACCCCTCTCCCTTTCCCGAGGGATGGCGAGATCCTCTTCGAGATCCTCATGAGCACCATCTTCCTTTTCTCGACAGAAGATCTTCCCTCTACACTACATGATGAGGGTTGGGACTTCGAGGAGGAGGACACCCAAGGAGGAGATAAGGGGAGCATACTTTTTAACCTAGAAAAACATATATACCTTTTTATAGTAGCCTTCAGCTACACCTCCTCATGCTCACATACATTTACCCATGCAACTATGTTCACATTCACTTTATACCTTTTAACCTAGAAAAACATATATACCTTTTTAGTAGCCTTCAACTACACCTCCTCATACTCACATACATTTACCCATGCAACCATGATCACAAACTTAAGCCCATGTATACACTACCTATTTATTTCCATGATATGCTCAAACACTCTCACCATCTCTCCAACATCAACCTCATCATCATCTCGGTAGTGGGGGATGGACATACTCTTTGGTAGGACATTCATTGTAGCACATTTTGGAAGTCGAGACTCTCTCTTGTATCACCTTCACTCTAGCACATTCAGCGGAGAGTACATTCTCTATGTTGGGGCAGAATCTCTCTTGTATCATTCTTGTCTACAGTTTGGTATACAGTGTTGTGCTCTCTCTCTCTCTCTCTCTCTCTCTCTCTCTCTCTCTCTCTCTCTCTCTCTCTCTCTCTGAGTGAGTGGTCAGTGGGGTGGGTGTGGTGTGAGTGAGAGGCCTTTAGGGATACTGCAGTGCTAGGTGGTGGTCGAAGAGAACTGTAGACAGTGTAGAGCATAGGTCTTGCATGTCTAGCTAGTGAGAGGACGACTCATCCTTGGTAGGTATACTTCCCTGAGAGGATCCACGCTCCCTTTTCCCAACCCTAGTGTTTGTGGCAGTAGTCCTCGAGTTCCCTAGCGACGAGGACCCGCGGAGTCATCCACAAGTTATAAATGCAAAATGGGGAAGAAAATCTTTCATTTTTGTGCTAACAAATGACACTACTAACAATGCCCGACCAAGCCATATTCATCCTATGGTGACCAATGGTGGCCACTAGTCTAAGCATAGTAGAAAAATAATTCAAATACCTTACCTCTGTATAGTTTTGAATGCTAGATATTATAATGGAATATATGTATTAGAAATTCTTAAAAATGGTGTTTATGATGAAATATGATGGATTGAAAAGCATGTGTCCATATTTCCAAGTCTGTATGGTTGTCCACGATGAATGATAATCATTATGGGCACATATGCCCATCATGGGTACAAATGCCCATCATGGGTACATATGCCTATTAGGAATCTTGAAAAATATACAAGCCAGATAGTCTTTCTACATCCACCACCATTTGTGGGAGGAGAGAAAAGATGAGTTTAAGGTGGGATGACAGGCCATGTGGGAGGATGATGCTAATCTAACTAGGGTAGATTTGGATAGCTTGAGTAATGATGCATTGCATGAGATAGCATGTGGTGACACGTTTCACGACGATGATGCATGCGCTTATAATGATAATTATGACAGATTTGTGGTCCATCATGTGGGCGAAGCAATTAAAGCACTTTAATTAGATGTGAATTTTCTTCAAAGTATACAAGAAAATATTACTTATACATGGGATTCTTGTAATGTATCGCCAAGTTGTTGGTAGTGACACTTTGCCAACATGATGGAATGCAAATCAAGAACGGTGCAAAAATCAGCAATGTAGAATACAATTGTGCATCCTAATGTATCTCATATACTCCATCTCCTTCAAAGCATACAAGAAAAGATTACTTATACATGGGATTCTTGTAATCACCCACATGTGTGCGATTCCAATAGCCCACTACTTGTTATTCGATTGCTATGATAATTGCCATCTCTTGATGTGTATAGTTTCTTCTAATGATGCTCTTTATCTCATGGTTGTACACTCGTGCTCAATTGTTTAATGGAATTTAACCTTGTCAATGCAAACAAGGAGTCTTAATCCACATTAGGCAGAGTAGGAAGACATTTTTCATATCCAAGGGCCAAAGACTCCACATGCCATTCATTCAGATTCTAGAAAATAGCCATAGGAGGAGAGCCATCATAAATTGACATATTCCAAGTGCAAAGAAAAGACAAAGTAAAAGGCCATGGAGGCAGCATAGAACCCCACTAGCATGTGTCATCGTTAACTTAAGCTTGAGAAATGGACAAAAAGCTTTTATTAAATTGAAGACAAAGTAAAAGACCATGGAGGCACGATAGGAGGAGCCCCATAACCCCCACCCACATAATAATTTTCGAAAGCAGAAGGAGGATGAGCTTCTGATACTTGCATCCATTCACAAGCCAAAAATAACGAGGATTAGAGAGGCTAGTGAGACTCTAGGCATTAAAAGATATCATCCTTGTTACATTCAGCATCAGAACTACATGATCATCTCATCTGACATCGTTGATGTAAAATTGTGTTGAGCTTTCAAAAATTTGAAGCACTCGTGCAAGCATCAACTCTTATAGTGACATCCCTTGACTTTAGAGATGGTGATGGTAGCTAGTAGGTTAACGAGAGGAGTTGAGAAGGATCCAGTCCATTAGAAAAGTGGGCAATGTTTAAGTGCATGACGAGTTGTCACCTTGAATGCCTCTACATGGTAGAGGATATAGGGTATGCAATGTTGGAACTTGTTATAGAGAGTGGCCATTTTGATACATTTAAAAAGTTAGGTGAAACTTGTTTTAGTTTATCTTATAAGGTTGCCTCCTTAGAATGTCAGTTGGTGTGAAAGCAGTGATGGCATTAGTAAGCAAAGCTTAAAGATAGGTTTTCTATTACATTACAATCCTGAATCTTTCTTGACTCATTCTCCACCAAACTATGCCATATTTTGAATTTTCTAAAAGCTTCAACCTTATCCCTAAGAAAATACACCCACATCTTTTGATTGAAGCCATCGCTCTCAATGACAAAAAGCAGGAAGAACTATCCCCAATGCAGTGGTTGGCATTTTACCACAAAGATCTACATGGATAGGAGCCTTTGCTTCTTGCTTTCTTGTGGAAATACATGCCGATGTTGCTTGCCCATTATACAAGCTTCATGTACATCTGATATCTCAGAACATGCTAGTAAATGTGTCATAATCCCAGTCTTTTGCATCTATTTTAGAACTATAAAACTCAAGTATTGCTCCCTAAATCTTTCATGACACAACTTTCTTGTCCTAGCTTTGACTTGGGCTATAAATTATAGGCCTGAGAGAGCTATACCAACCCTTTTGACTTGTCATATGTTGGGATGCTCCGTTGTCATCCATGAACCATCGAGTGCTAAAGAATGTTGTCTTTGAACAGATTTCGTCAATTGCAACAAACAACACTAATTCTGCTTCAACAATATTCTCATACTCTTTCGTCAAATGCTTGAAAGTGTCATTCTTCTCATGTAGTTACTCCTTCGGTCTTTATGATTTGATCACGTGACTAGGCCCTTTGCAATAGAAACACTTTGCCTTTAATTTTTTCTTCTTCTCAGAAGCATTGGGGTTATCGAAGCCCTTCCCCTTGCCTTTCTTTGCATTTGCGACGAAGAATGCAACGTCAACATCATCTCTGGCATTAAAATGAATCCCCTCCTCCATCAACATTATGTAACTCCTCAAAAGTAAGAGGAGGGCTGCCCACATGCGTATTCAGTGAGGTCACCAGACTATTATACTTTGAGAGCTAAGCTTTGATGCACCTTTCCTTCATGGTCTTTTTGTTAATTATGCCTCTAAAATTTTGTAGTTCACAAGAACATTCTCGTTTTAATTTTTTAGGCCAATTCTCGAAATTAGTTGTTCACTTGACCTTGAACTTTGATTTTTCATGAACATCAGGACTCGGGATGCAAACACTTCACAAGAAGGTGTTACTCCCATATGGCCTCCACAACGTCCATGATATTTTTGTTCCTCATCCTCAACTATCTAACACCTATGCCTTGTAAAAGGGAAGTACAAGGTTTGAATCTACCCGCTCCCATAGTGGAAAGTGATGGCATCAAATTTAAGACGGTTACTCCTTGAAATTGCCTCAACGATGTCCATGGCATTTTTGTCCCTTACCCTCAACTATCTCACGCCTTGCCTCCTGAAAGTGAAGTACAAGGTTCGAATCTACCCTCTCCCATAGTGGAAAGTGATGGCATCAAATTTCAGTACCCTTCGCATTACATATCTTTTTAGAAACTATCCCTTGTCCAATGTTTCTAAAACAAGGTGAATGTTATAGGGGGGCAAGAGAGTGTACTTGGAACACATTTACCTACAAGAGTACTCATATAAGCTGAGACTTACCCACTAAAAAACCTTGTGATTTCAGAAGCTAACAGGCCAGTGCCACTTGTCTTCCAATTTCACAGAGGTTCACAATCCCTTTTCTCAACTCGTGAGGGGTAAGGCCTTCGTCCTAGGCACTTCATTTCATCAGCATTTCTCCGAGTGCACATATGAGTTGGGGTGGCGAAAGTATTTCAAAATTCAACATTTCAGTAGCGCAATATACATATCTTGTCCACCAATCTAAAATGTCATCATTCCCCCAATTTCTGTGCATAAATGGCAGCTGAAGTTTAAGTAAATCTTAGAACACCCTCAAAATCTCAGCTACTGTGTCACTCCAAATCTTAGCCTAGACCTATGATGCGACTCCACGAGCAGTTGCTATGTCAGATGGTTGCTTATGGCTATCTATGATTTGGGAAGGCCATACTACTAGACCTCTCTCTAGGTCTAAGCCTGTTGAAATATGGCACTATAACTCAGGCAAATGTACAGGTCACAAACATGCACAGCCAGAACACTTCCTGAACAAAACAAGTGACAATTAGGCCAGCATTAAACAAACCCTATAGCGACAGGCTTACAAACACACACCAGTGACCAAGTTCAGTGTAGAAAGCTTTGCCTCTCCAGACCACATCTGTACCCATAGTAAGGCTTTCATCCTCCATGTTTCAAGTCGTTGTTCTGCTTACTGCGTGTGAACAAGATTATTTTCAACTACTGCATGTGTGTCATGTGGGACATCATTCCATCATAACCAGAAGGTCATTCAGACAGAATCGCTTACACATCAATTGACTTCACTTGCCAGTACAAATCAAGGCCACATTTGCAGAAGTTCCAAAAGGTTCTTTGTAGGGACAATTCCATTGTGCCGGGGAAGATAAATTTCAATTTTACGAAGAAAAAGTTGTTTGCATTTCCTTGGTATATCACTTTTCACTTTTTACAACTTTGTACTATGTGGCATGCATTGGAAGAGTAAAGCCTGACAAGTGAGGAATGAAACTGAACATGGAAACAATCCTACCATGTTTATTTGCTACTAGTACCTAAGATATGATCAAATTGTTTTACAAGAAAGACTGCAAATAATCAACACAAAGAGAAGCCAACTGTTAAAAACAATATGCAACATATTGATCCCGAAAATGGAGGTTACTCTGAAGCCACGGCCATAGTTACAGCTCCCTCCATACATTGGCATACATACGGTCCACCTCCGACATGGAAAAGCTGCTCAATTCTTTCATATACATAGCCCCATTCCCTTGCATGACAAGGCAACAAGGTATGTATTTGTTCCCCACATTAGTACACCAACTGAGGCTCAAATTCAGTAATGTCAACGGACCCAGAATCAACCGGGGGCATAAAATAGGCAGCTAGAATCTCGGATACTAGGGAAGCAACCACTGGGACTTTTTGCAGGCTTTTCAAAAAGTCTGGAGCATCACTTTCCCCGATGGAAATCAACTTCCGGTTAAGAACTACCATTCTGTCAAGCTTTGCCTTGAACTCAGGATTCTCCACGTCCAGAACAGCAGGGAAGATTCTGGCTGTTGTCCTATTTGTCTGCATGAGGGATAGCAAACTTATTCAGGACAAAACCCCAGACAAAACAGAATCGGACCACAACGCAGCGCACCAAACAAGGAGCGATAAAGGCCTTACCTCAATGATAACGTGCATATCAAACTCCTTAGTGTTAAGTCCGATTCCCTCATAAAATGCAGTCCTTTGACAGTCATTAAGGTACATTGTGATATACACCTGACATAAAATAGAAAGCCATGCCATTTCAAGAGCTACAATATCAGAAAACATAAGACAAAATCACCCAAACCACCAGACAGTGTACTCACAGAGAGGCAGAAGAACCTCGACCACAGCTTGGCTTGCCAGTCGTTCAAGAACTGAGGTTGGGCCTTCAAGAGTGCAGAGAAGAAATCGCCATGCCTGTTTTCATCTTGGCACCAGTTCTCAAAGTACTTGAAGATGGGGTACAACTGGTACTCAGGATTCTCCTTGAGATGCCGGTAGATTGTAATATACCTCCAGTAACCGATCTTTTCAGACAGGTAGGTTGCATAGAAGATGAACTGGGGTTTAAAAAAGGTGTAGGTTCTCGCTTTGGTTAGGAAACCAAGGTCCAGGGCAAGGTTGAAGTCCGACAAGCCTTTGTTGAGAAACCTGTATTCATGAACAGGTTATGACCTAGAATACATATGGCCTCTCAGAAAAGGGCTTACGGAAGCTACACAATGAAAGGCTGCAGAATTAAAAAAAAAGGTCTCAAGGCAGACAACCAGTGTCTCATTCGCAAGCTCTGGTCTGCATGCGTTGGCACACTATTACAGAAAACATACAATGCACATACCCAGCATGTCGGGCCTCATCTCGGGACATGAGGGTGAAGATCTCAGCAACAGTGGAATTGGTTTTCTGCAGACAAGCACGAACGAATCAGAAAGGCGAAGCTAGCAGACAATGGGCTTACCATGCAAGGGATCACAATACCTTGTAATGAACCTTGGCCCTGGGAGTAATAAGGAGTAGTTTGACGATGGGATGATGTATAACCATGACATTACATAAGGCCTATGGCGTTGCAGGAAATGGCACAAAGGGTTCAACCGTCACAAACCTTGAGCCTTCGGCCGAGCTCCTTGTATAGAAGAAACCCAGAGAATTCAGCAGTGCACGACCTCTCCAGAAACTCCACAAAAATTTGCCTCATGGGGCCTTGTATCTGCTCCGCGGCCTTCTTGAACTCCGGGTTCCTCACGAAATGGGTCTGGTTGTAGTCCGTCTTAAACTCCTGCAACAAAGCATCGAACTCCTCCTGCTTCAGATTCTTGTTGATCTCCCTGTTGAACATCCGCTCCATCTCATCGAAATCAGTAGTGTAGAAGCGAGGGGTGAGCAGGGTATCTTTTGCGAGCTCCTTTGCGCCCGATTTCGGCTTCTCCTTGGTTGCGGTGGCTTCCATGGAAACCCTGTGCGCAGAGAGAGATGAAGAAGAGAGGGGGTATTGCTTCTGTGTCAGAGAAATTGAGCCCAGGCGAGATGAAGATGGGGAAGACGAAGGTATGGAGACAGGTGAAACGCGGTTAAGAGAGAATTCCGCAGTGCAGGAGGAGGTGAGAGCAGCCATCGCCATTGCCATCGCTGCAGAGGAAGCCTCTTGCACACCAGTGATGAAGAAAACCTCTACTCTGCTACGTCTACGCTGCAAAACACCATAGCTCTAGAGATAGCATTTAGTGGATATGTTGATGTAGAGAATCGCCCGCTTTTGGTCCACGTCATCTATCGATCCTACGTGGCTTTATCCCTGCCATTCCCAACCTCTCCCCATTGGCTCCCCTAAGATATTGCCCCCATGTTTTATCTCAGCCTCATTTCTCCCACAAAATATTCCAATTGCAAATATTCCAATAAATTAACCACCACCACATCATCTGCTTCTGGCTTCACTCACTAGGGGGGCCTCTTCACACCTTTTCACTAACCAGGTGGAATGCCTTCCAAGAAATTTCATGCCTCATATGATCCAATGCCCACCTCCATTCTCACGAGAGGCCGACATACACACTAGTTTTACGTCAACATGCAACTGACTTGGCTAGGCCAAGTGGTGAAAGTATCAAACTATGTGCACAGATGGGAGCTCTAGTTCCGGTCTAACCATCCCCCCAATCGTGATGGTCGCTCTGCAATTGGCTTGAGCACACCACATGAAATTTTGCTCACTCACATTTGTGACTAGATAATGGTGGTGGGCGTGTAACCTCATGTATTGTGAGGTTTAAAAAACAAACTATGCGTTTATGCAAAATATATTTTACCATAAAGGTCCTTGGGGTGGTTTGTCCGATGAATGCTTGTGAATTATCCCCTAAATCCCTTGCCTAAGCATGAATCAAGGGCATTCTCCACACACACTTACACCTTAATCCCTTCCTTTACTATCATTGCTCATCCTGCTACTTCTTCTTGTCTAATTGATCGTCTTATTCCTCCTCCTCATTATATTGTTCCATCTTCCACACCCTCCTCTTTTAGTGTTGTCAATGCACATGTTGGTTGCACTACTTTTCCTCCTCCTCCTCCTCCTACTGCTCAATCTTCCTTCTCCTCCTCCTCCTTTGCTTCTTCCTCTGTTGTTATTGCTCTTCCTCCTGCTCCTTATTCTCCTTCATTGCTCCTCCTTTGCCTCTAATACTGTCACTAATAGTCCTACTCCTCCTCATTGTATTGTCTTACTCCTCCTCATTGTGTCTTCTCCTCTTTGTGTGCTACTATTGCTTCTCCTCTGCTCCACACCCTCCTCCTCTAGTGTCAATGATCCTCCTCTATTTAGTCTTATTGATGCAAGGGTTGTTAGTAAGGGATTTTTCGTCGTGCCAGTCGCTCAACCTCTTAATGGTGAAGTTATGCATGCTTGCACTCCACTCCATAGTGATCCTCCTCGATTCATTAATTCACAAAGTTCGTAAGGGGTGCAGCACTTTGAGTTTGTAAGGGTTGTGGCACTTCGAGTATAAAATCTTCATCTTTGTTGTGCATCTTTGAGAAGTACACCACGCCATAAAATTCAAGATAATGGGATGCTTGGCCATGGTGTAGATGAGGTTCAAGGGCTCTAGGAGGAGAGTGCCATTGAAAAACATCATACTTAATATCAAATGAGGTTCAAGGGCTCTAGGAGGAGAGTGCCGTTAGATGAGGATATGTGACAATATTTAGTATGGTCTTTAGAGTGTGGGGATTATTCGATGCATCATTGCATACTGAATATCTAAAGAATATTCTTGAGTTGATAGATGTCCAACGATATTCAGTATGGTCTTTAGAGTGTGGGGATTATTCAATGCATCATTGCATAGTGAATGCTTGAAGAATATTCTTGAGTTGATAGATGTCCAACGATAAGATTGGTTTTTAGGGTAAAAGGTAAGTATCCATAGATGAAGTAGATGCTTCTGCATAGATAGGATTGGTTGTTGGGATAGAAGGTAGAGGCTTTTGTATAGTGGGGGTGAAGCTACCCAACATAAGTTCTAATTGTCCAGTCCTAGTCTACAATGTAGCTTGCGTTTCTAGTGGATTGAGGATTTGCTATCCATCCTTTCCCAAGCAATATTTCATTCATCATTAGTGCACTCTTAATAGAAAAAAAACACTTTTAATTTCCATAGCTCTATCACATGCTTGGGTTTTCATGAGCTATAGCTTTCCAATTTTAATCGAATTCTCATAAGCCAAGTCTCATAAGCTATGACTAGTGTTGAAATAGCAATGTGTGAGGGTGCAACAAGTGTAGAGCAAGGGGGAAAGCATGCACATTAGAAAGGATAAAGAAAGACTAAGGGTCCTAGCTCAAAGGTTTATTTATATGGTTACATGTAGAAGGTGAAGTTAATGGTCAAAAAGGTAGCACATAGAAAGCACAAGGTGGCACATGGAGTGTAAGCATTTATTGACACATGGATGGCACAAGGTTGGTCTGTAACTTGTGGATGAGGGCTCCTTGAGAGCTATGAAATCATATACTCCTTCACTCATTTCAGAGCTTGATTATGCAATGCAATTAGTATCCTTCTTATTGTTCTCTATTGATTAAGCTTTATCCTTTGTTCTTGATTAGCATTATCAATTATAATAAAGTTGATATTAGTGTTTAACCCTCCTTAGATCCAACTTTTAACTCGGTATCTTATTAGGTGATTAGGGTTTGCTTAAGGATTGGTTCATAGCACATGGTACTACCTTTGAGAGATCAATATCGAGTCTTAGGTATCCTCAAGAAAACAAAGTCTCCTTCTTTGAATTCCAATGGCCTTCGATGTGCATCTTCATAATGCTTCATCTTCTCTTGAGACTTCTTGATGTTCTCTTTGCATGTTTGCAAAAGAGTTTGCATTCTTTCCACTTCCTCCCTTGCATGTGGATTTGCATTCTCTTGCTTGAATGTTACGATTGGTACATGCACCTTGTAGCCATACATAACCTCAAAAGGCATCATTCCAATACTACTATGATAGGTGCTATTGTAGGCGAACTCCGCCAAATGGAACCAATTGTCCCATGCATGTTGCATTTCATAGCAATAATGCCTTAAGTAAGTCTCAAGCCACCTATTGACCCTCTTGGTTTGACCATCGGTTTCCGGATGATAGGCCGTACTAGGAGTCAACTTAGTGTCCACGCTAGAAAACATTGTACATCAAAATGTGCCCATAAACTTCACATCTTGATCACTCACTATTTGCGGCATACCATGCAACTTAAACACATTTTCCATGAATTGGTGTAGTACCATAGATGACGAGTGTCTCACTTTTTTGGTACAAAATGGGTAGCTTTTGTCAATCGGTCAACTACCACATAGATACTATTCCATCCCCTCTTGGTGGAAGGCAAGCCGATAATGAAATCCATAGCAATATGCATCCATTTACCCTCCGGAATAGGTAAAGGCTGAATCAAACCACCGGGCTTGTGTGTGAGATCCTTGTTGAGTTGACAAGGCATACACTTAGCAACATACTCTTTGACTTCCCTCCATTGGCCTTTCTAATGAAAGCTCTGTCTTATGGCATCATAGGTTTTGAACAAACCCAAATGTTACGCCATGGGAGTAGAATGCATCTCATCCATGACCTTTTTCTTGAAGAATGAGTGGGGTACAAGATACACCCTTTCCTTGTGATAGAGGAGACCATTTTGGAACAGAAAATGAGGTAAATCATCACAAACACCATGCTGTAATTTCAGCACTTTTTCTTGAAGAATGAGTGGGGTACAAGATACACCCTTTCCTTGTGATAGAGGAGACCATTTTGGAGTAGAAAATGAGGTAAATCATCCTCACAAACACCATGTTGTAATTTTTGCACTATTTGTGAAGCCTTATCTCATCAAGCGTATATTCCTCTTGAATCTCCTCAATCCAATCATTATGCACTTCTGTGATGTCTGATAAAGAACATGCCCACATTCTAGAAAGTGAATCCGCCACCACATTCTCCTTTCCCTTAATATATGTGATCTTAAAATCATATTGTTGAGAAGGGTAGCCAACCACCTTCTTTGCTTAGGTGAGAGATTTGATTGTGTGATAGAAAGAATTGAAGAACCCTATGGTCACTTCGTACATAAAACTTGCTTCCATAAAGATAGTGATGCCATTTTTTGATTGCATGCAAAATAGCAAATCATATCTTGGTCATAAACATGCATCTCCATCTCTTTGTCATCAAGTTTGCGGCTTTCATAAGCAATGACCCCATGGTCTTGATACAACACCACACTAATGCCTCTTCCACATGCATCCTCTCTAATAGTGAAAGGCTTGGAAAAATCTGAGCATACCAAGATAGGTTCCAAAGTAAGCATTCTTTTCAGCTCATCAAAACTCTTTTGTGCCGTTACATCAAAACTCTTTTGTGCCGTTACATCCCAAAAGAATGTCTCTTTCTTCAACTTACCCATCAAAGGAGCCGCTATATGTGCATACTTCTCAATGAACCGGTGATAGAATAATGAGAGACCTAAGAATCCCCTCACTTGAGTGAGATTGATGGGAGTAGGACAATTCTTCACACATTCCACCTTCTTGGGGTCCACCTTTATGCCATTAATTCTCACAATGTGACCAAGGTATTCCACCTCTTTTGCCACATGAATGTACACTTGGTTTCTTTTGCATACAATTGGTTGGCTCTTAATGCATCAAATACCTCCTTCACATAAACCAAGTGCTCCTCTTCACTCTTGCTATACACTAATATGTCATCGAAAAACACCAATACAAACTTGGTTGGCTCTTAATGCATCAAATACCTCCTTCACATAAACCAAGTGCTCCTCTTCACTCTTGCTATACACTAATATGTCATTGAAAAACACCAATACAAACTTGAAGAGATTTAAATGGTTGTAGCACTTTGTTCATCAATGCTTGAAACGTGGCCGGTGTATTACATAACCCAAACGACATCACCATGAAATGATAGAGACCTCTTTCAGTACGAAATGCCGTCATATGCTCATCCCCACTTTTCATTCTTATTTGGTGGTAACCGGACGACAAGTCAATCTTGGTGAAGAACTTGGCACCCTTCAATTCATCTAAGAGATCATAAATTCTTGGGATTGGGTGCCTATTCTTGATAGTGATTTTGTTAACATCCCGATAACCTATGCACATTCTAAAAGTCTCATCCTTCTTCTTCACCAATAAAATGGGCGATGCAAATGGTGATTGACTTGGTTCCACCCAACCAATATCTTTAACTTGCTTTGCCACTTCATCTTTCTCCACTTTTGATAATCTATATGGAGGTTTGTTGACTGCATCGGCTCCAACTCAATGATGGCATGATCTACCTCCCTCATCGGTGGCAAGCACTTGGGCATATGAAACACATCTTCATACTCCTTAAGTAGCTTCTTCATGCCCACATGTGTAACTTTGCTCTCTCAAATCCCTTGATTAGATATATCAATCGATTCAATCTTGCTTGATATGTGTGAATCATGCAATAAAATCTCTAATCAAGGCATCAGCCATTCCATTATGCATTAATTGTCTCAATCTTGCTAGCTATGGTGTGGATTCCCAAACATTATGAAGCATGCATTAATTGTCTCAATCTTGCTAGCTATGGTGTGGATTCCCAAACATTATGAAGCATGCTTACCCTAAATCCCCAAACTTAACCATGGAGAAACACAAAACATAGCTCATAAACCTTAAGAAGGCTCACCATTTGTTTCAAGCTTTGCAAGATTGAAGCCATGCAAAAGGAGAAGACTCACCATTGTCCATAGCATTGATTTTTGGCACTCAAATCATAGTGAAGAAGCTCCCGATGTGATCAAAACGGGTGCAGCCCCTCTGTAGAAATCTCAGTAGAAATTGGCAAGAAACCCCTCCATTGCAAGTCTAGATGTTGCTAAACCTCTTACACTTAGTTAAGCATGGATTTGGTGCCAAATGTGAAGGGTAATCGGGCTGTAGAAACACACAGCTGAACAGCCCTCCATAGCCAAGAAATCGCCAAATCGCCCCACTAATGCAAGACCTAATGTACCATTATGCTAAGTAAGGCTTGTAACTAAGCTTGGCTAAGCTTATTGGCCACTTATAATCGTTGAATAAGGACATGGATTTGTGCAAAAAAAATGCACTATAAGAAAACACGAATTTGGCTAAGAAAATGGTGATGAAATGAAGCTTTCTTGTGCTCTACTTTGAAGAGGAAGCTTAGCACAATCAAAACCCTAAGGCAATGCTTTGCTAAAATAGATTGAAGCCCTAAATTCCTCCAAGGTTAAGCAAGAAGAAGAGGAAGAAGTAAAACATTTTTGGATTAGCAGTTAATCATGGATTAGCAAATTCCCCCAATTTTGGTCCCGACATTCAAATTTAATGAGGCCATCCCCAAAAAATTTGGTCCACCATAACCCATAGCCCCAAAAGCTTATGAAAATGTGAATTAAAAAGATCAAATCAACTCAAGGAGGATCACCATATCCCCATTTCTTGATCAAGAAAATCAAGAAACTCAAGAAAACTCGAAAATTTTCAAAAACATTCCAAGAAAGTGGATCAAATCAAAGCTCTGATACCAATGCAAGAAAGCAAATGACCCACTCAAGACATGGAGTAGATAACATGGGTGTAGTCACCAACTTCATCTCTAAGGGAGAAGAACACCATAGAACCTTGGGCATAAGAGCTTTAAGAAAGGTAATAGTAAAAAATGATCAAAAGGTTACAAGCCCATGAGCTCTATGCCTCATATAACCCAAGGCCCTCAAAATATACATGTAAATATGTCCTAATCTACTTCATTACAAGCACAAGTGCTCATTTCTTGCACACAACTAAGTGCTCATTTCTTGCACACAAATGATAGCTGTGATTGAGCAGCAGTAGTTTATCTCATTTTTCATAGCTACACAAATAGCTATGTGAGTGGTTATCCTCCATAGGTAGCCAGTTTGGCGGTTTGTTTTACAACACAAAGCAGCACCTTTGCTTGCTTATTAATGTAGCACCAATGTGTAAGACCAACATAAAAATTTGAAGGACAAGCACCGCAAACCAGGTAGCTACTCCAGTGACGCCAAACCTAAGCCTAGAACACAATGCACTAGCTCAAACACATTGCTAGCTCAAACACATTGTTGACAGATATAGCAGGAGAGAGAGAAAGAAAGTAACATAAGTGGGTTGTACACATATCTCACAATAATAGCAAGAGGCAGCACTAGGTCACAATCTTGGAAAAGCTCAAAGACATGTGCATCTCTAAGGGAGAGAGAGGCATCTGGGCAACATTGAGTACTATAAGTGTGAGAGAGAAGCACAAGGAGGTTTTCTTCATTCTTTATATAGCAAATTACTATGTAAGTAGGAAATTTTACAATATCTCCTAGTTACATGAAAGCATTATCTTCTCGTTATCTAGGAAATTGCATTTCCTATATACCTCATGGAGAATTGGATGGATTCTCCATGTCATATATAGAAAATGAGGTCGGATATATAGAGCTCTCTAGGAAATATTGGAGAATTGGATGGATTCTCCATGTCCTAATTAGGAAAGGAGGTTGGATGTATAGAACTATCTAGGAAATAGGACATGGATTCTCCATGTCCTATTTAGGAAAGGAGGTTGGATGTATAGAACTATCTAGGAAATATTTCCTTTCCTAAATAGGACATGGATTCTCCATGTCCTATTTAGGAAAGGAGGTTGGATGTATAGAACTATCTAGGAAATATTTCCTTTTAAATGGATAATTGGATGGATTTTCGATTTCCTATATAGAAAATGAGGTCTTTATGTAGTAAATGCGGTTGCGCATATAGAGCTATTTAGGAAATATTGCGCATATAGAGCTATTTAGGAAATATTGCCTTTTACATAGAGAATTGGATGGATTCTCCATTTCCTATGTAGGAAGTAGGGTCTATATGTAGTAAACCAATAAGAACTCATCTTTATATATCAACCCTTCATCTGTCAAAGCTGCGGTCTATGATGTTTGTGTATTTCCTGATATTAGGAGATCAATCGCACCAGTCTTGTTCTGGAGACTATATTTCACATAGCTCTAACACCCCATGTTGGCAGCAACATTAAGGCAATCTGTTTGGGCACCTTGGGCATATAAGGGGCAAGGATGCACTTGGCCTCTTCAACATGCAGGGCATGCATTTATAGAGGATCACAAGGAATGAGTCTCCTTACAACCTAGTATAAGAGCTCTATTTAGGCACCTTGGGTATGCAGAAGGCATTCCATTGGGGCTGAAAAGCATGGTGTCATCCACACCAGTGATGATCAACCCTTGAGGGGCTGGGGAGGAATCTTACATCCTCTCCCACTTGAAAAACACAAGATGTCCTCATCTCACAAACTGGGGGTAATCCCGCATCAGTTCGGCTTCTTTCTCCCAGGTGGCGTCTTCAAAAGGATAGAGCTTCCATTTGACTAATAATTCTCTCAGAATTCTATTCCTGAGAACCTTCTCTCGAACATCAAGGATTTCTTCATATTGGAGTTCTGTATGTCCTTAGGGTTGAAGAAGTTAAGAGTTCATCATTAAGCACATGATTCGGGCTCGGTACATACTTTTTAAGTAGGCTGACATGAAATACATTATGTACTTTGAGATGAGGAGGCAGAAGAAGTTCATAGGCTAAGCCACCTACTTTCTTTGTAATCAGATACGGCACACAGTATCTAGGGGATAACTTTTTGTACTTCCTAAGAGATAAAGAACTTCTTTTGGGGCGTACTCGAATGAAGACCATATATGCTTCTTCGAATTTTCTATCTGAGCTCTTCTTATCTGCATATTGCTTCTGTCTATCTTGGAAAACTTTTATATCCTTGCAGATTGATTGCATCTGCTGCTCCATGTCGTCAAGCATCTGTCTGGACATCTCGACCCTAATCAATGGATCGGACCAAGTTAATGGTGTTAGGCAGTCTTGTCCATACAGAGCTTTGAAAGGGCTCATCCCGATACTTCGGTGATAAGAAGCATTGTAGGCAAACTCGACTAGGTGTAGATAGCTTAGCCACTTCTTGGGTTCCCTGCCACCACATCATGACCGAATTGTATCTTCGATTACTTGGTTCACCCTTTCTGTTTGACCATCGGTCTCGGGGTGGTAAGTTGTGTTGAGATCCAAGAAAGTTCCTACTGCTTTGAAGAATGCAGTCGAGAATCTTGACGTGAATTTGGGATCTCGAACACTCACTATTCTTCTGGGTAGGCCATGCAATCTAAAGATTTCCTTGAGGAACACTCTAGCCACATCCACTGCAGTGTAGGTTTCTTTTACTGGAATCAGATGGGCAACTTTGGTTAATCTATCAACTACCACGAAGATGGAGTTGTAACCTGATTGCACTGAAGGTAGTCCAGTAATAAAATCCATACTGATACATTCCCACTTCATCTGCTGGGGGATGTCTAATGGATGTAACTTCCCACCAGGAATTTTTACTCTCTCGGCTTTGACTTTTTGACATATTAGACATTGACGTACATGATTAAGTACATCCTTTTTTAGTCCAGGCCAAAAGATGCTTTTCTTTACAGACATGTAGGTCTTGATGAAACCTGGATGTCCTGCTATAAGGCTATCATGGGCTTCATTCAGAATTTGACCCTTAGTTCCGTCATCATTGGGAATGCATAACCTGCTATTGTAATACATAACTCCTTCATCCAGGCTGTACCCTTGAACTCGGTTCAACTCTTGAGGATTTTTGCTTTCCTGCATAAGTAGGGTAGCAATAGGGCTAAATAATATATCCTGCATGATCTTCTCTCTTGCTTCATTAATCAATGGATTTGACACCACTGTGATTGCAAGCAAGGAGGCTTTTCTGCTGAGGGCATCTGCTACCACATTTTCTTTGCTTGGGCGGTACTTGATTTCAAAATCAAATTCCTGCAGGGTCTGCATCCACCTTCTTTGGCGCATGTTGAGATCCTTCTGAAGTGAAGATCCACTTTAAGCTCTGATGATCTGTCACATCAAAGTGAATCTTTGACCCAGTAGGTAATGTCTCCCCATAACTTCAGGGTATAGACTACTGAAAGTAGCTCCAGGTCATGGACATCATAATTTCTCTCATGCGTTCTGAGTTTTCGGGATTCATAGGCCACTGCATAACTTCCTGCATGAGCGTACCTCCCAGGGCAAAACCACTGGCATCAGTTACTACCTCAAACGATAGAGAGAAATTTGGCAACTTCAGAACAAGATTGGTTACCAAGGCAGTCTTCAGCTTATAAAAAGCGCTCTGACACCTGGCAGACCATTGAAATGGGGTATTCTTCTTGAGAAGATTAGTCAGGGGGGAAGCTATGAGAGCATACTTAGGCAGTCTTCAGCTTATAAAAAGCGCTCTGACACCTGGCAGACCATTGAAATGGGGTATTCTTCTTGAGAAGATTAGTCAGGGGGGAAGCTATGAGAGCATACTTAGGTATAAAAATTCTGTACCAACTAGTTAATCCCAAGAATCCCTTGACTTCTTTCACTGTCTTTGGTTCAGGCCAATCTATGAGTGCTTGGACTTTTGCGGAGTCTGGAGAAATTCCGTCTTTGGATACCAAAAAGCCCAAGTATTCAACATGGTCGACAGAGAAAGTGCATTTGCTCTTTTTTGCAAAGAGTTGGTGCTTCCTTAGAATCTCAAGAACTTTACGGACGTGAGCTTCATGGTCAGCTACATTCTTTGAGTAAATCAGAATATCATCAAAGAAAACAAGAACAAAATCATCCAAGTATTCTCTGAGAATGTCTTGCATTAGGCGATTGAATGTAGCTGGGGCATTTGTCAATCCAAACGGTATGACTGTAAATTCATAGTGCCCATAGAGCGAGTATTGATGGCTGTCTTCGAGATATCTTGATCATTAATCCTGATCTAGTAATACCCTGATTTGAGATCTATCTTTGTGAAGATATGGGCTCCATTTAGCTTGTCCAGAAGCTCATCAATTCTGGGGATAGGATACTTATTCTTAACTGTCATCAGCAGTAGTAGCTGATTGAGACCTCTGGCTGTTATCCACATAGAGTCTTAACGTTCCATCCTTCTTTTTCTGAAAGAAGGATGGAACGTTAAGACTCTATGTGGATAGGATACTTATTCTTAACTGTCATCAGCAGCAGCTGATTGAGACCTCTGTTATCCACATAGAGTCTTAACGTTCCATCCTTCTTTTTCTGAAAGAGAACTGGCGCTCCCCAAGGTGAAACACCGGGTCTTACAAACCCTTGTTCTAACAGCTGCCTAAGCTGTTCCTCCTTGAGTTCAATAGCTTCAGGGACTGGCATTTTGTACGTGCGCTGGGCTACTAGGGCTGAGCTCCGGGGGTCAATTCTATCTCATGATCTACTTCCTGAATCGGAGGCATCTCAGTTAGCTCTGCTGGGAATAAATCATCATACTCACATAACCATTTTGGTTCTTTGGCTTTTAACTTTGTGTCTACTGGATTCATTTTGACAACATAAATGAACTGCTTCTTTCTAAGTCCTTTCAGTAACCTAGAAGCTTTTACTAATTGCAGATCTAGGGATCCAAAAATTCCAGTTCCTTGAACTTTGTTCCCGTGAATGTCACAGAAGGAAATGGTTCCAATATGACAGTGAATGTCAGCTTGATTTTTGTGGAGCTAATCCATTCCAAGGATTCTGTAGAAAACTCCCAAAGGTAAGACTCTGAACTGGCAGTTAGTTACATTCCCATCTAGATTGAACTGAATACGATCTGTCTCATGGTGAGTGAAAAGAATCTTCCCACTGGCCAATTCAACTTGTATAGGTTTCCCTGTTTTTTGTTCTAAGACTAGCTTACGCAAGCATCCTGGGGGAAATAAATGAATGAGTCCTGCGTGAATCAATCAAAAGCTTAAATGACTTACCCTTATACTCAACTGGAGCATGGATGATAGAGAATTGACGATTTGGCCCTTGGTTTTCAATTGCGGCATAAATCTGACCTCTTTTCTCTTCCACTACTTCTGCTATCGTAACTGCTCTGGCTGTTGTAGATTGGGGCGGAATTCTTTCTCTTTGGTTACCCCAGTTCTAGGAGGGAGTTCTAAGATTACTCTAAACAGAGACAGATGGTTGAGCTGGAGTCCTCCTAGGATTGCCCTGATTTTGGCGGCGAGACGGTTGACTGATACGAAGGGACTGGTCTCTGCACTCTGGGTCCTTGACTTCCCTGTCCTCTTGACATGGCAGGAGTCGGGCAGTCTTTAAGCTGGTTGATTGAAACCCTGACACCCAAAACACATGTTCTCACTTCTAAGCTCATTCCTCTGAATCTTTGAAAAAGGTGGGGCTCCTGAGAAAGTGTTTTGAGGAAAGGGTCTTCCTTCACTTCTGAATCTCCCAGCATCTTGATTCTGATTAGGGCCTTGCTGCCTCTTTGGGGGGGTGGAAAGTTTGAAGCACTTCCTGGGGTTTGGAACCTTTGAAGTTTGAGGGTACAGGCTTTGGCAGGACCTTAACAACAAATGCTTTGGCAAAGTCCTTTGCCATTCTGACAGCTTCTGCCATTGAGACTCGTTTGGCATTTTTCACTAAAGTATCCAATGGCTCGTTCATCCCTCGAATGAATCTAGCCATCAGCTGCTCTTCATCCAAAAGTGGAGAATATTTGAGGAGAAGGGCAAATGCCTGATGGTATTCTTCAATTGTCCGGCTATCCTGCTTCAATTCCAAGAACTCATTCATTTTGGTTTCTAGGAAGCCCGGAGGACAGAACCTCTTCTTGAGGTAAGCTTTAAGATCTGACTAGGTCTGGGTATTTCGGTCGAGATGGTTTGTCCTCACAATGGTTCCTCCATATGCGACCCTGGCCGTTTCCATAATTTTCAATCTGGCGAGAGCCAGCTTACTCCTCTCATTATAATAACCGGTTACATCAAAATACTCTTCCATTGCCTCAATCCATTTTTCCACTGTTTCTCCTAACTGTTTCCTTCACCCTTGAAGGGACCAGGTTGGGATCGGTGCAGGGCTTTATGAATGTAGGGATCTAACTCTTCATCATCGATAAGAGGATCCGGCTGCCTACCACGGCCCGCGTGCCTCATGATTCTGACAAAACGAGATTTTTGTCAGCTTAACTTTGTCTCATCAGATTTATGACTATTAATTTTTTTGAGATTTATTTCTTAAACAAATAAATATTCCATCATAATTCTTAAAAACAAGATTCACTCTCATAATTTTATTAACCAATATTCACAACCACGAAAACAATTTGGAATCTTTTGTAAAACTTCATTTATTATCAAAAGTTTTTGATATATACATAGAACGTCTCGGCTCCAAAAGTCACTGCCTTAATCGTGCACGCATAAAAAGGCGATACTGCGATGGAGACATGCTATAATATACACGATTCATCACTGATAATGGTGCTGTAATTCTACTCCTAGGAATAAAGTGGCTAAGAAGTCTAAAAATTCGGCAAGAAATTCTAAAATTTCGGGGTGAATGATTATAGAGTTGTATATAATGAACAACTCCTAGCCTTATAAGATCATGGCTAGCGAGATATTCTGGCTGAGTCTCTGTCGTTGATTGGTATTGACATTAATACTTCGCCCTCCAGAGAACCACATATGTTGACGTCGCTGTATTGGATCAGGAAAGTATAGATCCTCAAAGTGATGAGCGAGTCTCACTCTGCTTTCTCGGGTTGTAGCGGAGTTGATGAGATTTTCGAAGGCAAAGGCGATCATATCTTGACTCTAGGAATGCTAGATAGATTTGGGGTATCCATCTAAAAATCCAGTTCAATTTATGAATTCATTTCAAACATAATCTTAGCAAGTGAAAACATTATTTCCCATATTTACTTTAAAATTTTAGGCAATTTCTGCTACTGTTTCGTAAGTTTACAACAACGCTCTGATACCAGCTGTGAGACCCCTCTGTCCCCTCCACGCATCGGATTCCCGGTTGTTAGCAGTAGAAGTAGCTTCCTCTTGCACACGGGGCCCAGTCGGGGCCTCGCCCACGAATGTCTGGACACGAGACTAATCTGGTGGTCATTCTGAAACCGAAACCGCGAAAAATTCCCTTGCCCTGGAAAACGGGGGCGATTCCACCTTTTTGATTTTCTTAACGAATTTTCTAATGGGGTCAAGAGAACTAAACTATCCTTCACCTACTATTAAACTAGATAGAAGGAAAACTATTACATACTTAACTTGAAGAAATCAACGCTTTTTTCCTAACCAAAATCAGGCACAGCCGTTGATCTAATCATTTGAGAAAGTCTTCAGATTTTTATTTAACTACTCGAATTCTAAGCATATTCCTATTATTTCAATTTCATTATTAATACTCCACTGGTTCCAGCCTAACGCCATCCGGCCCATGGATTAGCCACCACCCAACCACTGGAATCGGTAGAACTAGACAATTACTCACCCACCCATAATTGAATGCCTTTCTTAACTTTTGCTTTCGAATACAGATACGCACACACTCCTCTTTAAAATTTTAACTTATAAAACAATCCTATGACAAACAGTTATTGATTACAGATGTCATAACTCAAAATTTCCATCCAGTCTCTTGATTCTAAAAAAAACAATCACTCTGGACTCTTCGTTGAGACCAACAGGTTAGCAACGAGATCCAGTAAACAGATTACAATAATCATTTCGTCCATCATACATATCTTCCACGACATACGCATGGGTGTCCTAGGCACCGCGAGCCTGTGCATCGCCTGGTCAAAACCCTCCATCCTCTCCTTAGGTGTCCTGACACTTCCCTCAGGGACTGCTTTGTCGGCCCTCGTCCATCGTATCGGAAGCGCACCATTTTAACAGTACCGAGGCTGGTCAAGACCTGGGCAGGCTTTGCCGTGTGAGCTATCCTTTGAACACTCCCTGCGCCAGGTGTTGCAACCGAACTTTCCTTAGAAAAACATATACCGAATGCTCCCTCCAGCATTCTGGCGTAAGACAGTCCTTTAAGAAAATAGGGTTTCTATGCAAGTTTTTAGTTTGATTTTCTTTTGAATACAATGAGTATATCTTGAATCAGTATCCCTAAAACTTCATGATCGTAATTCTGAATTTCACAACAGAATTCCTCGAATTCTGTAACCTTGATCCACAGATCAATTTAAAGGGTCTCAAACTTAGTTTTAGATTTGGCGAGAGATTTGAGGGTATTCTTTTCTAAACTGTATTCACATCTATCCCATTTCACATCACATCACATCATATTCATTCACATCACATATCATCCATTCACATCTATCACATCACATTCATTCATATCCATCACATTCATTCACATCACCATCACATTCATTCACATCACCATCCCATCACATACATTCTATCCACATAACATCACATCACATCTATCCACATCATATCTCATTCATACACATCTAATCTCATTCATCCACATCCATCCAAATGTTCACATGTACAACTACCCACATCTATCCATACATTCATATCTATCACTTCACATCCATATATATTCATGTCACATCACATCATATTCTATACACATCCACATCCATTCTTTCACATACACATACACATCCACATCCATTCTTTCACATACACATTCACATCCATTCTTTCACATACACATCCACATCCATTCTTTCACATACATCCACATCCATTCTTCACATACACATCCACATCCATTCTTCACATACACATTCACATCCATTTTCATCACATATCATCCATTCACATCCCATATCATTCATTTACATCCCGATTCCCATGACATCACATAAAGGTAAAGAGAAAGTGGTTGAGTCCCTTGGTATGCCTGATATTTCTATAGGGCATTCTCTTGTTGATGGAGAGTCTAGTGGCTCGGATATGAGCTATGAGATCCCTCTGCCCCCTCCAACATTCTCGCATAAGAAAGTCGTTTAAGAAAACAGGGTTCTATGCAAGTTTTGAGTTTGATTTTCTTTTGAATACAAGGAGTATTTCTTGAATCAGTATCCCCAAAACTTCTTGATTGGAATTTTAAATTTCATACCAGAATTTCTCAAATTTTATAACCTTGATCCACAAATCATTTTGAAGGGTCTCAAACCTAGTTTCAGATTTGGCGGGAGTTTTTAGTGTATTTTTCTAAACTGGTCACTCCTTTCCTCTCAAAACTGACGAAAGAGTTTGGTCTTGGTTATAATCTGATTCAAGGTTCGAGTTGGATAAGATCTTTCCTGAACTATCTTTCTCAAAAAGGTTTGATAATTCAGTTACTATTTTACTAAATTTCTTTCTTTGAATATTCACTGAACTGATTTCTAAATTAGTACGAATTCTAATGAGGAATAAATTAATCATTTATCTGAATATTTCGATCTTGATAGATTTCTTGAATTTTCTTTTTACAATCTGTGTGAATATAAAACGATAGAAATTTCTCTCTTGGAGTATTTAATTGTTCATTTATCAAATACTCATAGAATTTTAAACATAGAATTTAAGAGAATTCTAATTTTGATATAAAAATTCTTTATGCATTTTTTTATGCATAAAAGTCAACTTTAATGGGAATAACACTTTTATATTTAAAAAAATTCCATTAGGTATCTTTCTATGCATAGAAATCAAATTTAATAAGAATAACACTTTTGTAATAAAAAAATTCCATTATGCATCTTTCTATGCATAGAAATCAAATTTAGTAAGAATAACACTTTTGTAATAAAAAAATTCCTTTATGCATCTTTCTATGCATAGAAATCAAATTTAAAAAGAATAACACTTTTGTAATAAAAAAATTCCATTATGCATCTTTCTATGCATAAAAATCAAATTTAAAAAGAATAACACTTTTGTAATAAAAAAAAATTCATTATACATCTTTCTATGCATAGAAATCAAATTTAGTAAGAGTAACAATTTGTAATTTAAAAACTTCCATTATGCATCTTTCTATGCATAAAAACCAAATTTAATAAGAATAACACTTTTGTATAAAAAGAAATTCCATTATGCATCTTTCTATGCATAGAAATCAAATTTAATAAGGATAACACTTTTGTAATAAAAAAAATTCCATTATGCATCTTTCTATGCATAAAAATCAAATTTAGTAAAAATTAACACTTTTGTTATTAAAAAAATCCTTCATGCATCTTTCTATGCATAGAAATCAAATTTGATAAGAATAACACTTTTGTAAAAAAAAATTCCATTATGCATCTTTCTATGCATAGAAATCAAATTTAATAATCAAATTTAATAAGAATAACACTTTTGTAATAAAAAAATTTCATTATGCATCTTTGTATGCATAGAAATCAAATTTAGTAAGAATAACACTTTTGTTATAAAAAAAATTCCTTTATGCATCTTTCTATGCATAGAAATCAAATTTAATAAGAATAACACTTTTGTAAATAAAAAATTCCATTATGTATCTTTCTATGCACAGAAATAAAATTTAGTAAGAATACCACTTTTGTAATTTAAAAAAAATCATTTATGCATCTTTCTATGCATAGAAATCAATTTTGATATCCATGCATATTCATAGGTGAATATGTATATGGAGTAATTAGAATATTTCTTTTAGATGCAGAAATGGTGAGAATTACTCTTTTGGAATAACATAAAAACAAACTTTCTTTTTCACAAAATTTTGGAAAATTTTGCCATAACGTCCTTTGTATGGCTGACCATTTCTCATTTTTATCTTTCTACAATTAACTTAATTAACCCAATTTAGAATTATAGACCTCTAATCACTTAATTAACTTAATTAATCTAATTTTGTAAATTCAAAAGAGTAAACAATAAGAAGAGTTTTATTAATCACTTAGTTAATCTTTCTAGGGTTAAGAAAGGCTGGAATGTAAAGAAGAGAAGGGGGTGGCCTTTTCATCAAAGACATAGCATTTGAATTTAATTCAATCATCTTCAATTCATAAAAATCAAGAAAACCATAGATTTTTCATTAAAATTTATAAACAAAGTAAGAACATTAGCTTCCATGGAGCTTGTAATAAGCTCTCCTTTGGCTTGAGGGATTGAGGGTTCTACTATTGTTTGAAGCAATAGTGGCCACCAATTCACTTTGGAGAGGATTAGGCCAAAAATAATTGAATTATTAAAAAATACAATGTAGATGGCTCAGGACAGGAGTAGAGTAATAGTGCATAAACACCATTAAGCTTTTACAAAGGGGGAGGCTTCTATTTATAGGAAAAAGTGAGCCTCTAACCAAGCAAACTGATTCTAGAATTTTCCAGATCAGTTTGGTCAATTTTTGGCCATTTTTCAGTCAGTTTAACCTATTTTTTGGATCTAGTTTTGAAATAGGAGAGAGGAGAGATGAAAATATCTCATTTTATTGATTAATAATTGGGGGTAATGATGAGAAAAAGGTGCCTACTTCATGTGGGGAGATCTCCACACTGAGGTGTCAAAACTCAGTTTTTTAATTCTTTTCTTTGGTCCTTAATCCACTCTTCATCTTATGTGAGCATTTACTCATTTTTTTGGGGGAGGATTCTTTTATTCTTCAATTTATCTTCTCCCTACACTTGGATTGATCCTATTGGCCCATAGGAACCTTAATTGGACCATAATCCAAAAATTTCTGAAAATCTGGACCCTTAGGCTAAGGTCCTTTATACCTATTTTCAATTAATTCTAATTGCACATTGGAAAGTTCTTTTTGAATTTTTGTTTCAAGGGAAACCATTTTAGACACTAGGAAAATTTTTATGTCCAAAAATATCTCAATTTTGAATTCTCTCTCTAGATATTTTCTCTCTCTAGGCCAAAACAGGGTAAAACAAGATCTTTCTTTTATTTTAGAGAGGGGAATAATTATAAGATCAGAAGGGAAGGTTCTTACACCTGTACACCTCAAAAGATGGAGGGAGTAATCTTACATCCTACCCCATTTAAGAAACGAGAGATGCCCTCATCTCGCAAACTAGAGGGCAACTCTTTCCCTTAAGATCCAATTGATTCTGGGGTTCCTCTTATAGTCTTGTCAACCCAATAGAATCTTGGAATATATATCCCTTATATAGAGCTCATCATCAGATAGCAATTCATTCAAATCATATCATTCATATCTTTCACACAATAATGGTCCATTAGACCGAAATTTCCATCTGAACAGTCCTCTCCATGGGAATTTCAATTATACAGATTTTTAATTTGACATCCCTTAACTTGATCCACTAGGTCAAGTGATAATAGTAGCAATCTGTCATTAGCACAATCCACTAATCTCACAGTGATTTGCTGAAGTCATTATCGTCATTCCAGTTACAAACATCATCACACAAGAACTCGTCCCATTCATCCTCATTATGGTTTTGCTCAGCTTATCACTTTTCAACCAAAATTCAGGAATCATCATTTTTCAATCAGAATCCAAATCAACTCATCAGTTCTCAACCAGAATTTTAAAATTATGTCAACCACATTCAAATTCGTCATCTGGATAGCATTTTTGCTTATAATTTCAAGTCTTAGATTTAATCCTATATACTATCAGTAAAGAGCTGTAGTTATACCCTCGGTATATACGGGTAGTCATGGTCCTTGGAATTTTAAGGTAAATACCATCATGTCTAGGCCTCAAGCAAGTCAAGGATTCCATGCAATTGTGGTACTTTCATCTCAAGACCCAATTACTAATTTCAGCCTGAATATCAATTTGTATGAATTTCATCACACAATTACAAACTTTTACTGCTACTTCATAAATTTTTGACATTTCTCGGTTGATCCACTTTAGTCAATTCGCTCTGATACCAGCCTGAAAGATCCTTGTCCCCTCCGCACAACGAATTCTGGGGTGCTAGTAGCAGAAGTAGCACTTCTTGCACGAGGCAGGGTCCCGGGCCTCGCCCATGTATATCCGGACAAGAGACTAATCCCTTGGTTCTTCCAAAATCGGACCCAAAAAAACTACCCTCACGGGCGATTCCTCCAGGATATTTTCACTCTAACGTAGTCAAGAGCCTAAACTAACTGAATTGATCTGATCGAACCCGTAAGTCCCATAGTCAGATCAAGGAAAAGACTTGCACTTGGATCATAGAGACCAACACTTTTTTCCTCATTGAGAGGCAGAGCCATTGATTCCTTTCCATAGAATAATTTTTATCTGGAATTTACTTCATCTATGGTACCATAAGAGAATTGAGTCTCATTTTAGGGATCCATCACTCTAGCCTAACCCCAATCCCGTGGGTTAGCCAACCACCCAACCACTGTAGTGATGGGATCCATTTAAGAATTTTGCTAGGTTTTGTCCCGGGTACCAAGGAAAAGAGTTCCCAGGCCCCCTAGCCGGATATTCATGCAAACTTAAAACTAGTCACACCACTTACACACCCAATATGAAATTGCCTTTTTCACAGATTCACCTATCTTTAAAACAATCCTTTAATGAATTTATAGTATCACTGATGATCATAATCCTCCTAAATATCCGGTTGAATCCTAATTTTCAATTTTTCCTTCATCGGTGTACCTATGGCATTATTGGCAACCAGAATGCTAATCACCTCCACCCAGGGGCCTTTACGATAGTTCCTAGCTCATAGTAGTAATCGACAATATTTTCACTTATAAAAATCAAAATGGAATTTGTGTTGAAGATCAGCAAGATTAACCAACAGATCTATATAAAAGAGCCATAGACTCATTCGTTGAGGACCAGCAAGGTCAATCAACCAGATCCATGCCCAAATTCAGAAAACAACTCTTACTCCTTGTTCCAATATCTTCCACGACGCACGTGTGGGTATCTTCGGTGACCCAGAGCCTGAGCACCGTATGGTCAGCACCCTCTAGGATCCTTCATAGGTCACCTAGTGCTTCACTCATAGGCCGCTTCTTTAGTCCCTCATCCACCATATCGGAAGCTCACCATTTAAATCGAACCGAGGCTGGTCAAGACCTCGGTCGACCTTGCTACGCGAGATGTCCTCCTTTGACTCTCCGTCAGCTGTTGCAACTTTATCAGTTAGGTCTTCACAACCTCATTCATAAGACGGTCAAAATGCTTCCCCAACATTCTTGACATATAAAACAGTCATTTAAAAACAGGTCATAAATACAATTTCTATAACGAACTCTCCTCTTTCCACATTGTTCCACATTATTTAATCCACATCCATTTCATATGTATTCCCATTTTCATCCAATCACATCATTTTCATCTCATCACATCTTTCCTCATTTATCCTAATCAGATCTCATTCACTCGCATCTACCCATATGCACATCTCATCACATCACATTCATTCACATCTCATCCATTAATATCTACCCCAATCCACATCACATCCATTTCACCTCACATCTCATTCATTCACATCTATCCCGATTCACATCGCATCACATCTCATCCATTCACATCTATCCCCATTCACATCACATCTCATTCATTCACATATATCCCGTTTCACATCACATCACATCATATTCATTTACATCACATATCATCCATTCACATCTATCACATCACATATCATCCATTCACATCTATCACATCACATTCATTCATATCCATCACATTCATTCACATCACCATCCCATCACATACATTCTATCCACATAACATCACATCACATCACATCGATCCACATCATATCTCATTCATACACATCTCATCTCATTCATCCACATCCATCCAATCATTCACATGTACGACTACCCACATCTATCCATTCATCCACATCCATCCAATCATTCACATGTACGACTATCCACATCTATCCATACATTCATATCTATCACTTCACATCCACATATATTCATATCACATCACATTCTATACACATCCATATCCATTCTTTCACAAACATCCACATCCATTCTTTCACATACACATTCACATCCATTCTTTCACATGCACATCCACATCCATTCTTTCACATACATCCACATCCATTCTTCACATACACATCCACATTCATTCTTCACATATACATCCACATCCATTCTTCATATACACATTCACATCCATTTTCATTACATATCATCCATTCACATCCATTTTCATTACATATCATCCATTCACATCCCATATCATTCATTTATATCCCGATTCCCAACCATGTCATCACATAAAGGTAAAGAGAAAGTGGTTGAGCCCCTTAGTATGCCTGATATTTCTATAGGGCGTTCTCTTGTTCGTGGAGAGTCTAGTGGCTCAGATATGAGCTGTGAGACCCCTTTGCCCCCTCCAGCATTCTGGCGTAAGATAGTCCTTTAAGAAAATAGGGTTTCTATGCAAGTTTTCAATTTGATTTTCTTTTGAATACAAGGAGTATTTCTTGAATCAATATCCCCAAAACTTCTTGATCCGAATTCTGAATTTCATACCAAAATTCCTCCAATTTTATAACCTTGATCCACAAATCAATTCGAAGGGTCTCAAACTTAGTTTCAGATTTGGCGGGAGTTTTGAGTGTATTTTTCTAAACTGGTCACTCCTTGGATAAGATTTTTCTAAACTGGTCACTCCTTGGATAAGATTTTTCCTAAACTATCTTTCTCGAAAAGGTTTGATGATTCAATTACTATTTTACTGAATTTCTTTCTTTGAATATTCACTTAACTGACTGATTTCTAAATTAGTTACGAATTTCAATGAGAAATAAATTAATCATTTATCTGAATATTTCGATCTCGATAGATTTCTTGAATTTCTCGTTTTTACAATCCGTGTGAATATAAAACGATAGAAATTTCTCTCTTAGAGTATTAAATTATTCATTTATCAAATACTCATATAATTTTAAACATAGAATTTAAGAAAATTCTAATTTTGATTTAAAAATTCTTTATGCATCTATTTATGCATAAAAATATATTTAAAAAATTCCATTATGCATCTTTCTATGCATAGAAATCAAATTTAATAAGAATAACACTTTTTTAATTAAAAACATTTTCCATTATGCATCTTTCTATGCATAGAAATCAAATTTAGTAAGAATAACACTTTTGTAGTTAAAAAAAATCCTTTATGCATCTTTCTATGCATAGAAATCAAATTTAATAAGAATAACACTTTTGTTAAAAAAAAATCCATTATGCATCTTTCTATGCATAGAAATCAAATTTGGTAAGAATAACACTTTTGTAATTAAAAAAATCCTTTATGCATCTTTCTATGCATAGAAATCAAATTTAATAAGAATAACACTTTTGTAATAAAAAAATTTCCATTATGCATCTTTCTATGCATAGAAATAAAATTTAGTAAGAATAACACTTTTGTAATAAAAGAATTCCTTTATGCATCTTTCTATGCATAGAAATCAAATTTGATAACAATAACACTTTTGTAATAAAAACAATTCCATTATGCATAGAAATCAAATTTGATAACAATAACACTTTTGTAATTAAAAAAAATCCATTATGCATCTTTCTATGCATAGAAATCAAATTTAGTAAGAATAACACTTTGTAATTAAAAAAATTCCTTTATGCATCTTTCTATGCATAGAAATCAAATTTATTAAGAATAACACTTTTGTAATAAAAAAATTTCCATTATGCATCTTTCTTTGCATAGAAATCAAATTTAATAAGAATAACACTTTTGTAAAAAAAAAATTCTATTATGCATCTTTCTATGCATAGAAATCAAATTTAGTAAGAATAACACTTTTGTAATAAAAGAAAATCCTTTACGCATCTTTCTATGCATAGAAATCAAATTTAATAAGAATAACACTTTTGTAAGAAAAAATAATCCATTATGCATCTTTCTATGCATAGAAATCAAATTTAATAAGAATAACACTTTTGTAATAAAAAAATTCCATTATGCATCTTTCTATGCATGGAAATTAAATTTAATAAGAATAACACTTTTGTAATAAAAAAATTCCATTATGCATCTTTCTATGCATAGAAATCAAATTTAGTAAGAATAACACTTTTGTTATAAAAAAAAGTCCTTTATGCATCTTTCTATGCATAAAAATCAAATTTAATAAGAATAACACTTTTGTAAATAAAAAATTTCATTATGCATCTTTCTATGCACAGAAATAAAATTTAGTAAGAATACCACTTTTATAATTAAAAAAAATTCATTTATGCATCTTTCTATGCATAGAAATCAATTTTGATATCCTTGCATATTTATAGGTGAATATGTACATGGAGTAATTAAAATATTTCTTTTAGATGCAAAAATGGTGGGAATTACTCTTTTGGAATAACATAAAAACAAACTTTCTTTTTCACAAAATTCTGGAAAATTTTTCCATAACCTCCTTTGTATGGTTGACCATTTCTCATTTTTATCTTTCTCTACAATTAACCTAATTAACCCAATTTAGAATTATAGACCTCTAATCTATACAATTTTATAAATTCAAGAGAGTAAACAATAAGAAGAGTTTAATTAATCACTTAGTTAATTTTTCTAGGGTTAAGAAAGGTTGGAATGTAAAGAAGAGAAGGGGGTGGCCTTTTCATCAAAGGCATAGCATTTGAATTTATTTCAATCATATGCAATTCATAAAAATCAAGAAAACCATAGATTTTTCATTAAAATTTGTAAACAAAGTAAGAACATTAGCTTCCATGCAGCTTGTAAGCTCTCCTTTGGCTTGAGGGATTGAGGGTTCTACTATTGTTTGAAGCAATAGTGGCCAGCAATTCACTTTGGAGAGGATTAGGCTAAAAACAATTGAATTATTAAAAAATTTAATGTAGATGGCTTAGGAGAGGAGTAGAGTAACAATGCATAAATACCATTAAGCTTTTGCATAGGGGGAGGCTTCTATTTATAGGAAAAAGTGAGCCTCTAACAAAGCAAACTGATTCTAGAATTTTTCAGATCAGTTTGGTCAAAATTTTTTTATACCAATTTTGGGTCAATTCAGCTTACTTTTTGGATCTCATTTTATTGATTAAGAATTAGGGGTAATGATGAGAAAAAGGTGCCAACTTCATGAGGGGAGATCCCCACACTGAGGTGTCAACATTCAGTTTTTTAATTCTTTTCTTTGGTCCTTAACCCACTCTTCATCTTATGTGAGCATTTTCTCTTTTTTTTGGGGGGGGATTCTTTTATTCTTCAATTTATCTCCTCCCTACACTTGGATTGATCCTATTGGCCCATAGGAACCTTAATTCGACCATAATCCAAAAATTTCTAAAAATCTAGACCCTTAGGCTAAGGTCCTTTTTTATACCTATTTTCAATTAATTCCAATTACACATTGGAAAGTTCTTTTTGAATTTCTGTTTCAGAGGAAACCATTTTAGACACTAGGAGGATTTTTATATCCAAAAATATCTCAATTTTGAATTACCTCCCTCCACGTTTTCTCTCTCCAGGCCAAAACAAGGTAAAACAAGATCTTTCTTTTATTTCAGAGAGGGAAATAATTATAAGATCAGAAGGGAAGGTTCTTACACCTGTACACCTCAAAAGCTGGAGGGAGGAATCTTACATTCTACCCCACTTAAGAAAGGTGAGATGTCCTCATCTTGCAAACTAGAGGACAACTCTTTCCCTTAAGATCCAATTGATTCTGGGGTTCCTTATAGTATGGTCAACCCAACAAAATCCTGGGATAAAGATCCCTTATATAGAACTCATCATCAGGTAGCAATTCATTCAGATCATATCATTCATATCTTTCATACAATAATGGTCCATTAGACTGAAATTTCCATGTGAACAGTCCTCCATGGGAATTTCAATTATACAGATTTTTAATTTGACATCCCTTAACTTGATCCACTGGGTCAAGTGTTAACACTAGCAATTTGTCAGCACAATCCACTAATCTCATAGTGATTTGCTGAAGTCATTATCATCATTCCAGTTACGAACATCATCACATAAACTCATCCCATTCATCCTCATTATGGTTTTACTCAGCTTATCACTTTTCAACCAAAATTCAAGAATCATAATTTTTCAATCAAAATCCAAATCAACTCATCACAGTTCTCAACCAAAATTTTAAAATCATATCAACCACATTCAAATTCTTCATCTGGATAGCATTTTTGCTTATAATTTCAAGTCTTAGATTTACTCCTATATACTGCCAATAAAGAGCTACAGTTATACTCTCGATATATACGGGTAGTCACGGTCCTTGGAATTTTAAGGTAAATACTATCATGTCTAGGCCTCAAGCAAGTCAGGGATTTCATGCAATTGCGGTACTTCCATCTAAAGACCCAATTACTAATTTATGAATTTCAGTCTTAATATCAATTTGTATGAATTTCATCACACAATAAATTTTTGACATTTTTGGCTTCTTGGTTAATCCACTTTAGCTTATTCGCTCTGATTCCACAGCTGAAAGATCCTTGTCCCCTCCGTGCAACGAATTTTGGGGTGCTAGCCAGAAGTAGCACTTCTTGCACGAGGCAGGGTCCCTCACTCGGGGCCTCACCTACGTATATCCGAACAATAGATCAATCATTCACATGTACGACTACCCACATCTATCCATACATTCATATCTGTCACTTCACATCCACATATATTCATGTCACATCACATCACATTCTATACACATCCACATCCATTCTTTCACATACACATCCACATCCATTCTTTCATATACATCCACATCCATTCTTTCACATACACATCCACATCCATTCTTTCACATACACATCCACATCCATTCTTTCACATACATATCCACATCCATTCTTCACATACACATTCACATCCATTCTTTCACATACACATTCACATCCATTCTTTCACATACATCCACATCCATTCTTAACATACACATCCACATCCATTCTTTCACATACATCCACATTCATTCTTCACATACACATCCACATCCATTCTTCACATACACATTCACATCTATTTTCATTACATAGCATCCATTCACATCCCATATCATTCATGTACATCCCGATTCCCAACCATGACATCACATAAAGGTAAAGAGAAAGTGGTTGAGCCCCTTGGTATGCCTAATATTTCTATAGGGCGTTCTCTTGTTTGGTGGAGAGTTTAGTGGCTCGAATATGAGCTGTGAGACCCCTCTGTCCCCTCGAGCATTCTGGCATAAGACAGTCCTTTAAGAAAATAGGGTATCTATACAAGTTTTCAGTTTGATTTTCTTTTGAATATAAGGAGTATTTCTTGATTCAATATCCCCAAAACTTCTTGATCCAAATTCTAAATTTAATACCCGAATTCCTCTAATTTTATAACCTTGATCCCCACAGATCAATTCGAAGGGTCTCAAACTTAGTTTCAAATTTGGTGGGAGTTTTGAGTGTATTTTTTTAAACTGGTCACTCCTTCTTTCCTCGAAACTGACGAAAGAGTTTGGTCTGGGTCATAATCTGATTTAAGGTTGGAGTTGGATAAGATTTTTCCTGAACTATCTTTCGTAAAAAGGTTTGATAATTCAGTTACTATTTAACTAAATTTCTTTCTTTGAATATTCACTTAATTGATTTCTAAATTAGTTACGAATTCCAATGAGGAATAAATTAATCATTTATCTGAATATTTTGATCTTGATAGATTTCTTGAATTTTTATTTTTACAATCCGTGTGAATATAAAACAATAGAAATTTCTCTCTTAGAGTATTAAATTATTCATTTATCAAATACTCATATAATTTTAAACATAGAATTTAGGAGAATTCTAATTTTGATATAAAAATTCTTTATGAATCTATTTATGCATAAAAATCAACTTGAATGGAAATAACACTTTTATATATAAAACAAATTCCATTATGCATCTTTCTATGCATAGAAATCAAATTTAATAAGAATAACACTTTTTTAATTCGAAAAATTTTCATTATGCATCGTTCTATACATAGAAATCAAATTTAGTAAGAATAACACTTTTGTAATTAAAAAAACTTCCTCATCCGGAAAGCACGGGCGATTCCTCCATGATATTTTTACTCTAATGTAGTCATGAGCCTTAACTAATTGAACTGATTTGACCGAACCCGTAAGTCCCATAGTAGTCAGATCAAGGAAAAGACTTGCACTTGGATCATAGAGACCAATGCTTTTTTCCTCATTGAGAGGCAGAGCCGTTGATTCTTTTCCATAGAATAATTTTTATCCGGGATTTACTTCATCTATCGTACCATAAGAGAATTGAGTCTCATTTTAGGGATCCATCAGTCCAGCCTAACCCCATCTAGTCCCGTGGGTTAGCCAACTGCCCAACCACTGTAGTGATGGGATCCATTTAAGAATTTGGTTAGGTTTTGTCCCAGGTACCAGGGAAAAGAGTTCCTAGGTCCCCTTGCTGGATATTCATGCAAACTTAAAACTAGTCACACCACTTACATACCCAATATGAAATTGCCTTTTTCACAGATTCAGCTATCTTTAGAATAATCTTTTAATGAAACTATAGTATCACTGATCATAATCCTCCTAAATATCCGGTTGAATCCTAATTTCTAATTTTTCCTTCATCGGTGTACTTATGGCATCATTGGCAACCACAAAACGCTTACCACCTGTCCACTCAGGGGCCTTTTCGATAGTTCCTAGCTCATAGTAGCTGGCAATATTTTCACTTATAAAAATCAAAATGGAATCTCCATTGAAGAGATCAGCAAGATCAAATAGATCCATATAAAAGAGTTATGGACTCATCCGTTGAGGACCAGCAAGGTCAATCAACCAGATCCATGCCCGAATTCAGAAAACAACTCTTACTTCTTGTTCTAATATCTTCCACGATGCATGTGTGGGTATCTTCGGCAACCGAGCACCGTATGGTCATCACCCTCTAGGATCCATGGAGCTTGTAAGCTCTCCTTTGGCTTGAGGGATTGAGGGTTCTAATATTGTTTGAAGCAATAGTAGCCACCAATTCACTTTGGAGAGGATTAGGCCAGGAGAGGAGTAGAGTAATAATGCATAAACACCATTAAGCTTTTGCAAAGGGGGAGGCTTCAATTTATAGGAAAAAGTGAGCCTCTAACCAAGCAAACTTATTCTAGATTTTTTCACATTAGTTTGGTCAAATTTTTTTACCATTTTTGGGTCAATTCAGCTTACTTTTTGGATCTAGTTTTGAAATAGGAGAGAGGAGAGATGAAAATATCTCATTTTATTGAGATTAAGAATTGGGGTTAATGATGAGAAAAAGGCACCAACTTCATGAGGGGAGATCCCCACACTTAGGTGTCAAAATTCAATTTTTTAATTCTTTTCTTTGGTCCTTAGTCCACTCTCCATTCTTTTTTGGGGGGGGTTTCTTTTATTCTTCAATTTATCTCCTCCCTACACTTGGATTGATCCTATTGGCCCATAGGAACCTTAATTGGACCATAATCCAAAAATTTCTGAAAATCTAGACCCTTAGGCTAAGGTCCTTTATACCTATTTTCAATTAATTCCAATTGCATATTTGGAAAGTTCTTTTTGAATTTCTGTTTCAAGGGAAACCATTTTAGACACTAGGAGGATTTTTATATCCAAAAATATCTCAATTTTGAATTACCTCCCTCCTCTCTAGGAGGCCAAAACAGGATAAAACAAGATCTTTCTTTTATTTCAGAGAGGGGAATAATTATAAGATCAGAAGGGAAGGTTCTTACACCTGTACACCTCAAAAGTTGGAGGGAGGAATCTTACATCCTACCCCACTTAAGAAACGCGAGATGTTCTCATCTCACAAACTAGAGGACAACTCTTTCCCTTAAGATCCAATTGTGATTCTGGGGTTCCTTATAGTCTGGTCAACCCAACAAAATCTTGGGATAAAGATCCCTTATATAGAACTCATCATTAGATAGAAATTCATTCAGATCATGTCATTCATATCTTTAACACAATAATGGTCCATTAGACCGAAATTTCCATCTGAACAGTCCTCCATGGGAATTTCAATTATACAGATTTTTAATTTGACATCCCTTAACTTGATCCACTGGGTCAAGTATTAACAGTAGCAATCTGTCAGCACAATCCACTAATCTCATAGTGATTTGCTGAAGTCATTATCGTCATTCCAGTTACGAACATCATCACAGGAACTCGTTCCATTCATCCTCATTATCGTCATTCCAGTTACGAACATCATCACAGGAACTCATTCCATTCATCCTCATTATGGTTTTGCTCAGCTTATCGCTTTTAAACCAAAATTCAGGAATCATCATTTTTCAATCAGAATCCAAATCAACTCATCAGTTCTCAACTAAAATTTTAAAATCATATCAACCACATTCGAATTCGTCATCTGGATAGCATTTTTGTTTATAATTTCAAGTCTTAAATTTACTCCTATATACTACCAGTAAAGAGTTGCAAATATACCCTCAGTATATATGGGTAGTCACGGTCCTTGGAATTTTAAGGTAAATACCATCATGTCTAGGCCTCAAGCAAGTCAAGGATTCCATGCAATTGTGGTACTTCCATGTGAAAACCCAATTACTAATTTATGAATTTCAGTTTGAATATGAATTGCATCACACAATTACAACCTTTTAGTGGTACTTCATAAATTTTTGACATTTTTGGCTTCTTGGTTGATCCACTTTAGCCAATTTGCTCTGATACCAGCTCAAAGATCCATGTCCCCTCCACGCAAGGAATTCTGGGGTGCTAGCAGCGGAAGTAGCACTTCTTGTGTGGGGGGCAGGGTCCCTCACTCGGGGCCTCGCCCACGTATATCCGGACAAGAGACTAATTCCTCGGTTCTTCCAAAACCAAACCCGGAAAAACTTCCCTCGCTCGGAAAGCACGGGCGATTCCTCTAGGATATTTTTACTCTAACGTAGTCAAGAGCCTTAACTAACTGAACTGATCTGACTGAACCCGTAAGTCCCATAGTCAGATCAAGGAAAAGACTTGCACTTGGATCATAGAGACCAACACTCTTTTCCTCATTGAGAGGCACAGCCATTGATTCTTTTCCATAGAACAATTTTTATCTGGGATTTACTTCATCTATCGTACCATAACAGAATTGAGTCTCATTTTAGGGATCCATTAGTCCAACCTAACCCCATCCAGTCCCGTGGGTTAGCCAACCGCCCAACCATTGTAGTGATGGGATCCATTTAAGAATTTGGTTAGGTTTTGTCCCGAGTATACCAGGGAAAAGAGTTCCCAAGCCCCATAGCTAGATATTCATTCAAACTTAAAACTAGTCACACCACTTACACACCCAATATGAAATTGCCTTTTTCACAAATTCAGCTGTCTTTAGAACAATCTTTTAATGAAACTATAGTATCACTGATCATAATCCTCCTAAATATCTGGTTGAATCCTAATTTCCAATTTTTGCTTCGTCGGTGTACCTATGGCATCATTGGCAACCAGAACACTCACCACCTGTCCACTCATGGGCCTTTTCAATAGTTCCTAGCTCATAGTAACCGGAAATATTTTCACTTATAAAAATCAAAATGGAATCTCCATTGAAGATCAGCTATATTAACCAATAGATCCATATAAAAGAACCATGGACTCATCCGTTGAGGACCAGCAAGGTCAATCAACCAGATCCATGTCCGAATTCAGAAAACAACTCTTACTCCTTGTTCCAATATCTTCCACGATGCACGTGTGGGTATCTTCGGCGACCCAGAGCCTGAGCACCGTATGGTCAACACCCTCTAGGATCCTTCGCAGGTCACCTAGCGCTTCACTCATAGGCCACTTCTTTAGTCCCTCATCCACCGTACCGGAAGCCCACCATCATTTAAATCGAACCGAGGCTGGTCAAGACCTCGGCCGAGACCTTGCTACGCAAGACGTCGTCCATTGACTCTCCGTCAGCTGTTGCAACTTTATCAGTTAGGTCTCCACCACCTCATTCACAAGACGGTCAAAATGCTTCCCCAACATTCTTGACATAAAACAGTCATTTAAAAACAGGTCATAAATACAGTTTCTATAATGAACTCTCGTCTTTCCACATTGTTCCACATCAATCCACATTATTTAATCCACATCCATTTCATATGTATTCCCATTCTCATCCAATCACATCATTTTCATCTCATCACATCTTTCCTCATTTATCCTCATCATATCTCATCCACTCGCATCTACCCATATCCATATCTCATTACATCTTTCCTCATTTTCATCTCATCACATCTTTCCTCATTTATCCTCATCAGATCTCATCCACTCGCATCTACCCATATCCATATCTCATCACATCACATTCATTCACATCTCATCCATTAATATCTACCCCGATCCACATCACATCCATTTCACCTCACATCTCATTCATTCACATCTATCCCAATTCACATCGCATCACATCTCATCCATTCACATCACATCTCATTCATTCACATCTATCCCGTTTCACATCACATCACATCACATTCATTCACATCACATATCATCCATTCACATCACATATCATCCATTCACATCTATCACATCACATTCATTCATATCCATCACATTCATTCACATCACCATCCCATCACATACATTCTATCCACATAACATCACATCACATCACTACATCCACATCATATCTCATTCATACACATTTCATCTCATTCATCCACATCCATCTAATCGTTCACATGTACGACTACCCACATCTATCCATACATTAATATATATCACTTCACATCCACATATATTCATGTCACATCATATCTCTTTACATCACATCACATTCTTTACACATCCACATCCATTCTTTCACATACACATACACATCCACATCCATTCTTTCACATACATCTTTTGAATGTAAGGAGTATTTTCATTCACATCACATTTCATCCACATCCATTCTTTCACATACATCTTTTGAATGCAAGGAGTATTTTCATTCACATCACATTTCATCCATTCACATCTATCACATCACATTCATTCATATCCATCACATTTATTCACATCACCTTCCCAATACATACATTCTATCCACATAACATCACATCACATATGTCCACATCATATCTCATTCATACACATGTTATCTCATTCATACACATGTTATTCATTCATATCCATCACATTTATTCACATCACCATCCCAATACATACATTCTATCCACATAACATCACATCACATCTGTCCACATCATATCTCATTCATATACATGTTATCTCATTCATACACATGTTATCTCATTCATCCACATCCAATCGTTCACATGTACGAATACCCACATCTATCCATACATTCATATCTATCACTTCACATCCACATATATTCATGTCACATCACATCACATTCTATACACATCCACATCCATTCTTTCACATATATCCACATCCATTCTTTCACATACATCCACATCCATTCTTTCACATACACATTCACATTCACATCCATTATCATTCATTCACATCCTATATCATTCATTCACATCCTATATCATTCATTTACATCCCGATTCCCATAACATCACATAAAGGTAAAGAGAAAGTGGTTGAGCACCTCGGTATGCCTGATATTTCTATAGGGGCGTTCTCTTGTTGGTGGAGAGTCTAGTGGCTCGGATATGAGCTGAGACCCCTCTGTCCCCTCTAGCATTCTGGCGTAAGAAGACAGTCCTTTAAGAAAACAGGGTTTCTATGCAAGTTTTCAGTTTGATTTTCTTTTGAATACAAGGAGTATTTCTTGAATCAATATCCCCAAAACTTCTTGATCCGAATTCTGAATTTCATACCAGAATTCCTCCAATTTTATAACCTTGATCCATAAATCAATTCGAAGGGTCTCAAACTTAGTTTCAAATTTGGCATTCACATACACATTCACATCCATTCTTTCACATACACATCCACATCCATTCTTTCACATACATCCACATCCATTCTTCACATACACATCCACATTCATTCTTCACATACACATCCAAATCCATTCTTCACATACACATTCACATCCATTTTCATTACATATCATCCATTCACATCCCATATCATTCATTTATATCCGATTCCCAACCATGACATCACATAAAGGTAAAGAGAAAGTGGTTGAGCCCCTTGGTATGCCTGATATTTCTATAGGGCGTTCTCTTGTTGGTGGAGAGTCTAGTGGCTCAGATATGAGCTGTGAGACCCCTTTGCCCCCTCCAGCATTCTGGCGTAAGATAGTCCTTTAAGAAAACAGGGTTTCTATGCAAGTTTTCAATTTGATTTTCTTTTGAATACAAGGAGTATTTCTTGAATCAATATCCCCAAAACTTCTTGATCCAAATTTTGAATTTCATCCCAAAATTCCTCCAATTTTATAACCTTGATCCACAGATCAATTCGAAGGGTCTCAAACTTAGTTTCAGATTTGGTGAGAGTTTTGAGTGTATTTTTCTAAACTGGTCACTCCTTCTTTCCTTGAAACTGACGAAAGAGTTTGGTCTTGGTCATAATCTGATTCAAGGTTGGAGTTGGATAAGATTTTTCTTGAACTATCTTTCTCGAAAAGGTTTGATAATTCAGTTACTATTTTACTGAATTTCTTTCTTTGAATATTCACCTAACTGATTTCTAAATTAGTTACGAATTCCAATAAGGAATAAATTAATCATTTATCTGAATATTTTGATCTCGATAGATTTCTTGAATTTTTGTTTTTTACAATCCGTGTGAATATAAAACGATAAAAATTTCTCTCTTAGAGTATTAAATTATTCATTTATCAAATACTCATATAATTTTAAACATAGAATTTAAGAGAATTCTAATTTTGATATAAAAATTCTGTATGCATCTATTTATGCATAAAAATCAACTTGAATGGGAATAACACTTTTATATATATAACAAATTTCATTATCCATCTTTCTATGCATAATCAAATTTAATAAGAATAACACTTTTTGAATTAAAAAAAATTCCATTATGCATCTTTCTATGCATAGAAATCAAATTTAGTAAGAATAACACTTTTGTAATAAAAAAATTCCTTTATGCATCTTTCTATGCATAGAAATCAAATTTAATGGCAATAACACTTTTGTAAAAAAAATTCCATTATGCATCTTTCTATGCATAGAAATCAAATTTAGTAAGAATAACACTTTTGTAATAAAAAAATTCCTTTATGCATCTTTCTATGCATAGAAATCAAATTTAATAAGAATAACACTTTCGTACTAAAAAAAATCCATTATGCATCTTTCTATGCATAGAAATCAGATTTAGTAAGAATAACACTTTTTTAATAAAAAATTTCCTTTATGCATCTTTCTATGCATAGAAATCAAATTTAATAAGAATAACACTTTTGTAATAAAAAAATTTTATTATGCGTCTTTCTATGCATAGAAATCAAATTTAATAAGAATAACACTTTTGCAATAAAAAAAATTCCATTATGCATCTTTCTATGCATAGAAATCAAATTTAGTAAGAATAACACTTTTGTAATTTAAAAAAATCCTTTATGCATCTTTCTATGCATAGAAATCAAATTTAATAAGAATAACACTTTTGTAATAAAAAAAATTCCATTATGCATCTTTCTATGCATAGAAATCAAATTTAATAAGAATAAGACTTTTGTAGTTAAAAAAATTCCATTATGCATCTTTCTATGCATACAAATCAAATTTAGTAAGAATAACACTTTTGTAATAAAAAAAATTCCTTTATGCATCTTTCTATGCATAGAAATCAAATTTAATACGAATAACACTTCATAAAAATCAATTTTAATAACTAATACCAGTGATATCCATGCATATTCATAGGTGAATATGTACATGGAGTAATTAGAATATTTCTTTTAGATGCAAAAATGGTGGGAATTACTCTTTTGGAATAATATAAAAACAAACTTTGTTTTTCACAAAATTCTAAAAATTTTTGCCATAATCTCCTTTGTATGGCTGACCATTTCTCATTTTTATCTTTCTACAATTAACTTAATTAACCCAATTTAGAATTATAGACCTCTAATCTATACAATTTTATAAATTCAAGAGAGTAAACAATAAGAAGAGTTTAATTAATCACTTAGTTCATCTTTTTAAGATTAAGAAAGGTTGGAATGTAAAGAAGAGAAGGGGGTGGCCTTTTCATCAAAGGCATAGCATTTGAATTTAATTCAATCATTTGCAATTCATAAAAATCAAGAAAACCATAGATTTTTCATTAAAATTTGTAAACAAAGTAAGAACATTAGCTTCCATGGAGCTTGTAAGCTCTCCTTTGGCTTGAGGGATTGAGGGTTCTACTATTGTTTGAAGCAATAGTGGCCACCAATTCACTTTGGAGAGGATTAGGCCAAAAACAATTGAATTATTAAAAAATTTAATGTAGATGGCTCAAGAGAGGAGTAGAGTAACAATGCATAAACACCATTAAGCTTTTGCAAAGGGGGAGGCTTCTATTTATAGGAAAAAGTGAGCCTCTAACAAAGCAAATTGATTCTAGAATTTTCCACATCAGTTTGGTCAAATTTTTTAATACCAATTTTGGGTAAATTCAGCTTACTTTTTGGATCTAGTTTTGAAATAGGAGAGAGGAGAGATGAAAATATCTCATTTTATTGATTAAGAATTGGAGGTAATGATGAGAAAAAGGCACCAACTTCATGAGAGGAGATCCCCACACTGAGGTGTCAAAATTCAGTTTTTTAATTCTTTTCTTTGGTCCTTAGTCTGATGTGAGCATTTACTCATTTTCTTTTATTTTTTGGGGGAGGTTCTTTTATTCTTCAATTTATCTCCTCCCTACACTTGGATTGATCTTATTGGCCCATAGGAACCTTACTTGGACCATAATCCAAAAATTTCTGAAAATCTAGACCCTTAGGCTAAGGTCCTTTATACCTATTTTATATTAATTCCAATTGCACATTGGAAAGTTCTTTTTGAATTTTTGTTTTAGGGAAAACCATTTTAGATACTAGGAGGATTTTTATATCCAAAAATATCTCAATTTTGAATTACCTCCCTCTACACATTTTCTCTCTCCAGGAGGCCAAAACAGGGTAAAATAAGATCTTTCTTTTATTTTAGAGAGGGGAATAATTATACGATCAGAAGGGAAGGTTCTTACACCTGTACACCTCAAAAGATGTAGGGAGGAATCTTACATCCTACCCCACTTAAGAAATGCGAGATGTCCTCATCTTGCAAACTAGAGGACAACTCTTTCCCTTAAGATCCAATTGATTTTGGGGTTCCTTATAGTCTGGTCAACCCAACAGAATCCTGGGATAAAGATCCCTTATATAGAACTCATCATCAGATAGCAATTCATTCAAATCATATCATTCATATCTTTAACACAATAATGGTCCATTAGACCGAAATTTCCATCTCAACAGTCCTCCATGGGAATTTCAGTTATACAGATTTTTAATTTGACATCCCTTAACTTGATCCATTGGGTCAAGTGTTAACATTAGCAATCTGTCAGCACAATCCACTAATCTCATAGTGATTTGCTGAAGTCATTATCGTCATTCCAATTACGAACATCATCACAGGAACTCGTTCCATTCATCCTCATTATGGTTTTGCTCAGCTTATCGCTTTTCAACCAAAATTTCGGAATCATTATTTTTCAATCAAAATCCAAATCAACTCAACTAGAATTTTAAAATCATATCAACCACATTCGAATTTGTCATCTGGATAGCATTTTCGGTTATAATTTCAAGTCTTAGATTTACTCTTATATACTGCCAGTAAAGAGCTGCAGTTATACCCTCGGTATATACGGGTAGTCACGGTCCTTGGAATTTTAAGGTAAATACCATCATGTCTAGGCCTCAAGCAAGTCAAGGATTCCATGCAATTGCGGTACTTCCATGTAAAGACCCAATTACTAATTTATGAATTTCAGTCTGAATATCAATTTGTATGAATTTCATCACACAATTACAAACTTTTACTGCTACTTCATAAATTTTTGACATTTTGGCTTCTCGGTTAATCCACTTTAGCCAATTCGCTCTGATACCAACTGAAAGATTCTTGTCCCCTCCGCGCAACGAATTCTGGGGTGCTAGTAGCAGCGGAAGTAGCACTTCTTGTGTGGGTCAGTGTCCCTCACTTGGGGCCTCACCCACGTATATCTGGACAAGAGACTAATCCCTCGGTTCCGGACCCAAAAAAACTTCCCTCACCCGAAAAGCACGGGCGATTCCTCTAGGATATTTTTACTCTAACGTAGTTAAGAGCCTTCACTAACTGAACTGATCTGACCGAACCCGTAAGTCCCATAGTCAGATCAAGGAAAAGACTTGCACTTGGATCATAGAGACCAATGTTTTTTTCCTCATTATTGAGAGGCACAGTCGTTGATTCTTTTCCATAGAACAATTTTTATCTGAGATTTACTTCATCTATCCTACCATAACAGAATTGAGTCTCATTTTAGGGATCCATCAGTCCAGCCTCCTCAGCCCCGTGGGTTAGCCAACCGCCCAACCACTGTAGTGATGGGATCCATTTAAGAATTTGGTTAGGTTTTGTCCCAGCTACCAGTGAAAAGAGTTCCCAGGCCCCCTAGCTGGATATTCATGCAAACTTAAAACTAGTCACACCACTTACACACCCAATATGAAATTGCCTTTTTCACAGATTCAGCTGTCTTTAGAACAATCTTTTAATGAAACTATAGTATCACTGATCATAATCCTCCTAAATATCCGGTTGAATCCTAATTTCTAATTTTTCCTTCATCGGTGTACCTATGGCATCATTGGCAACCAGAACGCTCACCACCTATCCACTCAGGGGACTTTTCCATACTTCCTAGCTCATAGTAACCGGCAATATTTTCACTTATAAAAATCAAAATGGAATCTCCGTTGAAGATCAGTGAGATCAACCAACAGATCCATATAAAAGAGCCATGGACTCATCCGTTGTTTGAGGACCAGCAAGGTCAATCAACCAGATCTATGCCCGAATTCAGAAAACAACTCTTACTCCTTGTTCCAATATCTTCCACGATGCACGTGTGGGTATCTTTGGTGGCCTAGAGCCCGAGCACTATATGGTCAGCACCTTCTAGGATCCTTCGTAGGTCACCTAACGCTTCACTCATAGTCCGCTTCTTTAGTCCCTCATCCAATCGTACCGAAAGCTCACCATTTAAATCGAGGGCAAGACCTCGGCTGACCTTGCTATGCGATACGTCCTCCATTGACTCTTTGTCAGCTGTTGCAACTTTATTAGTTAGGTCTCCAGGACCTCATTCACAAGACGGTCAAAATACTTCCCCAGCATTCTTGACATAAAACAATCATTTAAAAATAGTTCATAAATACAGTTTCTATAACGAACTCTCGTCTTTCCACATTGTTCCACATCAATCCACATTATTTAATCCACATTGTTCCACATCAATCCACATTGCTCCACATCAATCCACATTAATCCACATTAATCCACATTGCTCCACATCAATCCACATTATTTAATCCACATCCATTTCATATGTATTCCCATTCTCATCCAATCACATTGTTCCACATCAATCCACATTATTTAATCCGCATCAATCCACATTATTTAATCCACATCCATTTCATATGTATTCCCATTCTCATCCAATCACATTGTTCCACATCAATCCACATCCATTTCATATGTATTCCCATTCTCATCCAATCACATCATTTTCATCTCTTCACATCTTTCCTCATTTATCCTCATCAGATCTCATCCACTCGCATCTACCCATGTCCACATCTCATCACATCACATTCATTCACATCTCATCCATTAATATCTACCCCGATCCACATCACATCCATTTCACCTCACATCTCATTTATTCACATCTATCCCAATTCACATCTCATCCATTCACATCACATCTATCCCGATTCACATCTCATCCATTCACATCACATCTCATTCATTCACATCTATCCCGATTCACATCATTCATTTACATCTATCCCATTTCACATCACATCATATCTATCCCGATTCACATCATTCATTCACATCTATCTCGTTTCACATCACATTCATTCACATCATATATCATCCATTCACATCTATCACATCACATTCATTCAGATCACCATCCCATCACACACATTCTATCCACATCATATCTCATTCATACACATCTCATCTCATTCATCCACATCCATTCTTTCACATACACATCCAGATCCATTCTTTCACATACATCCACATCCATTCTTTCACATACACATCCACATCCATTCTTCACATACACATTCACATCCATTCTTTCACATACACATCCACATTCATTCTTTCACATACATCCACATCCATTCTTCACATACACATACACATCCATTCTTCCACATACACATACACATCCACATCCATTCTTCACATACACATTTACATCCATTTTCATCACATGTCATCCATTCACATCCCATATCATTAATTTACATCCCGATTCCCATGACATCACATAAAGGTAAAGAGAAAGTGGTTGAGCCCCTTGGTATGCATGATATTTCTATAGGGCATTCTCTTGTTGTTGATGGAGAGTCTAGTGGTTCGGATATGAGCTGTGAGACCCCTCTGCCCCCTCCAGCATTCTAGCTTAAGACATTCATACAAGAAAACAGGGTTTTTATGCGAGTTTTCAGTTTGATTTTCTTTTGAATACAAGGAGTATTTCTTGAATAAGTATCCCCAAAACTTCTTGATAAGAATTTTGAATTTCATACCAGAATTTCTCAAATTTTATAACCTTGACCCACAGATTAATTCGAAGGGTCTCAAACTTAGTTTATATTTGGCGGGAGTTTTGAGTGTATTTTTCTAAACTGGTCACTCCTTCTTTCCTCGAAACTGACGAAAGAGTTTGGTCTTGGTCATAATCTGATTGAAGGTTCGAGTTGGATAAGATCTTTCCTGAACTATCTTTCTCGAAAAGGTTTGATAATTTAGTTACAATTTCACTGAATTTCTTTCTTTGAAAATTCACTTAACTGATTTCTAAATTAGTTACGAACTCCAATGAGGAATAAATTAATCATTTATCTGAATATTTTGATCTCAATAAATTTCTTGAATTTTCTTTTTACAATCCGTGTGAATATAAAATGATAGAAATTTCTCTCTTAGAGCTTTTAATTATTCATTGATCAAATACTCATAGAATTTTAAACATAAAATTTAAGAGAATTCTAATTTTGATATAAAAATTCTTTATGCATCTATTTATGCATAAAAATCAACTTCAATGGGAATAACACTTTTATATAAAAAAAATTCCTCTAAGCATCTTTCTATGCATAGAAATCAAATTTAATAAGAATAACACTTTTGTAATAAAAAAATTTCATTATGCATCTTTCTATGCATAGAAATCAAATTTAGTAAGAATAACACTTTTGTAATTAAAAAAATCCTTTATGCATCTTTCTATGCATAGAAATCAAATTTTAATAAGAATAACACTTTTGTAAAAAAAATTCCATTATGCACCTTTCTATGCATAGAAATCAAATTTAGGTAAGAATAACACTTTTGTAATTTAAAAAAAATCCTTTATGCATCTTTCTATGCATAGAAATCAAATTCAATAAGAATAACACTTTTGTAATAAAACATTTTTCATTATGCATTTTTCTATGCATAGAAATCAAATTTAGTAAGAATAACACTTTTGTAATAAAAAAATTCCTTTATGCATTTTTCTATGCATAGAAATCAAATTTAATAAGAATAACACTTTTGTAATTAAAAAAATCCATTATGCACCTTTCTATGTATAGAAATCAAATTTAATAAGAATAACACTTTTGTATAAAAAATAAATCCATAATTCATCTTTCTATGCATAGAAATCAAATTTAGTAAGAATAACACTTTTGTAATAATGAAAAATCATTTACGCATCTTTCTATGCATAGAAATCAAATTTAATAAGAATAACACTTTTGTAATAAAAAAATTCCATTATGCATCTTTCTATACATAGAAATTAAAGTTATTAAGAATAACACTTTTGTAATAAAAAAAATTCCATTATGCATCTTTCTATGCATACAAATCAAATTTAGTAAGAATAACACTTTTGTAATTAAAAAATCCTTTATGCATATTTCTATGCATAGAAATAAAATTCAATAAGAATAACACTTTTGTTAAAAAAAATCCATTATGCATCTTTCTATGCATAGAAATCAAATTTAATAAGAATAACACTTTTGTTTAAAAAAATGCATTATGCGTCTTTCTATGCATAGAAATCAAATTTAATAAGAATAACACTTTTAAAAAATCCATTATGCATCTTTCTATGCATAGAAATCAAATTTAGTAAGAATAACACTTTTCTTATAAAACAATTTCCTTTATGCATCTTTCTATGCATAGAAATCAAATTTAATAAGAATAACACTTTTGTAAATAAAAAATTTCATTATGCATCTTTCTATGCACAGAAATCAAATTTAGTAAGAATAACACTTTTGCAATAAAAAAATTTCCTTTATGCATCTTTCTATACATAGAAATCAATTTTAGTAATTAATATCAGTGATATCCATGCATATTCATAGGTGAATATATACATGGAGTAATTAGAATATTTCTTTTAGATGCAAAAATGGTGGGAATTACTCTTTTGGAATAACATAAAAACATTCTTTCTTTTTCACAAAATTCAAGAGAGTAAACAATAAGAAGAGTTTAATTAATCACTTAGTTAATCTTTCTAGGATTAAGAAAGGTTAGAATGTAAAGAAGAGAAAGGGGGGACCTTATCATTAAAGGCATAGCATTTGAATTTAATTCAATCACCTGCAATTCATAAAAATCAAGAAAATCATAGATTTTTCATTAAAATAAACAAAGTAAGAACATTAGCTTCCATGGAGCTTGTAAGCTCTCTTTTGGCTTGAGGGATCGAGGGTTCTACTATTGTTTGAAGCAATAGTGGCCACCAATTCACTTTGGAGAGGATTAGGCCAAAAACAATTGAATTATTAAAAAATTCAATGTAGATGGCTCAGGAGAGGAGTAGAGTAACAATGCATAAACACCATTAAGCTTTTGCAAAGGGAGAGGCTTCTTTTTATAGGAAAAAAAGCCTCTAACCAAGCAAACTGATTCTAGAATTTTTCACATCAGTTTGGTCAATTTTTTTACCATTTTTGGGTCAATTCAACTTACTATTTGGATCTAGTTTTGAAATAGGAGAGAGGAGAGATGAAAATATCTCATTTTATTGATTAAGAATTGGGGGTAATGATGAGAAAAAGGCGCCAACTTCATGAGGGGAGATCCCCACACTGAGGTGTCAAAATTCAGTTTTTTAATTCTTTTCTTTGGTCCTTAGTCCACTCTTCATCTTATGTGAGCATTTACTCTTTTTTTTTGGGGGGGGGTTCTTTTATTCTTGAATTTATCTCCTTCCTACACTTGGATTGATCCTATTGGTCCATAGGAACCTTAATTGGACCATAATTCAAAAATTTTTGAAAATCTTGACCCTTAGGTTAAGGTCCTTTATACCTATTTTCAATTAATTCCAATTGCACATTGGAAAGTTCTTTTTGAATTTCTGTTTCAGGGGAAACCATTTTAGACACTAGGAGGATTTTTATATCTAAAAATATCTCAATTTTGAATTACCTCCCTCTACACATTTTCTCTCTCCAAGCCAAAACAGGGTAAAACAAGATCTTTTTTTTATTTCAGAGAGGGGAATAATTATAAGATCAGAAGGGAAGGTTCTTACACCTGTACACCTCAAAAGCTGGAGGGAGGAATCTTACATCCTACCCCACTTAAGAAACGCGAGATGTCCTCATCTCGCAAACTAGAGGACAACTCTTTTCCTTAAGATCCAATTGATTCTGGGGTTCCTTATAGTCTGGTCAACCTAACAGAATCCTAGGATAAAGATCCCTTATATAGAACTCATCATCAGATAGCAATTCATTCAGATCATATCATTCATATCTTTAACACAATAATGGTCCATTAGACTGAAATTTCCATCTGAACAGTCCTCCATGGGAATTTCAATTATACAGATTTTTAATTTGACATCCCTTAATTTGATCCACTGGGTCAAGTGTTATCAGTGAAAAGATGCAGGGGGAGAAGAAAGCTTGAGCTCTTGCAAGCACACACACACTCACAAAATACCCTAAAAGAGCACACAAGGTGAGAGGCTGAAAATCTTCTTCTCCTTCACACAACACTTAACACACCATATACAAAGATAAGAGTACACACATATGAAAAGGTGGTCAACCAAATACATACTAGGGTTCTCTATAGTGTGAACCCAACTAAAATGAGCTGGCGCTATAACTATGCCAGTCTCTCTAGAATAGCTATCACACAGCCTGTCATCCCACTGGTCGCATATCACCCATGATCTCACCAACCATGCCAGTGGTGTGAGTGTGGGGCCTATCCCCGAGGCGGGTCATCAGTGTCCACTGCCTCACTAGATGAGCTCGATATCTCAACACTCCCCCTCAAGCTCAACTCCATCTCATGTACACCAAGCGAAGCCCTAAATCTGCGGAGCTTCTCTGTACCCAATGCTTTGGTGAAGATGTTAGCGACCTAATCCTGTGTGCTAACATGATCAAGGTCAACGTCTCCTGCCAAAACCTTCTCTCTGAAAAAATGGTAGTGGACCTCTATATGCTTCGTGCGAGCATGAAAAACTGGGTTCCTGGCCAACTATATATACTGCTAATGTTATCACAAAAAATGACAACTTATCTATCACTGATAGACCCAAATCTGCAAGTAGCTTTCTCAACCAAGCTACCTCACATGCTGCCATAGCAGCACCTCTGTACTCGGCCTCTGTACTGGATAGAGTAACCGCATGCTGCTTCTTGCTGCTCCAAGTCACAGCAGCACTCCCCAAAGAAAACATGAAGCCTCTGTACTGGATAGAGCAACCGCATGCTGCTTCTTGCTGCTCCAAGTCACAGCAGCACTCCCCAAAGAAAACATGAAGCCACTAGTAGATCTTCTATCTGAGATACTACCAGCCCAATCAGCATCTGTGTATCCATGTACACATATCTCTGTCCCAGTTTCATAAAATAGTCCACAATGCAAAGTAGACCTCACATACCTCAGTATGCGTCTCAATGCATCCAAATGCAGCTTCTAAGGAACCTGCATAAACTAACCCAATAGCATAGCTCAAATCTGGCCTGGTGATCGTCATGTAGATCAAGCTTCCTACTATGCACGTATACATAGTAGGATCCTCCAAAATCTCTCTTGAATCTGCACTCAGCTTGCCATTCTAATCCAATGGCACTAAAATAGGCTTACAACCTGTCACACCATACTTGGACAACATGTCCAAGCTATACTGTCTCTGCAGTAATCCAATACCATGTGGTGACTTAATCACCTCAATGCTCAAGAAATATCTGAGCTCCCCCAGATCCTTCATCTCGAACTCTTGTCTAAGCAAAATTTTACATCAAAGATCTCTACATCATGGTCCCCTGTAATGATTAGGTCATCTACATAGATGACAACAAGCACAACCCCTCTATCACTGTGTCTCACATACAGCGAGAAATCTGCATTGGCTCATGAAAGCCAATAGTGACAAGATATTCAGAAATCTTGTCAGACCATGCTCTTGGTGCTTATTTTAGGCCAGACAAGGCTTTCTTCAACCTGCAAACATGCTCAAGGTGACTCACATCCTCATAACCAGGTGGCTGCAACATATAACACCTCTTCCTGCAAATCCCCATGCAAGAATGCATTCTTTACATCCATCTGATGTAAAGACCATTGCTTTGACGCAACCACTGCTATCACAACTGTCATTGTTGTCATCTTGGCAATTGGGCTGAAAGTTTCCTCATAATCAATGATGCCATATGTCTGCGCATATCCTTTGGCTACCAATCTAGCCTTGTACCTGCTTATGCTTCCATCACTATTACGTTTTACTTTGTACACCCACTTGCATCCAATGGCTTTCTTGCCTTCAGGCAATTGCACTAAATCCCAAGTCTCATTTCCATATAGTCCATCCATCTCCTCATCTATAGCTTCCTCCCAACACACATTTCCAACAGCCTCATCAATGCATGTGGGCTCTATAACCTCCACAACTTTTGCCATATATGCATATAGTGATGTGCCACATAACAATCATAGGTAAACCTCTACACAGGATTCTTCACTCTCCCAGATCTTCGTAGCGTTGCATTCATGGCTTCCATAGCCTTCTTTACACCAGGTGTTCTCATAGCTGGTATCCCAAGATCCTCATCAAGGCTCATCTCTGAGCCACTAGACTCTCCATCAACATGAGAATGCCCTGTAGAAATGTCAGGCATACTAAGGGGCTCAATCACTTTCTCTTTGCCTTTTACTGGTATTATAATGCAGCCTACTTCTCCATGGTCTAACCACTAGATGAGGACTCTCCTGGTCCACTCAAAGACTGTGATTGCTGACTTGCATTCTATGCAACCACATTTCCACTCACATCAGCCCCAATAGCTTCTTTTTCAGCAGCATACCAGCTACTCATCTCATCAAAAACATCCCTGCTTACCTCAACTCACGTTGTCGTGCCATGGCACGTCTATGATGTGAAACCGTGCATGTGAGGCCGTAAAATACACATCCAGATGCATGAGGTTATGTGCCATGACGAGTCATTATATGATGACATGTACATATGTTCATATTGTATATAAGGTTCAATAAGACAAGCTGAGGCTGAGTCAAATCTAGGAGTTTTTGTATATGAGTGTGGAGGGTGATGGTTCTGCTAAATGGTATCGATTGGGTCAAATCAGTGAATCTTATGGAATGCAAGCATGAGGGTATCTCAATGCACAAAGGGATGTATTTATGAAGATATGGGAAAATACTTGAATGAATAATTGGGGAGTCTATAAATCACATGGCCAATATGATGATTTATACACTATGGAGGCATCAAAAAGTAATGGAGACTCAATGGACATTGCAGTGTCGAGAAACTTATTGAATGTTGGGGAATTAAAAATAGGTGCATTGAGGACTTTAACCTTAATGCTAAGGTTATGCCTTGTAACCTTAGTGCTAAGGTTAACAAAGCATATTTGGGATTTTTCTAGAAAGCGTGGAAACGAAATGCGCAGCTTTTTTTTTAATGGCATGTGTAGCTGGCAAAAGGTGGTGGGTGGAGCGCCGAGATCTCCGCAGGAAAAAGGTGAGAGCACCGGAGGCAAACGGCGATTGCAGAGGGGGAGAGGAAAATTTTGCAGAGTTAAGGGAACAGTGTCGTTGGCGACCAGAGAATTTTTTTTGAAGAGCATATCTTCTGTGCATAGCTTTTAGGTGCTAGAAATGAAGGGAAAATTGAGTGCTATTTGATGATGTGCTTTTTGGAAAATCAAAGCTCACAGTCAGCGCAGAGGACTCTGTTTCGCCATTTCTTTCTCCATCGTGAATCGGCGCTGAAGCGGCCATTATGGAAAAATAAAAATAAAAAAATCGACGTGTTCACCCTTCGCTTCATTCAGATAAGCTTAATTTAAAAATCACTTTGTTACTTTAGAAAAAGGGCATGGTAAATAAGCCCTTAAAAGATTTGGAATATATGGGAAAAAGTTGGTGAACAAGATATAATCTTGGAAGAACTGGAGTTTTGTAAAATCACGGAAGATGGCCTTGTTTCTGCTTGACTGAGTTTTGGAAATTATGTACATGAAATAGCTATGCCGTATTCTATCTTTTGCTTATGAAATGTTAGAATATTAAGGCAGGTTTTCAGGTGAAAAAGAGCATCATGATATCATGGTTTTAATGGCACTGGATGTAAAGGATGTAACTGGACACATGTTTATTGGAAAAATGGGAATGCCTTGTTATGCCCACATGTAAATGGTTCAAAGGATTTCATGCAATTTTGTGCAATCAACGGAATGATTTCAAGGATGTATTGAGGTGAATCGACACATGTATTGTCATTGGAAATAGTGATGTTCAATACTCCTTGGGAAATTTTGTGTGTGAGTTTCCTTGTTGGATTTGACATTCACTCTCACAGCTAGAAGTTTCGTACTTTCCTGGCTGTACCGCACACTTCACGACAGCTTTGGTGAACCCGACGTGAAACTGCTGGGGTGAGAGTGTGGTGAAATATACAGGGAAGCTATGGCTGAGAATTCTGAGGGTCAGGGGGTTCATTTTGACCCCGGAGTTATGCAGATGTTTCAAATGTTTACCATGTACATGCAACAGCAACAAGCTGCTGAGAGGGGACAGATTTCCACGACCAAGGCATTACAATCAATTGTGAAAAAGGTAGATCAATTTGATGGGAAGGACATTACAAAGTACCTGCGTAATTATATAAAGGAGATGGAGCTAAACAGGGTGACTGAGGAGGATATGGTTCGAAGTTTCGAGCTGGTATGCGTTCCTGAAATAAGAGAGCGCATAAAGGGATTGCAGACAGCACAGGGTGGCAGAAATTGGGAAGAGTTCAAGCTTGCTTTAAAGGATGAATACTTCATGGAGGATTCTGAGCGAGTGACCAAACGAACTTTTTTGGAATGGGTCACAAAACCTAAAATGGGAATTTCTGCCACAGAATTGCTAAGGGAGTTTGAGAAGCGTTATGCCCAGTTGTCAAGAATAGAGCGTGCAACTTTGGACAGAGAAAAGACAGAGCTCTTCTTGCAAGCAGCTGGGAAAGATCTCCAGGAGAAATTGGAAATCCTCCTTGAGGATAAGAATACAGAACAGGGATTAAAGAGTGATTGGAATGATGTTGAGGATGCAGTCACTATGTTAGCAAAGCGGCAGCGGAGGAGGGATAAAATGGTGATGGGCTCTGCAACCCCCATAGCTGCTGTTACCCCTGAGAATTTATTCAAGCCAGCTGCCACAATTCCTAAGATAGATGGGCCGATGGATGAGCTTATCAAGGGTATGCGTGATTTAAAATTGAAGATGTCCAGGATTGAAGAAAAAGGTCTACCATTGGGGCAGGCTTCTATGCAAAGGCCTCAAATCAAAGAAGGGTTTACATATAGATGCATATGGTGTGATGACCCAGAGCATGCAAAGAAGGATTGTACCAGCTATAAAGAAGCTCTTAAAAATCAACTTGTGTTCTTCAAAGATGGGAAAATCCATCTTACAGAGACTGGTCTTCCATTGAGTACAAACTTTGGGAAAGGAGGGATGAAAAAGCTGGTAGAGGATATGGCCGCTAGTCATGCCATTTCTATGGTTGAGGCAGCAACCTATGGATTAAAGGTTGGTCAACAAAAGCAGGGATTTGAGAATGATGAGGATTATGAGAATGAGAATTTTTGGCCATCAACAATGGAATTAATTGCGTCAAAGAAAGTGTCAAAGCAAGCTTTGCATGAGGCAGGTGATTGTATACGTCTTGAGACTGGCTGGGAGGAGCCTGTGGATTCTTTATCCATTCATGCCTATATTGCCAAATGCCAAAATAATGAGGCACAGGTAGAGGAGAAGCGAAAAAGGGAAAATGAGGAAGGAGGGCCATCAAAAAGAGTTACACGTGGAAGTGAAAAGAAGGATCCTGGGCCATCACATATGCCTCCACAGCATAGCAGACCTCCACATGATGTTTCAATGGAAGAAGTGCCAGCAAAAATGAAGGAGAAGGGTAAAGGGAAAAGTCCACTCTACAAGCTTCAATCTGATATTGAAGTTGCAACAGATCTCAAAAAGGTACTTGAAGAAAGGATTCTAAACAGCAGGGTGGAATTCACACTAGGGGAAGTCTTGGGAATTGCAAAGAAAGAATTTCATGATGAGATAATTGATATTATACGAAGAAAAAGGCAGTCCATAATTGAATCTATTCCATCACAAGGGGAGGCAAGCACTTCCAAGACTCATGGAGTACAGGTACAGAAAAAGGAAGAGAGAGAAAATGTGGTGGAATGTAATCACTCTGCTGATGGGGCACGACAAGTGCGCTTTGTGGAAGAGGATGATGAAAAAGAAGTTCTTACAAAGAGTCATTACTCCAGGAGCCATTGGGCAAGAGCAACCACTGAAACCCTTGTCAAGATAGGTGATTTGGAAGAGCCATATGTCGCTCTAATTGATCATGGGTCTGAAATAAATCTTATGGCTAAAAATCTCTACAACAAATGTAAGTGGCCAATGGATGTGGATCATGGGTGGATGATTAAAGCAGCTAATAATTCATCTGGTGAGCTTTATGCAGCATGTCCAAATGTAAGGGTAACTATAGGGGATGTGAAGGATGATCAGAATTTCTTTGTTCAGGAGATGTCATCGTATCCCCTCATTCTTGGGCAACCCTACATTACAGCTGTAAGGATGGAAACAAAGGTTTTGGATGATGGTTCAGCTTATGCAAGAATAAGGAGTAAAGATGGCAAAAAAGCTGTTCAGTTTTTGACAGTTTGCATTAATCATGAAAGGAATCGTGAGTCTCTTAGGGCACAGTCGCTCCCGAAGATAAACAGAGAGTTTATGAATTACAGGGAGATGAGGGATTTTGGCCAGGTGCCATTGTAAAGCAGGATTCCAATGGTACAAGGGGAAATGAGTTCTCGCAGGACTCAATCAATGTAAATAGTTTTTCAGCAAATTTTCAGGGATTCTCCAGCTATGGGTCACTGGTTTTTGTAAAAAGCAAGGATTTAAAGCGTGGCATGCAAAAACATATACAAAATGAACAAAAAAGTTTTGAGCAGTGTGGTCTTTTGGAGAAGAATGAGTTTATTTCAAGGGTGCTTGATGAGGTGTCATTTATAGATACTATGGATGTGCTTTTTGATATGAGAAGAGCATGCTTACAGGGTGGAAATGAAATGATAAAGGTGTCATCTGTGGAGATGTATGATATAATCCAGGAATTTGAGGGGGTGGAATGTAAAAACATGAATTGTGAGATGGATGCTCATGTGGATACAAAGTACAAAACGGTTGCAAAGAAGGTGAAACCAGTTGCCTTGCCCTTGCCACCAGGAAGCAAGGAGAAGATAGATGAAGCTTCTATGCAGCCAAATCTTAGAGATCCGAAGAAAATTGGGCATAAATTTACTCAAGAAACTCTGAAAGAGCTGAAGATTGGTGAGAAGGATTTTCTGTTGCCAGTTGAAAGGGAATGCTTTGAGGAGATGCTTGTAAAACATGGGAAAGCTTTTGCCTTTCAGCCGCATGAGATAGGCTGTGTTGATCCAAGTGTAACGGCACCAATGGTGATCTTTACTGTTCCACATGTGCCCTGGAATCTGCGGCCAATTCCAGTACCAAAGGCTCTCTTGCCAAAGTTGATGGAATTACTAAAGGAAAAGATCAGGATGGGAATCTTGGAGCCTTCATGTGCCCCATATTCCAACAGATGGTTTACTGTACCAAAGAAAAATGGGACATTGCGCTTTATTCAAGACATGCAACCTGTAAACAAAGTCACAATCAGGAATGTGGGAGCAGGTCCAATTGTGGATGAGTTTGCAGAAGCATTTGCAGGGAAAGCTATATACTCTATGGGTGATCTGTATTCGGGATATGATCAGTTCCAGCTGGATATACAAAGCAGGGACTTGACCACAATGAGAACTCCTTTGGGATTAGTAAGGATGTGTACCTTACCACAGGGAGCCACTAACTCAGTGGCACATATGATGAATGGAATGAATAAAGTCTTACGGGACTTCATACCACAAAAAACTATGCCATTTTTGGATGATGTGCCAATAAAGGGCTGTGATGAGAAAGACAAAGATGGGAATTTGGATTCAAAAGGGTGCCGCAAGTTTGTGGCAAATCATATAAAGGATTGTGACATGATTCTATCCAGGCTTGAAGAGGTGAATCTTACTTTATCTGGGCTGAAATCAGTGTTTGGAGTTGGTGAAGTGCTAATAGTGGGACATCTTTGTAGTACTAGTGGACGCCGTCCTTGTCCAGCCAAAATAGATGCAATACAAAGAATGAAAGAGACATGCATTAATGTTACAGAGCTGAGGAGATTTCTTGGAGCATGCGTCTTTTATGTTATTTGGATCCCACATTATGCACATGTAGCAGATCCTCTTTATCAGCTTTTGAGGAAGAATCAAAAATTTTTGTGGAGTGCAGTACATATTAAAGCTATGCGGAAGCTGAAATATTTGCTCCAATCATCACCCATTTTGAGAAAGGCGGATTATGAGTGTGGCAGGCCTGTGATTGTTACAGTTGATACTAGTCCTACTGGGATAGGATGGGCAGTAGGGCAAGATGATGAGGATGATCATAGGTATGTAATTAGATTTGGAGCAAAGGTATTAAGCTTTCGACAACGAAAGTATCCACAGATCAAGAGAGAATTATGGGGGATAGTCACTGCTCTAAAATGTGAAAAAGAATATCTTATTGGGGCATCTGTACTAGTGGAAACTGATTGCTTGCCACTTCTTGGGATGATAGCAAGTTGTACCACTCCAGATATTGCTATGCTTAGGTGGATTGCTTATATCAAGTCACTAAATCCTGAGTTTGAGCATATTGCGGGAAAAGATAATCCAGTTGCAGATATGCTATCACGAGCCAGGTATGAAGATGAGGAAGAGATGATTAGTGACATTGATGATGTGGGTACAAAGTTCTATACTACAGCATATGCAAAAGGGGATCATATTTGCCTATCAAATGTACTTGAGTCTTTTATTGAGGAAATATATGAAGGAGATTGGTTGCTTATTGGTCAATATTTGAGCACTCTAACAAGGCAAGAAAATTGGTCTGACTCAGAATTTAAGAGGATCCGCAGAAAAGCATATGGTTACTTTCTAAAGGATGGGTATCTCTGGAAGCATCCTAAACAGAGGAATGCTATGCCACAGAGAGTCATATGTGATAAAGAGACTCAAGGAAAGCTTGTGAAAGAATTCCATGAGAGTCTCTGGGCTGGGCATAGAAGTGTGTGGGCCACCTTTACCAAAATAAAGGAAAAATATTGGTGGAGAGGAATGTACAAGGATATTTCCCAATATGTGGAAACATGCATAGTATGCCAAATGTACTCAAATGTGCGGCATCGTGATGGCTTGCAACCGACCTACCCACCTGCCATGCACTACAAATGGGTAGTGGATCTAGTTACAATGCCTTTGGGAATTTGGTAGATGCGGTATATAGCACTTGCAAGAGAAGATTTGACAAATCAGGTAGAAGGGCGTGCTCTTAGAACAAAGAGTACGGAAACAGTATGCAAATTTCTCTTGGAAGATGTGATCTGCCGATATGGTTGTGTTGGGAAAATAACAGCTGATAGGGGTGAGCTAGATGTTGAAGAAGCAAGGGAATTCTTCTCTAGAATTGGTATCAAACTGTCTCTAACATGTGCTTACAATCCTGAGGGCAATGGGAAAAGTGAGCGAGGACATCCTCCAATCATTAAAGCTTTGGCTAAGGCATGCAGAGAAAGAATGAGAGAGTGGCCAAAACTGCTACCATATGCCTTGTGGGCTGACCGTACAACTCATAGCTCGGTGACAGGATACATGCCTGCAGAATTAATGTATGGTCAGAAGCCAATGATGCCAGTTGAAGAAGTAATTCTAACTTGGAATGTATTGCCCTGGGTGGAAGGATTGAGCAGAGATGACCTCCTTGCATTGCGAATAAGACAGTTGGAGAGGAGGCCTGAAGATGTAGAGCTTGCTAAAGCTCGCTTGAAAGATGCAAGGTTGAAAAATAAAGAAAGATTTGATAGTAGACACAGACTCCGGCCAAAACCTATTGAAGAAGGTGATTGGGTTCTAATGTATGATAGTAGCCTTGACAACCAATTCACTGTTCAAAGAAAATTTGCAAAAAGATGGTTTGGCCCTTACATTGTCAAGCATGTGCATGGAAATGCCACGTATACTTTGTGTGAGCTTGATGGAACAGAAGTAAAGAATCTTGTGGCTGGCAAAAGAATCAAGATATTTAAAAGAAGGCATGATGGTGATCCTTTTGATTCACAAGAGATTCAGGATGAGAAGCTTGACAGTGGTAGTATGGATATGATTGAAGAGGAAGAGGATAATCTTCCTGGAATTGCAGAAGATGAAGACGACATCCAGCTATATGTAGATCTTGATGATGATTTGGCACATACCAGAGGATGTGCAGGTTTAGAGGGGGTGGATGTCGTGCCATGGCACGTCTATGATGTGAAACCGTGCATGTGAGGCCGTAAAATACACATCCAGATGCATGAGGTTATGTGCCATGACGAGTCATTATATGATGACATGTACATATGTTCATATTGTATATAAGGTTCAATAAGACAAGCTGAGGCTGAGTCAAATCTAGGAGTTTTTGTATATGAGTGTGGAGGGTGATGGTTCTGCTAAATGGTATCGATTGGGTCAAATCAGTGAATCTTATGGAATGCAAGCATGAGGGTATCTCAATGCACAAAGGGATGTATTTATGAAGATATGGGAAAATACTTGAATGAATAATTGGGGAGTCTATAAATCACATGGCCAATATGATGATTTATACACTATGGAGGCATCAAAAAGTAATGGAGACTCAATGGACATTGCAGTGTCGAGAAACTTATTGAATGTTGGGGAATTAAAAATAGGTGCATTGAGGACTTTAACCTTAATGCTAAGGTTATGCCTTGTAACCTTAGTGCTAAGGTTAACAAAGCATATTTGGGATTTTTCTAGAAAGCGTGGAAACGAAATGCGCAGCTTTTTTTTTAATGGCATGTGTAGCTGGCAAAAGGTGGTGGGTGGAGCGCCGAGATCTCCGCGGGAAAAAGGTGAGAGCACCGGAGGCAAACGGCGATTGCAGAGGGGGAGAGGAAAATTTTGCAGAGTTAAGGGAACAGTGTCGTTGGCGACCAGAGAATTTTTTTTGAAGAGCATATCTTCTGTGCATAGCTTTTAGGTGCTAGAAATGAAGGGAAAATTGAGTGCTATTTGATGATGTGCTTTTTGGAAAATCAAAGCTCACAGTCAGCGCAGAGGACTCTGTTTCGCCATTTCTTTCTCCATCGTGAATCGGCGCTGAAGCGGCCATTATGGAAAAATAAAAATAAAAAAATCGACGTGTTCACCCTTCGCTTCATTCAGATAAGCTTAATTTAAAAATCACTTTGTTACTTTAGAAAAAGGGCATGGTAAATAAGCCCTTAAAAGATTTGGAATATATGGGAAAAAGTTGGTGAACAAGATATAATCTTGGAAGAACTGGAGTTTTGTAAAATCACGGAAGATGGCCTTGTTTCTGCTTGACTGAGTTTTGGAAATTATGTACATGAAATAGCTATGCCGTATTCTATCTTTTGCTTATGAAATGTTAGAATATTAAGGCAGGTTTTCAGGTGAAAAAGAGCATCATGATATCATGGTTTTAATGGCACTGGATGTAAAGGATGTAACTGGACACATGTTTATTGGAAAAATGGGAATGCCTTGTTATGCCCACATGTAAATGGTTCAAAGGATTTCATGCAATTTTGTGCAATCAACGGAATGATTTCAAGGATGTATTGAGGTGAATCGACACATGTATTGTCATTGGAAATAGTGATGTTCAATACTCCTTGGGAAATTTTGTGTGTGAGTTTCCTTGTTGGATTTGACATTCACTCTCACAGCTAGAAGTTTCGTACTTTCCTGGCTGTACCGCACACTTCACGACAACGTGTAGCAGGGTTATAACACCTGTATTCCTTTTGCTCAAGGGAATACCCAATAAACACACATTTTTCAGCTTTTGGATCCAGCTTAGTTCTCATCTCATCTGGCACATGCACATATGCAATGCATCCAAAGACTTTCAGCAGATGAGACAAATCAGGTTTTTTGCCAGTAAACCTCTCCTCTGGAGTTACATCATGTATGGCTACAGTTGGAGTCTTGTTCATGATGTAAACTGCTGTAGAAATAGCCTTAGCCCAATAGCTATGCGGCATATTCTTCTCTCCCATCAATGCTTGTGCAATCTCAGCAATGTGCCTATTTTTTTGCTCAGCAACTCCATTTTGTTGCGGAGTGTATCTGCATGTAAATTGTCTCTGAATACCATTCTTCTTCAAAAAATTAGAGAACTCATTGGAGAAGTACTCTCCCCCTCCATCTGACCTTTGGCACTTTACATATTTCCCTGTTTACTTTTCAACCATAACTCTGAAATTTTGAAAATGAGTGAACACCTCACTCTTCTCCTTCATGAAGTATACCCACACTTTCCTTGTGTGGTCATCAATAAATGTCACATAATACCTGCAGCCTCCCATAGACATGGTCTTCGTAGGACCCCATACATCTGAATGCACAACATCTAGTGCATTTTTGCTCACATTTCTGTCACGTGGAAATACATGCTTTGTTTGCTTTCCAAATTAGTATGCTTCACATATTTTCTGCATACCTTCAACTTTAAACTTTGGCAACCTTGTCACAATTCCTTTAGTCTGCATAGACTTCATTCTCTGCACATTCACATGTCTAATTCTTTTATGCCAAATGTTTGTGTCTGCAACAATTCCTGAACCATTTGCAAACATCGCAGCACTCACTTCAAGCATGTTTACATTCAATGTAAACATTCTGCCCACTCTATTGCCTTTTGCAACCAACCTACACTTGTCTTTAAAGTCTTCAACATAACAACCATCAGGGTTAAACCGAGCCTGCAAACCCTACTCAATCATCTGGCCAACTGAAACCAGATTCTGTGTTATGTTCGGAACATGAAGTATATCTACAAGGTACTTCACTTTGCCATCCTGCATAGACAATGGCACATCTCCAACATGGGCAATTGGATGAGTAGTGTCATCCCTTGTTTCCACAAAACCTGGTCTTTCAAGGTTTTTCATCTCCTTGAACCACTCCCCATGACTTGTCATGTGGTTCGAAGCACCTGAATCAACGTACTATATATCATCTTTATGTGTTGCTTCAACATTTTCAGACATGGCATTAACAACATGCTGCATAACAAACAACCTTTCATTATTCTCATTGTTTTTGCTCGAGGATACATAGTTGTTTTGCTACAATTTTCCATTTTGCATGTCAGCCTGCTTCTTATAACAATCTGTCTGCACATGTCCCCGGGCGTACCACAATAAAAGCATCCACGTGTATCATTATACTGCCTTTGCCAATTCCACGACCTCTTTGACTCCCCCTACCTCTGAATTGGCCTCTTCCACCTGCGTGTTGTTGTTGTTGTGAATTCAGAGACTGTTGTTGTTACTGCTGCTGGCCATAATTCTGATTACCTGTTCAGCCACCTCCTTGGCCGCGTCCACGGTCTCCTCTAACTCGTCCTCTTCCTGAACTTGTGTAGAAGGCCTGTTGCTCTGAACTGTTTTTGTTTTGTGAAGATTGTTGATCTTCACCCAAGTTCTTCTCTTCTATAATCAACATAGACACCAAATCTGTGAAATTGGGAATGTTTTCTCGAGTCTGAAGAATAGACGCCTCGAACGCCTTGTATTGTGGCTCGAGACCACGTAGACAGACTTCCACCTTATCATCATCATCTACTGAAACACCCATAGATATGCAAGGGATTCCACAATACCCTTGATATTCACATCAATGCATAGTCATTCACAGACATACTCTTTTTCTCCACTGTATGAAGTTCATTCTTCAACAACTGTATCTTTCATGCCTTGGTATTCGTTTCATAGAGTTTTACCAAGGTGTCCCACTCCTCCTTGGGGGACTTGGCATCCTGTATGTGCCCAATCATGGTGTCTTATATACTGATAGAGAGCCAATACATAACTTTTCTGGCTCCTTGGTTCCAATCCTTGAACTCTTTCACATCTGCAGCAGTTGGATTGATCTCTGGTATCTCCGGTGCCTCTTCATGCTCACCTTCTATATAGTCCCAGAGTAACCCTTTCCCATCAGGAAATTTGTCAACCTAAACCTCCAAGCATGGAAGTTGTTCTTTTCAAGCTTCTCAGCAACAATCTGGTTTATGCCATCATTTGACATCTTGCTAGACACACAAATTTACCAGAAACAGCACTATGGTTTGTCCTGCACAAACTGCTGTATTTTCTGCAGTGGTACTGTACTACACTCAAATGTCAGAACCAGTGACCTCAATGTGCATACATACACCCAATGGCAATTGTTTGACCTCCTTGCATCACACACAATGTCTGCACAACCAATCTATCTTCCTGCAGTTCTTAAAAAACAGAGTTCTGCAGAGAATCGATGACTTACCCGCCGCGGTGCTTGAAATCGCCTGCTTTCTGAAAAACGGAGGTCCTAACGCGCCCGAAACACGTTTTCGGCCCGAAAATGTTTGTCCGACATAGGACACCATAGTTGCCCTATAGCTTTACTCCCGTGAAGAAAGCTCCTTAATTAGAGATCGTTTGCCGCCGCCGCCGGTGCCTCCCGTAGAGCTCCCGACATAAGGGTGTAGTCACCAACACAAATAGGGAAGAGTAGATGAAGCTCTTACCCTTATACCGCTTCCTGTGCTTCTCTTGCTTGCAGCTCAGCCCTTAGCATGAACCAGCTCTGATACCATGAAAAGATGCAGGGGAGAAGAGAGCTTGAGCTCTTGCAAGCACACACACACTCACAAAACCCTAAAAGAGAGCACACAAGGTGAGAGGCTAAAAATCTTCTTCTCCTTCACACAACACTCAACACACCATATACAAAGATAAGAGTACACACATATGAAAAGGTACTCAACCAAATACATACTAGGGTTATCTACAATGTGAACCCAACTAAAATGAGTTGGTGCTATAATTATGCCAGTCTCTAGAATGGCTATCAGCACAATCCACTAATCTCATAGTGATTTACTGAAGTCATTATCGTCATTCCAGTTACGAACATCATCATAAGAACTCATCCCATTCATCCTCATTATGGTTTTGCTTAGCTTATCGCTTTTCAACCAAAATTCAAGAATCATCATTTTTCAATCAGAATCCAAATCAACTCATCAGTTCTCAACCAGAATTTTAAAATCATATCAACCACATTCGAATTCGTCATATGGATAGCATTTTTGCTTATAATTTCAAGTCTTAGATTTACTCCTATATATACTGCCAGTAAAGAGCTGCAGTTATACCCTCAGTATAGACGGGTAGTCACGGTCCTTGGAATTTTAAGGTAAATACCATCATGTCTAGGCCTCAAGCAAGTCAGGGAATCCATGCAATTACGGTACTTCCATCTGAATACCCAGTTACTAATTTATGAATTTTAGTCTGAATATCAATTTGTATGAATTTCATCACACAATTACAACCTTTTACTGCTACATAAATTTTTGACATTTTTGGCTTCTCGGTTGATCCACTTTATAGCCAATTCGCTCTGATACCATGCTGAAAGATCCTTGTCCCCTTCGTGCAACGAATTCTGGGGTGCTAGCAGCGGAAGTAGCACTTCTTGCGCGGGGCAGGGACCCTCACTCGGGGGCCTCGCCCACGTATATCCGGACAAGAGACTAATCCCTCGGTTCTGGACCCGAAAAAACTTCCCTCGCCCGGAAAGCACGAGCGATTCCTCCAAGATATTTTTACTCTATCGTAGTCAAGAGCCTTAACTAACTGAACTGATCTGACCGAACCCGTAAGTCCAATAGTCAGATCAAGGAAAAGACTTGCACTTGGATCATAGAGACCAATGCTTTCTTCCTCATTGAGAGGCACAGCCATTGATTCTTTTCCATAGAACACTGTTTATCCGGGATTTACTTCATCTATCGTACCATAACAAAATTGAGTCTCATTTTAGGGATCCATCAGTCCTAACCCCATCCGTTCCCGTGGGTTAGCCAACCGCCCAACCACTATAGTGATAGGATCCATTTAAGAATTTGGTTAGGTTTTATCCCGCGTACCACGGAAAAGAGTTCCCAGGCCCCCTAGCCAGATATTCATGCAAACTTAAAACTAGTCACACCACTTACACACCCAATATGAAATTGCATTTTTCACAGATTGAGCTGTCTTTAGAACAATCTTTTAATGAAACTATAGTATCAATGATCATAATCCTCCTAAATATCCGGTTGAATCCTAATTTCCAATTTGTCCTTCGTCGGTTGAATCCTAATTTTCAATTTGTCCTTCGTCGGTGTACCTTTGGCATCATTGGCAACCAGAACGCTCACTACGTGTCCACTCAGAGGACTTTTCGATAGTTCCTAGTTCATAGTAACCGATAATATTTTCACTTATAAAAATCAAAATGGAATCTCCGTTGAAGATCAGCAAGATTAACCAACAGATTCATATAAAAGAGCCACGGACTCATCCGTTGAGGACCAACAAGGTCAATCAACCAGATCCATGCCCGAATAATTCAGAAAACAACTCTTACTCCTTGTTCCAGTATCTTCCACGACGCACGTGTGGGTATCTTCGGCGACCCCCCAGAGCCCGAGCACCGTATGGTCATCACCCTCTAGGATTCTTCGTCGCCGCACGTCACCTAGCACTTCACTCATAGTCCGCTTCTTTAGTCCCTCATCCACCGTACCGAAAGCTCACCATTTAAATCGAACCGAGACTGGTTAAGACCTCAACTGACCTTTCTACGCAAGACGTCCTCCATTGACTCTCCGTCAGCTGTTGCAACTTTATCAGTTAGGTCTCCACGACCTCATACAAGATGGTCAAAATGCTTCCCCAGCATTCTTGACATAAAATAGTCATTTAAAAACAGGTCCTAAATACAGTTTCTATAACAAACTCTCATCTTTCCACATTGTTCCACATCAATCCACATTATTTAATCCACATCCATTTCATATGTATTCCCATTCTCATCCAATCACGTCATTTTCATCTCATCCAATCTTTCCTCATTTATCCTCATGAGATCTCATCCACTCGCATCTACCCATATCCACATCTCATCACATCACATTCATTCACATCTCATCCATTCATATCTACCCCGATCCGCATCACATCCATTTCACCTCACATATCATATATTCACATCTATCCCGATTCACATCGCATCACATCTCATCCATTCACATCACATCTCATTCATTCACATCTATCTCGTTTCACATCACATCACATAACATTCATTCACATCACATATCATCCTTTCACATCTATCACATCACATTCATTCATATCCATCACATTCATTCACATCACCATCCCATCACATACATTCCATCCACATAACATCACATCACATCTATCCATGTCTTATCTCATTCATACACATCTATCCACATCATATCTCATTCATACATATCTCATTCATACACATCTCATTCATACACATCTCATCTCATTCATACACATCTATCAACATCATATCTCATTCATCCACATCCATCCAATCGTTCACATGTACGACTACCCACATCTATCCATACATTCATATATATCACTTCACATCACATCTCTTTACATCACATGACATTCTATACACATCCACATCCATTCTTTCACATACACATCCACATCCATTCTTTCACATACACATCCACATCCATTCTTTCACATACATCCACATCCATTCTTTCACATACATATCCACATCCATTCTTCACATACACATTCGCATCCATTCTTTCACATACACATCCACATCCATTCTTTCACATACGTCCACGTCCATTCTTCACATACACATCCACACCCATTCTTCATATATACATTCAGATCCATTTTCATCACATATCATCCATTCACATCCCATATCATTCATTTACATCCTGATTCCCATGACATCACATAAAGGTAAAGAGAAAGTGGTTGAGCCCCTTGGTATGGCTGATATTTCTATAGGGCATTCTCTTGTTGATGGAGAGTCTAGTGGCTCGGATATGAGCTGTGAGACCTCTCTGCCCCCTCCAACATTTTCTGGCGTAAGACAAACAGTCCTTTAAGAAAACAGGGTTTCTATGCAAGTTTTCAGTTTGATTTTCTTTTGAATATACAAGAAATATTTCTTGTGAATCAGTATCCCCAAAACTTCTTGATCGGAATTCTGAATTTCATACCAGAATTCCTTGAATTTATAACCTTGATCCACAGATCAATTCGAAGGGTCTCAAACTTAGTTTCAGATTTGGCGGGAGTTTTGAGTGTATTTTTCTAAACTGGTCACTCCTTTCCTCGAAACTGACGAAAGAGTTTGGTCTTAGTCATAAGCTGATTCAAGGTTTGATTTGGATATAAGATCTTTCCTAAACTATCTTTCTCGAAAAGGTTTGATAATTTAGTTACTATTTTACTGAATTTCTTTCTTTGAATATTCACTTAACTGATTTCTAAAATAGTTACGAATTCCAATGAGGAATAAATTAAACATTTATCTGAATATTTTGATCTCAATAGATTTCTTGAATTTTCTTTTTACAATCTGTGTGAATATAAAACGATAGAAATTTCTCTCTTAGAGTATTTAATTATTTATTTATCAAATACTCATAGAATTTTAAACATAGAATTTAGGAGAATTCTAATTTTGATATAAACATTCTTTATGCATCTATTTATGCATAAAAGTCAACTTCAATGGGAATAACACTTTTATATTTAAAAAAATTCCATTATGCATCTTTCTATGCATAGAAATTAAATTTAATAAGAATAACACTTTTGTAATAAAAAAAAATTCCATTATGCATCTTTCTATGCATAGAAATCAAATTTAGTAAGAATAACACTTTTGTAATTTAAAAAAATCCTTTATGCATCTTTTGTATAATAATAAGAATAACACTTTTGTATTAAAAAAATTCCATGGATAATTTGACAACTCATGAGCATCTACTCATTGAATGCTCATTAGCCTTAATGAGTTATGTAAAAAAGTGATTAAGGATTAATCTAAGATTAATTCTTTCACTAATCTTTTTCTCTTTTACACTAATCAACAAGGACTCTAATTAACCACTAATCCCTAGTTAATTCACACAATTGAGCACATCATTGGATAGAGCAAAGGAATGCTAATCTTTGTGCATCAACAAATGTGTAAATTAATCTAAAATAGGGGATTTATTAGACTCTTAATTATGGTCTCCCCTTTTAAGGTAAAATTAAGCAAAGAGAGTCAAATTTCTCCAATTGATGAAAAATTTGATGCGATTAGGTGTTTTGATGCATCTAGATGCTCTCAAAACACTTAAAAACACCATTCTATTGCATTGTTTGATGCAATGGATGCAAACTAAGCCTAATACAAACTATGTGCAAGCCCTAAGAACATGAAAAACCATAAAAACAACAAATTAATCTAAAAATTAAGCAAAAAGTATTCTTTTCAAAAACAAAAAAGAGAGCTATTCTACACCAAATCTCACCACAAATCACCCCATCAAATCCACATCTTTTTCATGGGAAACCATTAATCAAGATAATGGGCAATGGGTTATGCGTAGATTAGAGGTAAAACGATGGAAAAAGCCAAGGGATGGCTCCCCAATAGCAGTGCCAAAAATGTTATGGCTCACCCTAACCCTCCTTGAAACACATCCAAAAAGAGATTACCTAGTGAACCGCAACAACTGTCATGTGAGGATCTTTCCAATGGCTGAGCTCGTAACCCTTGAGGTCTCCAAGCTCTACAACTCCTTGAGAAGCAATTCCACTGATTGAGTGTTGTCACACCGTCGTGTTGCACTATGAGTCCTCGTCCCTCCTCTCACCTCACTTCAGTCACACACACTCACTAGCATGCATTAGGGAGAGATATTAGCAAGAGCAAGACTCAATTGTACAGTGGGAGCGTATGTTGTATTATGAGAGATATTCATTTATATACATGGCCATAAATGTTCACACTCACTTAAACTATGGCGGCCGACCGGGCACTTTAGGCTCATAAGAGCCCTAAGGCAATTACAATGACGACTCTCATAATATATCCATGAAGAACATCACTTAGGACTTCATCCTTGCTTGCTACCACACACTCTTAAAGCGGGAACATAAATATTCTGTCACACCATTACGGGCGCCCGTCCAAGTTGTAGCTTTGGACACTATTGCTTCATATCCTAAATGTATGACCCTTTGGTGTCCTTGATGTAAGATAATGGCGGTACATCTTGTTAACCCTAGAATTGGGTTAACAAATAGGAAGACTAGGAGGTGAAGCCTGCCACGACCACATAACCATAGAAACTAGTCTAGAATAAAATCCGGCACATCAACAAGGAAGACTGGGAGAGGTGAAGCCTGCCAGCAGGTTGGGCATGACCATAGAAGCTAGTCTAGAATAAAAGCTGGCGAATCAACAAGGGTGTTAGTATCCATAACCTGATGTCCCATGAGACTTGGTGTGCATTATAGTAATTATCATTGACTCTACAAAAAAGCACGAGTGGAAGGAGTAAATGCATTAAAGCCCACATGTATAGGCTTATTCATTATCATGTTTTACATTGGAAATAACCCGTTGGAAGGGAAGTTCTATGTCATGCCTTCACGTACCATGCATGAAGAAGAGCTTCTTGGATGTGGATGTGGCAAAATCAATGCCAAATTGATTGGGACTTGTTGGTAAACTTGTAACTAGCCTCGAGACATGTAACAGAAGAGGAGCCCATGTCCTATTTGCGAAACCTTAACACCAAATAACCATTCTCTCATTAAAGAGATACTAGAGCCAATAATTGAGTCCCCAAAGGCAACCCATACTCTGATCAAGTCACTCAAAAATATGTCGATCCTTTACTTGGCTACGGGGGTAAGTAACCAAGTTCCATTAAAAACCTCATCCACGACAAGTCAGCCCTCACCATACATACCCCCCGAACACAACTAGCCACTCCAAGAACTAGCCTAACACAACTGGCCTCTCCAAGAACTAACGTAACTAACACCCATTCTACTAACCTTACAAAATTAGAATTGTTTGCAATTTCCCAAGCTCACCAATCCCTAGCAATACCAATGTTTCCATAAATGGTGGGTGCCAAAATAAATACTTCGAGGAGTTGTTGTTTTTAGAAGCCCAAGGAGACTATGCAAGTCACACAAAACTCTGGGTACTACATAAAGTAGCAAAGTCAAAACCAACCCATCAAAGAAGGTAACCCTCAGACAGAGGAATGCTACCAAAAGATGGTGGTGATGCTCTTCTAGTGGCCTCAGGGTATTATGATGAAGGTAATAAGAACATTTGGTTACCTAAAGTCACACCGTCGTTACCCCCAACTTCTTCAGTTACCCATAAAAAGTTCTCAACACCACCTTTATAGTAATCTTGTTGACTGAAACCTAAATAAATTAAATTTTTCAGCTAGAGAAGACAAAAAGCTCCATGCCAAAGAGAGAAAATTGAACCCTATTTTGCCTACCGTAATAGAGATACCCACTGTTAAGGCTCACCCTAACCCTCCTTGAAACATATCCAAAAAGAGATTACCTAGTGAACCGCAACTGTCGTGAGGATTTCTAATGGCCGAGCTCGTAACCCTCAAGATCTCCAAGCTCTACAACTCCTTGAGAAGCAATTCCACCACGTCTCCCGCCGCAAGCGTTGTCACACTACCGCATTGCACTACGGGTCCTCGTCCCTCCTCTCACCTCACTTCACTCACACACACACACTAGCATGCATTAGAGAGAGAGATTAGCAAGAGGATTAGCAAGAGCAAGAGTCAATTGCAGAATGGGAGAGTCTCCTGTATTATGAGAGAAATTCACTTATATGCATGGCCATAAGTGTTCACACTCACTTAAACTATGGTTGGCCAGGCACTTTAGGCTCATAAGAGGCCTAATGCTATTACAATGACTACTCTCATAATATATCCATGAAGTAGATCACTTAGGACTTCATCCTATCTTGCTACCACATGCTCTTAAAGTGGAAATTGCCATAAATACTCCGTCACACTATTACGGGGGCACCCATCCAAGTTGTAGCTTTGGACACTATGGCTTGATATCTTAAATGTATGACCCTTTGGTGTATCTATCGTGACTCCTTGATGTAAGATAATGGCGGTAGCTCTTGTTAATCCTAGAATTGGATTAACAACCACCACAAGGGTCAAGGGTGTCTATCGATAGTGTGACAGGGATTGATTGGGAAAGAAGCCAAGATGCCTCTTTCCAAGCCTATTTTGGGAAAGAAATCATGGCAAGGAGGATCGAGCATGTCTAAAAACTTTGCATGTATAACATCCAGCACGAATGCCACTGAATGCTAGCTATGTAGGGCATTTCAAGCTAGCTGCTCATATGTAGTCGATGTGAAGGAAAAACAAGTTAGAGCTTGTGAAGTCCATTCTGTGAAGGCCACACAATTCCACGCTGCAAACAAGCTACCATGAAGGCTATGTAGATACGGAAGCCAAGTGTGCTATGAACGACAGCTCGATTGTAGCATGAATTCTAGTTAGTCATATAAGACGCGTTCACACAGTGTGAAGGTTACATAACTAGGAAAATGTGAGCTCGTGTGCGACTTAGCAATGGTCAAGAGAGTAGGCAAGTGTAAAACCCAAATTGTAGAGCTACAAGTGTATTGAGGACCTATCCAAGAGGTGGAGCCAGTCACAATAGCGATGCAATTAAGACATGGACATAATCAAGTGTGTAGGTGAGCTTGTAGAAGAGCACCACGTTAGATAACAAACTCCACATCACTACCGTGAGGGACAAGGTGGACTAGAATCAAGGTAAGCAAAAGCGAAAGATAAAGGGGAGGAGGTGGGGCACGGTAAGCAAGGGTGGGAGTCTATGCTGAGAAGGCCACGCAAGTCTACACCCGATTTCTTTGATCATTGGTTTGTATATATGATTATGTTCTACTAACTTTTACTTCTCATTTTTTTGTGCATTTATCTTATTGCATAATAATAATATGAGTTTATATTTTCATAGATAGATTCAAAGCTTAGAATATCTTCACTCGCTCAGTTTCAATCGCTTGGTGTCTGTTTATCCTCGCAAGAGCACACAGGGCAAAGAGCGTATACTCTAACACCAAATGTTGGAATAGGGTTGTGTGAATGCGCGCATGCACACACACACACACACACACACACATAGTGGAGAAGCTCAAGGGAGCACAGAATTAGATGATAGATAGATAATGAATGTGTACTATACAAAAATGATAAGTATACCCCAAGATGGGTGTATGCTAGCATGGGGGAAAAAATCTCCTAATAAAGACCCCACACCAGATATCAAACAAGATCACTGATCATGCCTGGACATCTACCTGATCAAAGTTTACATGGAAAAGAAGTTCAACCAATGGTCAAGAGCTCATCATCTTGCAAGAGGGACCGAGGGGGATATAAGAGACCATAAGCTAGAGTTTCTCCAATCATGCATACACTCATGGGCTTGAATACCTGCATTCTCCATGGGAAGGTGTTTTACATGTAGTGTGTTCACACCAAAGACCTTTCACACCATTGAGACTCAGATTGTTTTTATAGGACTAAATTTGCATCGCTTCAGTGTATAAAATGAGGAACTAAGATTTATTCTCTCATTCTGATGATTGTATCGCGTTTCTCTGAACCCTTATTCCTTCTTCTTTATTGCTCTAACAAGCCTTAGAAACACTGCTAACTTAAAATAATCAATGTAAACTTGCTTGTGGTTGTTTTAAAAAAAGAAAATAAAATGCAATCACTTGTAGAAATCCCTACCCCATCAACTAACTTTATCATTTACTAACTAGCCTTCCCTATTCCTTTTGAAGAAATAATGACCATTGAACATTCATGTAGTATCATAAGCATCAAAACAATAGTTTCTTAATTTCCCCATAACAAAGTCTTCTACTCGATGACAAGGACACAATCGACATTGGGAAGGAGGGAATGTTAAGGGTTAACAAGGAGTTTTCACCATAATTGTATATCAAATAGCAAAGATAGAGACATTAAAAGCATGTATGATCAATAATATATGAAGCAATAATGTCCAAATTTACAACTTGGATAGGCGCCCAAAAATGGTTTACTACTGGCGGAATACTTATGGTGATTCCTGCTCTAAAAAGGGTGTGTGGAAATAAGCTAGAATGGATTCCATGTGAATGTACTTCATGCATGTATTGAGATTAAGTATTGTATAAGCAATAGGCCACTTATGAGCCTTCAATGCCCTACCGACCACGGTTTAAGTGTGTGAACACTTATGGTGTTGTATATAAGTCACTTTCTCTCATAATTATAACATACTATCCCATTATGTAATTGAGTCTTGCTCTTTCTAATAATCCTCTTACTAATTACCTTATCTAATGCATCCTAGTGAGTCTGTTTAAGTGATTTTAAATGAGAGGAGGGACGATGACCTGTAGCCCAATGCGATGGTGTGATAACACTCGTTGGAGAATATGGTGATGAAAACTTCTACCCACGGAGGTGTGGAGCTCTTGAAGCAATGTGCTCGATCTTGGCCATTAGAAAGATTCCCATGAACAATTGTAGCTCATGAAGGCAAGCTCTTGCAGATGTGTTTATATGAGTGGCCTGAACAGGCCATATCATGAACCTATCCATGCAAGATTGAGAGTACATACAAGGGCGGTATTATGCAAGCTAGTGATTTTTTTTATCGCATCTCTCTATTGTGACTAGGAAGGTGAAAATACCATCCAAACTAAATTGAAAAAGTAAGCATTCTCTCGTATTAGAAAAATTCCCATCATCATTTACTGCAATGTAATTCATGTCGCCTTCATGCATCATGATTAAAAGCTCAACCTCTTATCGATTGGTGATGGTATCAAAATCTAGGGGTTCCCACTTGTTTATAGTATACTTCCATCACCTACTATAAGGAAACACCACTATGAGATCTTGCCGACCTAATGTGAAACCTCACATTAGTTTTCTCCTTAAAAACCTGAGCACATTAACCACTGAACACACAAGTAGAACACTTGACTAAAAGTCCCATTTATGTTCATCCTCCTTTATATCCTAACCTTTCAAACAAACCTATCAAACGTCTCATTGGCTTTATCCTAGAAAATCCATATAGGATCTAAGCACACAATATCTAGAGAAAATAAAAATAAAACATGAAGTGATATGAACCATCCCAAATTAGCTCTTTATTAGCCATAATTAAACTTCCAAGATTACGTGCTAATAAATTTCCATGATTCTCTCCCTAGAAAATCTCCATGATTGTAGCCTCCACATCCCCTAGATTCTAGCTTCCAAATTCAACAAAGGAGGCTGCCTTTACTGCTCTTGGCTCCTGGTGCACTTCATGGATTTTCACCTTTACTGGCACAGTTTACAACTACTGTGAGATTTTAACCTTTGAAAAATGACCTAAGGCTTATGCGCTATATCCATAAAACCTGAGTACATCAATTCATCCAATAATCCATAAAACCTAAGTACATCAATTCATCCAATAATCCCCTTTCAAATTGATGACCCCAACCCCAACCCCTAGTAGTAGCCCATGGGATGGTTCATGACTTGTCCACCCTTGTGACAACATACATGACCCCAACCTGGAACTCACTCTAGTTTGTAGGTTTATAAAGTAAGTGGAATTCAAAAGGCATATAATGAGTACAATGGATTAAGATGCAAAGTGAGCTAACGTAGAAGGCCGATTCAGTATCAACAACAAGGTTGGACTCATCTGAGGCCTTAGTAGGATTGCCTTCACCTTCTTCTTGATTGTCTTCTTCCACAACGTTGGCAAAGATCTTCTTCTTGATGTAGCAATCCTTCTCAAAGTGCCCTTGCCTGCCCACAAAAGTTGCATTTACCATTTACTTTGTTTTTGAAGGTACCCTTTGGTGATGTAGACCCTTTGGATATATTCTTTGTGTAGTAAGCCTCATTATGGGAGGAGAGAAGCCTTCTTCCATGTTTCTGTTTTATCTTTTTCTCTTCCTTCATCAAGGATGCAGTGATATCGACCAACTTTGGAGGTGGTAGATTGGTGAGTGTAGTGACTATGTTTCCATAGTCTTCTTGGCAGACTTTTAAGCAACAAAGCAATGTAAATGTATTCATCAATGTTCATTTTAATACATGCAAGTTGATTTTTGAGAATCTTAATATGGTTAAGATGTGCAGCAAGACAATAGTCTTCTTTCATTATGTTGATCTCAAACAATTGTATTAGCAAGCTAATCTTGCAGCTCTTGGCTTAAACTCCAAAGAGTTTTTCCAACTCTTCCCAAGCTTCAAAGGATGTATCCATTCCATCAATATGATGAATGAACTGATCACTGAGACCCAAAGCTATTGTGGCAAGAGATTTCTCATCTTTGGATACCCATATAGCTTAAGCTTCCCTTGTGGTAGGCTTCTTTTTCTTGCCACATGCTATGTTCCACAAACCCTTCCTTAGTCATAAGAGTGAACTTGACATTAGGTTGACAAGTATGGAATGAGTAGCCCTCAACTTTATCAATTATGGCAGGGGTACCCATGGCAAGAGAGAGGGAAGGTCTCACCAAGGTGGTTTTTAACCAGAGGCAGTGTCTAATCCCTTTATAAATGATTTTAATTCGTGCTAAGCAAGGATTAATTATGAATGCCAAACACACTCCCAAAAGCATAAAAACAAACACACTCCTAAAAGCATGAATGGTTTTAATTAGTGCTAAGCAAGGATTAATGAATGCCAAACACACTCCAAAAATCATAAATGATTTTAATTAGTGCTAAGCAAGGATTAATTAATGAATGCCAGACACACTCCCAAAAGCATAAAAACAAAGAATAGACTGATTTGAAGTGTGTATTTAGAGCACCAAATCAAAGGGCTTTTATAATGTGAAGTGAAAGAGAGCTGTAGCGAATCCCCAATGGCTTGAATGAATCCTCAATGGTCCCAAAAAACTAAGGTTAAGCTCAATTAATTAGCTGTTTCTAGGGGGTAGAAAATAGAGTATGCTTGGAGAATGTAAATGATAACCCTCCCCAAATCCAAATGGAAAAATATTTAAGGAGATATTAGACTAGTGTGTTTACTTGATATTTAAGCCCATAACATCTTCATTAGGAATAATAATTAAATATTAATCAAGAGTTTACCAAACTACCTTCTTAGAAGCTAACAGGGCTAGATCTCGAATATGGCATCGTTTTTTGCATGAATTGATGCCCCCATCGTGTCAGGCATTGCTGAAAACCCCCAGATCTAGCTTCAATGTGTCAGATGTGCTCGAATGAAGCAAATTTCTGCAGCTGTGCCTTTACACTAGGAAGAGGACCCAAGTTGGGATTTGAGCAATGCAGAAAGTGAGAATGTTAATCTAAGCTCTGATACCAAATGTTGGAATCATGGAGGATCAAAGTACACAAGGAAGCTCATGGTTTAGGAGCTAATGACATGCTAATGTGATGAGAGATTATCCTAATGACAAAAGTTTAACATAAACAAGGCATAATGAGTAGAATGAGAGAGATGATTTCCATTAGATGTGTGCCTATTATATAGGCTTAGTACAAGATGAATAGGCCAATACTAATCAAAAGTGCTAATAAAGTTTCATGATTCTCTCCTAAATTCTCTCCATGATTCTCTCCCTAGAATCTCTCCATGATTGTAGTCTCCACATGCCCTAGATTCTATCTTCCAAAGTCAACAAAGGAGGCTGCCTTCAATGCTTCCTGGCTTCTAGTACACCTCATGGATTCTTTCACCTGTAGTAGCACAGTTTACAACTACTACGAGATTTTAACCTTTGACAAATGACCTAAGGCTTATGCTCTATCTCCATAAATCCTCAATGCATCAATTTGTCCAATAGATTTGACATTGCTCTTAGTTCAAGAATAATAAAGGTCACAAGAAGATGCTTCCAACTCAAGCATGAATTAGTACTTCCATTGGTAAGAGGCGGAAAATGAAAATAAGAGGTAGAATGGAAGAGATAGAACTTATTTCAAAAATAACTCACGGAACCCAAGTCAAGATACAACTTCAGCAAATATATCTGCAAATTTATAAATGATCTAGAGGAAGAGGCTATGGACAAAGGAAACTAGGTATATGAAACTACTATTCCTAAATAGAATGTAAAAAGAAGATGGCTCAATTGGGTCAAGCTAATTCATGAACGGACCAGTTAACCATGCTCAAAGCTCTAATTATTTAGCTTCAACTTCAAACCAACCTCATGATGAAGCTTCTACTTCTCATAATAGATGTTTGTATCTATCTACATGCAAGCCACATCAAGATCTCAATATGTTGATTTTAGGAGCTTCAAATCATACGAGTCATCACTCTGGTGTTTTATTGAAGAGCTAAAAGATAATGGACAAAAATTTACCCAGGAAAAAAGAGTTGGGAGGCTCTTTAAGTTGCAAGTATGCTAGTCCACATCATGCTTATTTCCTTTATCTTACTTACATTATGGCATAAAAGGCTGGGACATGTGAATCATATCAGTATCATAAAAGGCTGGGACATGTGAATCATATCATGCATTTGAGAAGAGAAGGTTTGTGGAAGGGGAATGCCACTTTTATGCTTTAATGAATAAGAAGCTACCTACTTGTTTAGAAAGCAAAAGACAACCAAGTTCAACAAAATTCTAGGACATGTGAATCATGCATCTGAGAAGAGAAGGTTTGTGGAAGGGTATTGCCACTTTTAAAATTTTATAGATAAGAAGCTACCTACTTGTTTTGAAAGCAATAGACAACTAGGTTTAATAAAGGTATCTACATAGTAAGAAAAAGGCTAGATATTATGTAGATTTATAGATCAAACAACATTTATCAAAGGAGTATCTCACTACTTTCATGACATTTGTGAGATATGATATATTATAAGTATAGATTTACAAGGACCATGTCAAAGAACCTTTATCGAAGGATCTCACTACTTTCATGAAATTTGTGAATGATATGATAAGAAAAGTATGGGTTTAGTTTCTCAAGCAAAAGTCTGATGCCTTAACCTATTTTTAACAATTCAAAGCTTTGGTAGAAAAAGAATGTGGTTTATCAAAACCCTAAGGTCAGATAAAGGGGGGAGAATACAAGTCAATGGAATTTGAAGAATTTTGCTGGTAGCATGGTATTAGAAATCCAATATACATGCTTTTACACTACATAATTGAATTGGACATACGAAAGGAAAAAAGGGATTTGCACAGCATGCTAGGGTAATGTTAAATAAAGCAAATCTTGAGTGAAGCTTAATGTACATCAATTGAATATAGAAGTCCCACATAAGCTCTTATTAAACTCACTCCAAAAGAAGCATGTACAGATAAAAAGCCAAATGTATCTCATTTAGTGTTTAGTATTATTGGATACGTGCATGTCCCAAATGAGAAGAGAAGAAAATTAGATAATAAATCTCAGGTATATTCATTAGTGTGTATACTCATTGGTGTATGTATATTCATTAGTTTAAGACTCACATGCCAAAGGTCATAGAGATGTTGTGTTTTGATGAGCATGATAGTTGGTTCAAATCAGCCCTAACTTCATACCATCGAGGTATGAATGATAGTTGGTTCAAATCAGCCCTAACTTCATACCATCGAGGTATAAGAGAATGAAGGTTCAGTAAATTGAAGATTACAATACAAGCAGCACTTCTCATAGCCTCACTTCTTCTACATCATCTCAAAGTGAAGACATGGAGACATGGAGCAACATGCAAGTTCTACTCGTGAAAATGAAGCAATTTTAGCTGCACCAGATCTAAGAAGGTCTACAAGGGTAAAGTCATAGCATCATGTGTGGCTTTTATTGGCAAATGTGAAACCCATTACAAAGCCTCAAACATGTGAAGAAGCAATGTATACAGTAGGAACTGATTTCAACAATGAACAAAGCCTCAAACATATGAAGAAGCATTTATACAATAGGAACTTATTTCAACAATGAACGAAGAAACATACTTATTATAAGCAATGATACTTGTTGGGAACTTACACATCTGCCTCAAGGCAAGAAGGCTATTGGGATGTAAGTTGGTTTATGGAGTGAAGCTCAATACAATTAATTTTATTGACATGTATTTTCTAACATGTTCTACTCACAGATATGGTGAAGACTATGCTGAAACATTCTCACCTATTGCAAAGATTGTTCTAGCAGACTTGTGATTACATTATCAACTCCTCATTATGAGTGGCCACTTCATCAAATGGATGTGAAAAATGCTTTTTGAAAGGAAGTATAGCCGCTTCAAACAAAATATGTAGGCTAAAGAAATCATATATGGTCTTAAACAAGGTCCAAAATCATGGTTTGGTAAAATCGACAAGTTTCTTACATTTCATGGTTCTCTTGATATCCACTAAAATCCCCCTCCATGCCTGGCGGTGGTGGTTTCGGGGATTCCAAGTATGGCTGCATGTTCTCCAATAAAGAAATAGTTAACACAATGAGATAAAGAATTTTGAAGAGGTTCACTACCGTCTTAGCATTGAAGTGATTGAGATGAAGATAAAATTATCCTTTGACAATAAATGAAGAATACTCATCATGATATTTTGAAAAGACTAGATGAAGATAAAATGTTTCTTTCACAACAGAAGTATGCTCAAAAGGTTCAACATGCATTCATGTAAAACATGCCATCACTCCAAACGTTACTTGTGAAATTATATGGTTAAGAAGGATATTTGAAGATATTGGTTTATAAAAGATGTGATGAGCTTTTCAGTCTAATCAACCCACAACAAAACACATTGAGATACACTACAACTTTATCATAGAGAAGGTTATGGATGCAAAGAGTTTATGGTTTCACTCATCAAACATAGCATAAGAATATCAACATCCAAAATGGTAGCTTTGTCAACACAAAAAAATGTAAGCAATGTTTGTTTGTTCATAGAAAACCTGCAAAATGGAGAGATATAATATATTTGAAATTTAATTCTGATATATAATATTGGCCTCTTTATATCAAGGGAAAAAAAGAAACAGATAAGAAGAGTACTGAATCATGCATGCTCGTCTGTTTGTATGAACAAACAATTCACTTCTGTACAAACTGAAGAAGTGCAATTCACTTCTGTACAAACTGAAGAACAGTTTTTGGTTCATAAATATGATGTACTTTTGGTGGGTGCTTTCCCCTTCTAATGCCAAAAACCTCTCATGGCACAATACCTCTTGTGACACTTACAAATAGTAAAAAAAGAATCAAACAAACTGCAAAAGAAGGAAAAGCTAATTGTCATTTGGGATATTGCCCCCCTGTAGAGTCTTCTGGTGCAGTTGCTGCTACAATAGTGGGTGGCCTGAGCAAGGCCACTGAGCTGAACTTCGTCTGGGAGTATTTCCTGTGAACCACCGTCACATTGCCCTCCCCGGCCTTTTGATGCAAGGTAACTATCAAGCTTGCACACTCTCTGCAACGTAGAAGCCACCCATTCAGAAAACAATAGCCACTAATAGTTCTCCTGGCATGCTCATGATCAACCTAGGTATGTTAACATCAATCTAGGTTGTGGTGTTTTGGGACAGTAAAATAGAGAGGCTTTACATGAGCTGTGATTCTTTGTAGCCTGAATGCCGCCTCAACGTCACATTCCAATGAGCCTCTTCATCTGATTTCAATGTGTTTCTGGCCAGGTAGACTGCTGATGCAGCGAGCATGGAGGGTGAAAACTTTACCATTTCATAATCCACCATGCACAATTCTACAAAGTAGAATGCCAACATGTTCATCTGCACATGAGAACTTTGATTAACACGAGTCTTATCCACAAATTTCGTGCTTAGAAAGAGGCTAAAGCAATTTTTGAAAAACTCATGCTTAGAAAGAGGCTAAGGAAATTTTTAAAGAACTTTCAAGAGGCTAGAATAATGGTTTCATACCTGCTGATCTGAAGCAGCAGCCTTAAGAAACCTAACCAGAAACATGTAGGGTGTGGGGATGCAGAGATTGAATCTCAAGGCATTGAGCATCACTTTCTCCTGTTAAAACAAGAAAGGAGATCATGATGGCAACCTCAAATGACAAGGAAAATATAGGAGGAGACAGTGCAGAAACATGGAACTGTTCCCCTGTCAAATAAGAATATGCCCTACCATATCTAAAATCTGCTGCCGAGAGTATGCGTTTTCTGAGATAAATATGAGATCTTGTATCTGAAGAAATTCATACATGGAAGTGCTCATGAATCAATAAGATCCTGGACCCATCAGAGGCTTCATGAGATATGTAAAATGTTTCAACGACTTACCTCAGGTGCCCATATCTCCTCATATTTTGAGGCTACAAGCATAGCAGTCATCCCCACCAGCTGTAAACTCTTCCTCTCCACAGATTGGATTGCCAGGTAGCGATCAATCAGATTTGTGGTAAGGAAAAGGGTCTCAGGCATGAGCTTAAACTTGAAATGCACCTGAAGAAACCCCAAACACAGAGCATGCATATGAAGCTTGTCTTGCAGTGAAATGCGCATTGCATCAGAAATCAAGCCCAACCTTCATAAACAAATACAGTTGTGATGATGAGAAGCACCTCAATAAGCCAGTCAATCAGGACGGCTCTCATCTTCTCATTGATCTGGACCTGCTGGGACATGTAGTTAGGCAGCACACAACTCTGCACCTGATGCAGCAGAGAAGAAAGCAAACTCAGTTTCTGATATGATTAACCTCCTTTGCATTAATCTCATTGTTTCCCACTAAACTAATGTCCGTACCTCGGTTTTGCGATTAAAACTGTATATATCTTCCACATAATCCACCACTGCTAGCTGATTGCCAATGTCATCAGCATCAATGTTGGCCACTGGCTCTTCGACCTCCTCTGACTTGAAGCCTCCACAAGCAGCCTGTTCACAACACAAAGACAATCTTATTGTGAAGCAAAGCCAAGCTTATTGTGAAGCATTGAATAACTCCAGCTGGGTCATCCACATAAAACACGATGATCCCCATGTCATTCTCATAAAACAGGATGAGCCCCATGGTAACCCACATGTCATCCCCCCATGTCATCCACACGAGCCCCATGTCATCTATGTCTGGAGTTACATGGAGGAATTCATCAATGAATTGGTGTTGCACTGATGAGACCTTGTGCGAGCTTTGAACCCCTCCCCTACCTCACTTCTTGCAGTTAGTGTAGCAGTAAGGGTCTTCCCTTTCCTTTCTTTGCCTGCTGCAGCATGCCTGTTTTTGCCGTTTAGCAATGCTTTCATGCGGACTGGATGACCGGGAGGGACATCCTTTGAAACTGAAACCTTATTGGGATCCGTTTCCTTGGATTCCACACTGGAGTCTTCTTGTTTCTTTGATAGTTGTTTTGGACTGATCTCCCCTGAACCTTCCTTGTCTACACTGGTTTCCTCCGTGGAAGTGTCATTATTAGCTAATCGGGCTCCAAAGCTCCTGAGATCCAACCAAGACAACACTTCTCTGAGCATGTGGTGACCAAAAAATCAGTACAGAAAACATAATGAAAATGGAGAAGAGAGACACCTGGTAACTGGCCTGTCTACTACAGCCAAGGGTGCTTTCTTTTCCAGATTTGGGAGCCTGTTATGACAAAGAGATGTGTTAGCATTCTACGCGCTGTGTAGACAAAACCTGCAAAAACCCCACATTTGATGCTGGGATGTGACAGCGTTTTCCTCACACGTACTCTGTTTGACCATCTTTGGCAACGTTGCCACAAGCGGCAGCAGCAGCTGCTCCCACCAGGTTGCCTATGTCTCCCAGGGCCCTGCGGTTGCTAACAACGGGGGCAACTGGTGCTTTGCCGGGCCCGGCAGCACCTGCAGATGCAAGATTTTTATGGTCTTTCTGGAGTCTGTGGAAAGCGTTTAACAATACACCCAGATGCAGAGATAGCATGCATACCCTTGGCTGCTTTGATTTCACCTTTCTTGTTTTCATCCTGGTGAAGTGCGGCTTGCTGCTGAAAATCGAATCCAGGAGCTCAATCAGGTACCATCACAAAGCCCTAATCTCTGACCGTACTCCTAATTAGAGGAGAACCAGAAATGAAAATTCTGAACCCTGACCATGGAGCCATAATTTTTGAGCCCAAAAAGGGATGTTCCGGTGCACAAAGCCCACCTGAACTCTTTTCTCAAAGCTCGTAGCATCCCTGATTCTCTTAGAAACAATTATCAAAACCCTTAATTCAAGAAATCGTGGTTTTCAGACCCTATTTGAAACACAGAATCAGGGATCTCCGTAGCCATATCCCTTGGTTCAAAAAAGCAGGATTTCATGACATACACGACGCCGTAGCACTTACCCTAGTTTCATACATGGTGCCTGCTGCTTCTGAACGCTCGCAGAGAAGGCGTACCGCTTTGCGAGCGTAAGCCTGCAGGGATGATTTTCAAAAGACAATTCTACAGACCTGAAACCCCAATTTTTCCATAAACCCTGTATTGGCAAATGCGTGCAATCAAAGGAAAGAAAATCAAGAGCGTTAAACAGAACAGAAAGAGGAGATTAATCAACTAAACCCACCGCAGGAAATCTTAATTGAGCAATCAAGAGCGCCTGATACGGCTGGTAATTAGAGAATTCAGTGTTTGTCTGCAAGGATTTTGTCTGACGAGAGATGTGTGTGAGCGCGCGCGCGGTAATTCTCGTCGTAGGAGCCCTGCTTTTTATTTGAAATAGGCCATATTAACGGTCATTTCAGTCCTCTTCATCTAAGCCGTCCAGCTGACCCAATCCAACGGCTTTCATGTCATCCCCACCACCACCAACGTCTCTCCTTTTACAAATCACTAGAGAGCTAAAACATAACTTACTTTTTGAGCCAAAGGCAAAGGGTGCCACTTTCACTAAAGGAGAAAAAATTATTGTTATTTGGCCAAAGTGAAAGAAAGGATATAATATACATTTCACTATGACTAGCTAGTCCCACAAGTTACCATAGAGTAGCCTTAAATTTGAAGACCATTTTGGCAGACGACTTTGAAGAAAGCATCAGAATTGGCATACTTGTATATCAAGGCACCATGCTCTGCATATACTAGTGTCGCGACCCGTCTCCGACGGGCTGGAAGCATTTTCCATGTACTTACAAGTAAAAGTAATATGTGTAAAACCACCCTTCCTTTCCTTTTAGAAGCTAGGCACATCACGTTACACAAAAACACGTATAAAGATGTATGTATGTGTGTTCGTATGTACATGTACGTATGTGTACGTGTACGTGTAATCCATTGAAACCATACATGCTACAACTGGAAGATGTGTGTGTGTGTGTGTGTGCGCTTATGACGCATGTGTGCATCTCACATACACACATGTAAATATGTGTCAAATATGTGTCTGTGTATGCATACGAACCCATAATATCCATAGATATTATTCACACTTATACATATATATATATACATCGTCCTCAACTTGCCAACCTTCTATATAAAACACATCATGATTGCCATATATATCCATACAGAAGCTTCTAAAGTACCAAACTTGGCATATAAATATGCATCTAGCATTACAAACCCATAAAATGACGACAATCTTAACACACCTGAACACGGCTTGAAAACAATCTTCGGACAACTGGATTCTCTCTCCTTGGTAGTCTATATCTCGCACCTCTATCTGGTAAAATATATGCCAGAAAAAAAACATTAGCATTTAAGATTTAATTCCCGTTGAAAAAAAACAGGATAAGGATAAAAGCTTACAAAACTCATTTGGTGGATCAATATTTGAGGCGAACTGTTGCCATATATATATATATAGACAGTGATGTGTGTGAACGCACTTAGGACCGCCGGGGCACTTTTTCCCTCTTTAGGAGGTTTTTTCCCCCGGCTTGTATATACGCCCATCCTTCTAGGGCTAACTTATCTTTTGTACATTAACACAATCTAATACACTTTGTGTTGTGTGCATTCTTACTTCTTCTTCTCCAAGCTTTGTGTGCTTTCCTGCAACCCTAATTCCAACAATTGGTATCAGAGCAGGCATCGGCTCTCAGGGCTACACCGCCAGCACCCTCCGACTTACGTTCTCCGATTGAGGTGAGCTTTCACGAGCGCTTACAGGTCCCTATACCATGCAAATAGACCCATAGGGCTATGCGTTCTCAGAAATTGCATCTGAGGTCGTTTCGGGCTCCGTTTTTGCATTTCAAGTTCTGCACAGGTGTTTTCGTCATTTTGTGCAGAAATTTTGACAGTGCAGTTTTCTGCAAAACAGGCATACGTACTCTATTGTGGACCGTGCTACATAGCACGAGTTGTTTTCTGTTCAGTCTTTGCTTCATTACAGGTAGCTTTTGTATCAGTTTCAGTCAGTGGCCATGGCTGATAATAGCAATGATGTATTTCGCATGTTATCTGCTGATGACAAATTGGATGGAGACAGTAACTACCCACTTTGGGCATACATGATGCAGCATGTTTTGGTTGCAAAAGGAGTGTGGAACATTGTGCAGGGTATGGATGTACGTCCAGGTTCTGTGGATGTAGGATCTGTTGAGGATGTTACAGGTTCTAGCAACTCTACTGTTGCTGCTGTTTTACCCACTGCTGAACAAGCTCGTTGGGATGGTAAAGATGCGCAGGCTCATGCCTTGATTGCACTTTCTGTCAAACGTAACATCACCCCACACATTCGTTCAGCTAAAACAGCAAAACAGGCTTGGGATATTCTAGCTGGTTTGTATGCAGGTCATAACGAGATAAAAATCGCTTACCTGCGTAAAGAGCTAGAATTGAAGATTATGCAGGAAGATGATGACATGAATGTTTTTCTTGCTGAGATTAAAGATCTCAAAGAACAGTTGATTTCTAGAGGTGAGATTATTCCTGATCATTCTCTTGTGCAGACTGTTCTCGATGCTTTACCTGAGACATATCAGACTTTTGCTTCCACGTGGAGACTTCTTAATGAGGACAGACCTGATGCTGTCAAGTATGATACTTTAGTCAACAAGCTCTTGCAAGAAGCGCAGTCCAGGCAAAACAGGGCCAGGCAACGTGCAGTTGATCAAGCATTTATGGCTGCCCAGTAGTAGAGAAGAAGTGGTAAGGCAGCCCCTTCCACTGTTTCTTCTCCTATTAGTAGGTCTGCAACTTCTTCACCTTCCACAGGTAGCAACAATAAGTCTGAGAAGGCTCTTGATAAAGGCAAGAAAAAAGACCAGGTGCAACTATTGTAAGGCAAATGATCATGTCATTAAGAATTGCCCTAAGCTAAAGGCTAAAGAGGCAAAGAAGAAAGAGTCAAATGCAGCCACAATAGCGAATGCTTCTACAAATGCAGATTCTGCAAATGTTGTGCAGGATACAGAATGGGCGTTTAGCGTGTATTGCCAGTATGACCCATCTGTACATGATGCATGTTTGGCAGTTTCTGTTGACTCTCATGTATGGTATTTTGACAGTGGTGCTACAAAGCACATTACCTCGCATCGTGATATGTTCACTTCTCTTGAGGCTGTCCCTAATGGGAATACTGTCACATGTGCCAATAATGCTTCTTACCCAGTGAAGGGCATTGGTAAAATTATGCTTACTGCTGCAAATGGCAGCGCTTTCACACTTTCAGATGCTTTGTATGTGCCAGGGATAAAGAAGAATCTATTGTCTGTCTCTGCGCTTGCTAGACTTGGACTTGTAGTCAAATTTGTAGATGACAGATGTACTGTTCATGATTTGACTTCTGGTGATACGATTATTGTATTTGGCACCTTGTTTCGTGGGCTGTATAGGCTCAATTCTTATGACAAGTGTGTGGAAAATTCAGCAAATGCAGTTTCTGATGAAAAGACAGTTTCAGATGCAAAACTATGGCATGCTCGTTTTGGTCATCTGAACTTTGCTAGTTTGCTGCGTTTGCAGAAATTTGATATAGTTGCTTCATTGCCCCCTCTTGAGGCACCATTGAAACATGTTTGTGAAGGCTGTATTTTGGGCAAAATGCAGCGTTCTGCGTTTCCAAAGGATGGTTCTGTGCGGGCCACTCGCAAATTGCAACTTGTACATAATGATGTATGTGGGCCTATGCAAACTCTGTCATTTGGTAAACACTTGTACTTCGTGACTTTCATTGATGATTACTCAAGGCATGCATGGGTATATCCACTAAAGGCAAAGTCCAAAGTGTTTTTGTGCTTCAAACAGTTTTTTCTTATGGTTGAAAATGTATCCAATTGTACTGTGGGCACCCTCCGTTCTGATCGAGGGGGGGAGTACATGTCTAAAGAGTTTGATGCATTTCTGGCTAGTCGTGGGATAAAACACCAATGTACAGTGCCGTATACCCCTCAGCAAAATGGTGTTGCAGGTCACTCATGGAGATGGCACGATGTATGGTTAAGAGCCAAGCTTTGCCACATGCGTTTTGGCTTGAGGCCGTCATGTGTGCTGCATATGTACTCAACAGGTATCCCACTAAGGCCTTGCAGTCTATTACTCCATACGAAGCTTGGCATGGCAGGAAGCCTTCTATTGGTCACTTGCGTGTCTTTGGTTGCTTGGCCTATGCTTTAGTGCCTGTGCAACAACGCAGAAAATTGGATGATAAGACTGTCAAATGCATTTTTGTTGGTTACAGTGCTGAAAGCGAGGGTTACAGATTGTATCATCCGCAGTCAAAGCGTATCTTGATTAGTCGAGATGTTGTTTTTGTGGAAGATGCTGTGCAGCCCTTGTTATCATGTACCAAAGAGACAGGTGTGAGCTCACGGGATGTATTTGATACGTTGTTGCCTCTCTTTATAGGTGGGAATTCAAATGTAAGTCCTCATGAGGTAAATATTCAGCCTATGCAGATTTCAAACGACATCATAGATCAGCCTATTTCTGATGCATATTTACAGGATGTAATTCATGAGGATAGGACTGAAAATGAGCAGGCTAGAGGTATGCCTAAATGGCTGGTGCAAACCTTGTGTGATAGTAAGATTGATGCACCTATGATAGTCGTACTCGTTCAGGTTTTCAGCATGCCTCTTATACATCAGATTGTTATGCTTTGGCTGTGTCTAGTATGTGTGAAGAGGAAGAACCTCTTTTATTTGATGAGGCACAAAATTAAGAAAATTGGTTGGTTGCAATGCAAAGTGAATATGATGCTATAATGAAGAATGGTACATGGTCTTTGTGTGATTTGCCTATTGGTAAAAAGGCCATTGGATGTAAGTGGGTTTTTAAGTTGAAACGAAAGCCAAATGGCACTGTTGATCGCTATAAGGCTAGGCTTGTTGCAAAGGGTTATGCTCAAGAAAAGGGCATTGATTTTGATGAGACCTTTGCTCCCACTTGTCGTATGACTACCATTCGTAGCATTTGTGCATTGGCAGCTCATAATGGTTGGAATGTATATCAGTTGGATATAAAGACTGCGTTCTTGAATGGAGATTTGCATGAGGAGGTGTATGTATCGCAGCCTCGTGGTTTTGTTCAAAGAGGGCAGGAAAACAAAGTGTGCAGGTTGAAAAAGGCTTTATATGGTTTAAAGCAAGCTCCACGAGCTTGGTATGAAAAGATACATGCATATTTGACTGCACATGGTTTTCAGAATAGTCCAACAGAAAGCACTTTGTATGTTAAACATGTGGATGATGTACATCTAATCATTGCTCTCTATGTCGATGACATGCTGCTCACAGGACCAAATGAGAGTCATATTGCTGATTTTAAGGCTGATTTGAATGCCTCTTTTGAGATGTCATATTTGGGGCATTTGCATCATTATTTGGGGATACGATTTAAGCAGTGTGATGGAGGTATTGCTTTGTGTCAGACAAAGTATATTGAGACATTGTTGCGGAGATTTGGCCTTGAAGACTACAAGCCTATTGGTGCTCCAATGGAGACAGGTTTGAAGTTGAGTCTTCATGATGCTGGAGATCACTTTGATGTCACACTCTATCAGACAGCTGTTGGTTGCCTCATTTATGTATGCATTACGAGGCCGGACATTCAGTTTGCAGTCTCTCAGGTGAGCAGGTTTATGCATAGCCCAGGGTCTCAGCATTGGAAGGCAGTTAAACGCATCTTTTGCTACTTGAGTGGCACCATACATCTTGGGTTGTTTTATCCTAAGGGGGGATCGTTGCCGCCAGATTTACATGCCTTTTCGGACTCAGATTGGGCTGGTTGCTATGACACAAGAGTGTCCACAAGTGGTTTTTGTTTCATGCTCGGTAGCTCATGCATATCTTGGTTGAGCAAGAAGCAACCTACTGTGGCCACTTCTAGTTGTGAAGCTAAGTACAGGGCAGCTTTCACAGCTATGGTTGAGTGTGTGTGGCTCAGACGGCTTATGTGGCTGATTTGGGTGTTGGACAGGAGTCTGCCACCTCTATCTTCACTGACAGTCAGAGCGCATTGGCAGTTGCGAGAAACCCAGTTTTTCATGCTCGCACAAAGCACATTGAGGTGCATTATCACTATGTCAGGGAGAGACTCTCAGCAGGAGAGATCAGCTTGGCCTATGTGCCAACACAAGACAACCTCGCCGATCTTTTCACAAAGGCGCTTCCTCGTGAGAAGTTCGAAGCTTTCCGCAAAGCTTTGGGCTTGTGGACTGATCTACTTCGGGCATGGCACTCCCCTATACATGAGTGCCAGCTCTCCTTCACACCATCACTCCCAGGGGGGATTTGTTGCCATATATATATATATAGGCAGTGATGTGTGTGAACACACTTAGGACCACCGGGGCACTTTTTCCCTCTTTAGGAGGTTTTTTCCCCCGGCTTGTATATACGTCCATCCTTCTAGGGCTAACTTATCTTTTGTACATTGACACAATCTAATACACTTTGTGTTGTGTGCATTCTTGCTTCTTCTTCTCCAAGCTTTGTGTGCTTTCCTGCAACCCTAATTCCAACACGAGCGGCATTTGAACAGGCTTGTAAACAGTAAATCAAAAAATTATGTGTTGTCCAATGCCTATGTACCGAAAATCTAACTTATCAGACTTTTCATAATCTACAAACATTACACGTACATGAAGTTGATCTGCAACCTTCTGCAATCTTAGATTGTAAATTCCAAGGAGCCCAAAGTTCTCGTCATAACTATTTCGACCATACAAACCCAACAAACCCAACAAACAATCTGGGTTCTAAAAAGTAAAGATATTCCCCGTTGCAAAAAGAATGTTTCAATAAAAATATAAATTAATCAAACAAAACACAAAAGCTGCACAAAAAGGAAGTTTCTATATATACTGTAAAACACGAGTGCTCTCTAATAGTTCAATAATTAGAGATGTTGTTTTGTCCTTCCCAAAATGGAGGGTCTACAATTCAGCCACCATGAATATTAAATAGATCTTGGAAACTGATAATACTTATATTATAGCAAACGTCTAAAAAATTTACCTTCAATGTCTTGTCCATCACCCCATATACGAACGAAAATGATCTCCTTGTCACATCCATCCTAAGCAATATACCCCTGATATCAAATATAACTCTCTCTCTCTCTCTCTCTCTCTCTCTCTCTCTCTCTCTCTCTCTCTCTCTCTCTCTCTATATATATATATATATATATATATATATATATATATATATAAAACATGTATACACATACAATGCCATTATATTATTTGTTGCTTGGCTCAAGCTACTGAGCACACAGACACACACACACAACCATGTGTGTGTGTGTGTGTGTGTGTGTATGTATACATGTATATATATATATATAATGTGAGGTGGGATTTCTATCCGAAGGGACTTGGTGCCTTGAGGGTATGCTAGCCCACTGCCCCAAATAGTTTGCATCTATATGGGGAGGAGCTGCAAGGAGAGGCAACGCACGGACCCATGGTAGGCACCCTATGAACACACACACACACACCGGGTAGGCACGTTAGGCCTTCCCAGGTGCGGGCGAGGTTCCGTGGGTGCCGAGTGCCCCGGGGGTTGCCCTCCCTGCCTTGACGGTGATCGGATCGAAAACGGTGGAAAAAAAGCCGACCCCGGCGAGCCGTGCCATGCGCCGAGACGGCGGGCCGGCGGATCATGGATGGAAGGCAAGACCCGAGACGAGGCCAAGGGAGCCGAGCTGAGTACGAACGCAAGTGATCGGTGAGACTCGCAAGGAAAATGCACGAGACGCGCTCGACGGGCCGATGGAGCCGTTTCATGAAGCATGGACTGTGGAAGGCCACGTGCGGTAAAGGCGTCGCAGGACCGTTTTCGTATATATATATATATGTGTGTGTGTGTGTGTGTGTATATATATATACATATATATATATACATATATACATATATATATATACATATATACATATATATATATATATATATAGAGAGAGAGAGAGAGAGAGAGATACATGTATACATATACACACACATATATATATGGTTGTGTGTGTGTGTGTCTGTGTGCTCAGTAGCTTGAGCCAAGCAACAAATAATATAATGGCACTGTGTATAAAAGCAATCCAAAAGCAATCAAAGACTGCACTTGCACATCTTTGGAAACATTCTCATCTCACAAAATCTCTACGCAACTACCCTGGCTTCTAAAACACGGCACATCCTTTTCATAATTGCATTGAGTCGATTAACTAATATCTTTAGACTCAAAACCTCCATGCCTAATGTACGCACTTGATTTTTTAGAGAATCTACATGTTTTTTACATTGCCCATTACATCCACGTAGACATTCCCCGATTTGAACATGCATGTTCTCGAAGAAAGAAATCATCTCTAGTTGGTTTGCCTCCATGCGACCACTACTGTCATGGACGCGATGGAGATGATGAGTCAACTCATCTCTTAATGTATCTCCCCTTTGGCTGTCACTTCCACGAATCTCATCCCAAAGGGCATCTAAGTACTCCTTGCACAAGTGAATTTTTCTCAGTGTGCAGTCGCATCATGTATCCGCCATAGTCTGTAGACATTTAGAGCTTGTTTGTCCAGATGGAGACCTTGACCGAGCAAGGTGTTTTGCAGCTCTAACGTTCATCAACTCAGGCGGCATAGACAAAGCTACTTCTTCATTGGAAGAATCATCCCATAGCCACTACACAGTTGTTATCATTTTGAAGCTCCATTGGCTGAAATCCAAAAATAATATCTTAAAGCTCTACAATTATCTCTATGTATCATTGCCAACATATACCTAACCCTAGAAACCTACATGTATACCACAACAAAAAGAAGAACACAGTGATACATATAATTGTCTATGAAAGTTTTTTTTTCTTTTTTAAGAATGTTTATCAATTAATATAAATGCATATATTCTCCAAGGCTACTACAATTTGTATATTCTATATCTATATATTCTGAACAATCTCAAAGACAGAAGTCCAAAAAATGAAAGATTTCTAACATATCAATATTGCACTAATATTTGCAATCAGATTATCAACAACAAAAACACTCATAAGATAGAAAGAGATATAAAAAATATCCTGATGTACACAATCCTCTCTCTCCCTCTCTCTCTCTCCCTCTCTGTCTCTAGGTAGTCTTCACTCTATGCATCCCTTTTTAACACAAAAATTGAGAGAGACAATGACGGTATCCAAAGAACTAACCTTAAGTTGAAGAGAGAATTATACTCGAAAGCACCAACTTTGATTCAATCGTCCTTGTGCTTGCTTCTACACATTCACATACAAAGACACATAAAATAACAAACTTATGATCTCTCTATTTCTTTCACCCTCTCCTAACTATATTTAACACCAAATACCTCTCCTAACTATATTTAACACCAAATACAAAATAAAGCACAATAATAACTATGTGTGTGAGTATGTCAAAGAGAGAGAGAGAGAGAGAGAGAGAGAGAGAGGACCCATCCATCAATAATCTTAAATCTTATTACATTATCTTTACCAACTTTTTCAATGGAATGCATTTCAATATTTCCCTAAAAATAAAGCGCTTTTCCTCGGAGCTCCTACATCTACTACCCACACTGTAAAAGCCATCAAATAATCCCAATGCCTCTTTGATTAAAAGGAGCTTGAGATTGTCATCTAGCCTATTAGGATCTAAGACTATATAAATATATCAAGGATTAATATCATCCCACCCATCAAAGCCAACAACTTCCCATTTTGGGCTACAATGATATCCAAAAAAGCCCAATTGGGGCGTCTCCTCAAAGAAGATCGTATCCAACAATTTGTTATTGTCATAGGTCAACTTCAAGATATTTAAGGACATGTCTCTGCATGAAACATAATCAAGCTATATATTAATAACAATCATGATCTTTTTTATACTTAGAGATAGTAAGAAAGAATAAAAAATACTTATACAATCTACCACCAATGGTTACTAAATAATAACACAACCATATTTATTTTCAAAGGAGCTTATGCTTTGGGACACATTTGATAACACATCGAATACTTGTCGTGCTTGATGTTTATCACCATGGACATTATAGTCTATTTCATAACGATCAATCAAGCCCAAGCTTTCTTGAATAATCATGAGCGTAATATTTTCATCTAATTTATCTTAATCTAATTGTATAGTAATTTGGTGAACAACATCGTTCCAATTAACAGCGTAAACCGGACATGGTCCAGACCAACTTGGAACATGGAAATAACGACGCTCAAACTCGGCAACCAATTTCACCCTTTCCTCAAAGGAAAGACTGCTTCTCATATGCTCAAAAAAATTGCAAGTCACCTCTTCCATCTATCAATCATACATACAATTATATAAG